>NC_051065.1:51822344-52144844 GCF_004664715.2 Peromyscus leucopus | reverse complement strand
ATAAAGAACTGACCAATAGCAAGGCAGGAGAAAGGATAGGCGGGGCTGGCAGGCAGAGAGAAGAAATAGAAGGAGAACTCTGCGAGGAGAGGAGAAGGAAGTGCCCAGAGAAGGAAGAGGACCCAGAGGCCAGCCACCCAGCTGCACAGCAAGCCACAGAGTAAGAAATAATGAAAGGTATACAGAAATAGAGAAAGGAAAAAACCCAAAGGCAAAAGCTAGATGGGATAATTTAATTAAAGCTGACTAGCAACAAGACAAGCTAAGGCTGGATATTTATAATGAAGAATAAGCCTCCGTGTGTGATGTATTTGAGAGCTGGGTGGCAGGCCCCTCAAAAGAGCAAAAACAAGCAACAATACATACTTCTGTATTTTGTTTTCTATAGTGGCATTCCTGAAGTTTTCAGTTATTCACTGAAGATTTTATTTGGTCCACAAATGTACCATATAAATAATTTTGATTCTTCCAGCAAAGTGCTAGAGAGGTCCACAGAAATCCATAAAGATACCCCCACAATAGACTACTGGCAATGGTTGAGAGACAGCCTGGACTGACCTACTCTGGTGATAGGATGGCCAAACACCCTAATTGTTGTGTTAGAAACCCCACCCAATGACTGAGGGAACTGGATCCAGAGATCCATGGCCAGGCCCCAGGTAGAGCTCCAAGAGTCCAATTGGCAAGGAAGAGGAGGGTTTGTATGAGCGAGAATTGTTGAGACCAAGGTTGGAAAAAGCACAGGGACAAATAGCCAAACGAATTGAAACACATGAACTATGAGCCAATAGCTGAGGAGCCCACAACTGGATCAGGCCCTCTGGATAAGTGAGACAGTAGATTGGCTTGATCTGTTTGGGAGGCATCCAGACAGTGGGACCAGGACCTGGCCTCAGTGCATGAGCTGGCTGTTTGGAACCTGGGGCTTATACAGGGACACTTGGCTCAGCCTAGGAGGAGGGGACTGGACCTGCCTGGACTGAATCTACCAGGTTGAACTTAATCCTCAGGGGAGTCTTTGCCCTGGAGGAGATGGGAGTCGGGGATGAGCTGGAGGGAAGATGGGGGGGGGTGCGAGGGGGGAGAACAAGGGAATCTGTGGCTGATATGTAAAATTAAAAATTATAAAATAAAAAACAAAAAAAAATAATTCTGATTCTTCCATACTGTACATTGTGTCCAACAGTAACTCAGAAGCTACTTGGAAGTTAAGGGGAAGGTAGACCTGGAAAAGGTGACTCACACATTTTAGTCAGGTGAAGATGGCCAGAGAACAGATGTGCTCGGGGCATAAGGATTGCTTTGCTGAGAATGTAAATTTAACTACAGTAAAATAAAGTGCTTGGCAGATTTAATTGGGCTAACTGTTATCCCTTCATTAGGATTGCTGCCTTTGGTGAGCAAGCACTTTTACTTTTTTAAACCTGTTGGGATTACTTGGATAGCTGGGGGAGTATTCAAGTTAGTAAACAATTTAGATTTATCTAATTCTTATTCTGCGGCCAAAACATGACAATGACCTCATTTCAGAATATTATATAAGCTATTCTTTAAAATTTGGACTAATTTTTTTTTTAAGTCTAGAGAGTAGGTTATACATTCCATTTGTATCCAAGAAACTCTCCAGTAAGTTTTCTGTGTTATTTTCTAAGTTCATCTGGCTGGCATCTCCTTTATTGCAATAATACCATTGTACATAAGTACAGCTGGCCATTAATCTGGGGTATTAGTCTTTCAAACATTTACTCCTCCATAGTATATACACTAGATTTGCACTTGTCTGGATGACATTTAAGCAGTTTGCTTGGACAGAACACATCTCCAGCAGAGCATGAGGATGTATTTACTAAGAGCTTTAATTCTGTAGTTCAGATAAAAAAAAAAAAAGCAAACTTCTTTCTCTCTTGAGATGTTTAGGTTTAGTTTAATTGATTTTTAAAATATATTAGTGTGATGGCAACACTTTAAAGGGAATGAACTTTTATATTTTTTGCATATAGTGGGTTACAATGAGGTTTGATATTCAAAGCTTTGAAATTGTGAATTACCAAAGAGGTGTTTTTTGTTGTTGTTGTTGTTTTTTTTTTTTTTTTTTTTTTTTTTTTTTTTTTTTTTTTACTTAGAGAATGAACAGCACCCTTGGATCAGATTTATAATTTATGTTGCTGAAGTTTGAACAGACATTAACTTGCTTCTGGGAAGGAGGCCTTTTACTTTGAGGAACTTGAACCGATCAGCATTTTCATAGGATACCATTAGAAACATATGTCTTGTTGTCTGGCTAATGTAACTTTATTGACTTAAAATGTAGAAAGAAATCAATAGCATTTTGGAGAGACAGAGGAGATGGTGGAAGTTCCATTTGTGAATATGATGTGTGCTTCCTGCCTGAGTCATGGCTCTCAAGCCGTGGTCCTCGGACTGTCAGCATCAGTCTGACCACTTACGGATGTGGTGTTGAGTACAAGAATTCCTTATAGAGAATAACATGACTTTCATAGAGTCTTTGAAAAGTATTTCACCTCAAACTCTCTACCAACCAATACTTGATGAAATCTTTGACCTTGAAGTAGACACAAAGTTTCCACCCATCCTTCTGGGCAGCCTTCACTTCTGTTCTTGAGTGGAGAATAGCCAGTCACATAATTCTCTCATGCCAACTTCTCCGCGGAACAGCCACTTTTACTGTAATATATTTAAATGCTGTATCTTTGATGTTGTTTGCCTTTGGTGGACAGTTTTTGTCAAAAGTGCGTTGTTCCTTCCTGGTGCAAGATCTCATTTGACAAGTATATTTAGACTTTCTCTCCCTCTTCCTGACTTTCTGCATCTATTTCTTTTTGCCTTCACAATTATTTTACTTTCTTCAGATAATGTAGATGTAACCAACCGTCTTATTAAATAAGAAACACAGAATCAATGCAAAGAAGAAAGCCAAGAAGTCAGAGCTAAGAGCTAACCTTACCCTTCCTCCTGCGTTGGTCCTACCTCTCTGAAAGAGAGCTACTTCCTGTGTTAAAGTCTTTTTAAAGACTTTTGGTTCTGCCTTCTCATTGGTTTGTAAACCCAACCACATGACTTCGCTGCCTGTCTGTACAGACCTCCAGGTCTTCTATGGTTGGTATTGGGATTAAAGGCATGTTTCTCCAATGCTGGTTGTATCCCTGAACACACAGAGACCTACCTAGCTCTGCCTACCAAGTGCTGGGATTAGAGGCGTGCACCACCACCACCGCCCAGCTTTCCTATGGCTTGCTAATAGCTCTGACCCCCGGGCAACTTTATTTATTAACATACAAATAAAATTTTAGTACAAATAAAATATCACCATAAGATAACTTGAAGTATTCAGCATAGTGGAATTTTTGCCTCTGAGGAGGTGGAAAGAAACACTGAATAGACATATTCAATCATCATAATTGTTTGAAGCCTCATGTCTTGCATTTTGCTTTCTCCTATATATCTCATATTTAAATTTATGTATCTTGTATATATTCCTCTATGTATCTCTGTTATGTTATTTTTCCAAGAGGCTTGTTGTATACACAGACTTTGTTTTAAGGAACCTTAGATCCTTTCTGCAAAATAGACAGTACGAGCTAACTGTCAAGGACAGCATAGGGAAGGGCTGTTCAAGAGGCCAGTGAATAATAACCCATGAATCAGAGATGCATGGAAGGAAAATGAGATATCCAATTTTCATTTTAATACCACGGTAATCTTTGTTTCCAGTCAAATAAGTAGTCACATATTTACTAGTGACACTCGACAAGTTTTGGTCACATGATGAAGTTCTTTCCGTGCACACTCTGAGAGCAGTACCGCACATGGATAGTGGCAAGTGGACTTCAAAGCCTTTTATCTGGGCATATTTAAGAGAGGATCAAGGATGAACTGGAGCCATGTCTCAGTCAGTCAAGCACTTCCCTGCAAGCACAGAGACCTGAGTTCTACCCATAGAACCCATGGAAAACAAAGCTGAGCCTGGTGCTGCACATATGATCGCAGATTTAGGGAGGCAGAGGCAGGTAGATACCTCAGGCTTGCTGCAGCAAATCTATCCTCCTTGGCTCATTCCAGACAAGTGAGAGATACCATCTCATTAAAATAGGCTCCAGAGCCTCAAGAATGACACTCAGAGGTTGTCCCTACACACATGTTCGTATAGCACACAAACACGCAAAAAGATAATGAAATTAAAATAGAGCTAAATATTTGCATCAAAAACAGAAACACATTGAGGGATTGGCAAGCATATTAGTTTCTCTGGAAAAATTAAAGCCTTGGTTTAACCTATTGATGAAAATTTGGTGAAAAGATACAGACAACTGGAGTCTTTGACCTTCTAAAATACTATCAAGTGAAACTACAGTAAGTAGAATGGAGCTGTTTGTATACAGCCTTTCACTGAGAGCTTCCAGCTGAAGTTCCCAAGATAGCAGATGAATTCTGATTTTGTTGGTTATCTAATCAAACAACACTTCATTCCCTCTCCACCAAATCCCTCTACCTTTTCTTTCCCTTCTCCTCTCTCTTCCTCTTGCTTTCCTTTTCCAAATCCCCCTTGCTCTCTCCATATCTACCATTTTCTAGGGAGGGTGGATATATTTCTCTACAAATTTTGAGAATGCCGACCAATCCCTTCATTGTTCTTCCCTCAAAAGCCCCAACAGCCCTACCTCTTCTTCTTTAGAATTTCTAGGTAGGAGTCACATGCCAGCCCATCAGACTCCTGAAACACAGAGTGCAAGTTTCAAGCAACAACTGGGGCCAGTGTCCCCTGTGAGAGAATACTCACTAATCAGTCCTGTCACTGAGTGAAAACTTTAGAGAAAAATGTCGCATTTGTCTCTTTATCTAGGAAATGGGAGAAACTATTGAGATAGTCACTGCTTCTGAGTATTTGGGAGTGACACTGCATGTTAGTGAAAGTCTATTCATCTTTGGTTGTGGAACAAGAATGCAAATGTTAGCAAACCAGTCAATATGACATCAGTGTGTAGATGAGGAAGTTAAGAAGTAGAGGGAGGGCAGACAGGCAAAGAAATAGGAATCTGAAACCCTTCACTGTGTTAAGCAAGAATGCTGGAGAAAGTCTTTAGCTGCCTGAACAAGACAATCATCTTTCAATATGTGGTTTTAAAGTCAGGGAGGTCAGCGGGAGAGGAATTTTTATATTCATTTACCTATAATGGAATTAAGGGAGGATTTACAGATCTCCGTGTTTGACTCTTTTTTTTTTCTTTATTTTTTTTCTTTTACAATACTATTCAGTTCTACATAATAGCCACAGATTCCCTTGTTCTCTCCCTTCCTGCCTCCCTCCCCTTCCCCCCAGCCCATTCCCCATTCCCACTTCCTCCAGATCAAGGTCTCCCCCGAGGACTGGGATGGACCGACCCCAAGAAAGACATCATGTTTGACTCTTGCTTCACAGAAAGTAGGTAACTTTTTAAATGCATGAATTTTGAATCCTGTGAGCATAAGTGTAATATCAAGAGTTGTAAAAGGATTTACTAGATAAATTATGAATTAAAAACATCCCATCAGAAGAAGACTGAATCTTGGTGCCTTGTGAATAGGGGCAGTGAAGGCTAATTAGGGGATAGGTGCATGCCATTCTCTACAAATTTTGAGAATGCTGACAAGTTCCTAAATCGCCAAATCTCATTTATTCTTCCCTCAAAGCCCCCCACAGCCGTACCTCTTATTCGTTAGACTTTCTAGGTAGGAGTCAGATGCCAGCCCACCAGGCTCCCTAAACACAGAATGCAAGTGTTAAGCAGCAGTTGGGGCCATTGTCCCTGGTGAAATAATCCTCACTAATCAGTCCAGTCACTGAGTGCTTTGTTTTTAGTTTTTTATGTATGTGCATTACTTCTCTAAGAACATTTTAAATATTTATCAATGATCATTTTAAAATTCATGAAAAATCTGTGGATACAAACATATTTACAAAAATATTAAAATGATGCGGGATCCTAAGGCAATACAAATCTATAATGTACTGCATTGTTCGAGGCAATGTAGTCATGAATATCTTCAGAAAAGAGAAATAAATAAAACAATACCAAAAAGAAAGAAAAGACAAAAGTCCAATTACTTTTTCAAGAGTTTAAGTAGCACATATCAAACTTACAGGTGGCATTTATGCATTCATACATATTTGTGACAATAACAACGAAAGAAGAAAGCCATGAAATGAGAGCACGTGGGAGGACGAGGTGAAAGAAACTGGAGAAAGGAAAGGGAAGGGGTAAAGAGACACAAACAGCTGGCCAAGTTCTAGGATGGGTTAGCTGTGGGAACCTTGGCAAGTGGCCCGCTCCTGTGAGGCAACAGCGCACTTGACACTGTTGGGTGGTATTCTGTCAGACTGCAGTGCCCTCACCAGTGTAAGCCGGGTTTGATAAACATGACAAGCCTAGTTTGGGAAATTTCTAGTTGCATGATCCTTGACACTCCATCTTTGTTTATCTTCATTTTGTATAAGTTATGTTTGTTTGTTTTTTCATTACTTTCTTCATTTGGAGAAAAAAAAAAACTTAAAAGAGTGAAATCTTGATGGCATCTATCTGTGTTGGTGCCTGCAGTTTCCAGACCTGGAATTATGAGCTAAGTTTAAACGAAGGTTTTTTTTTTTTTTTTTTCTTGTAGCCTTTGACCTGGACTTGGTTTGCATCCCTTATTCTTAAAATGTAGCATGTGACTTTCACCATGCACCAGTAGGCTTAAATTAGATGGAAAAGGGCACTAGAATGCTTGATTGGGATCCCGATCTTTGTATACTGGAAAAATAAATCAATTGTTCTCCCCTCTGATTCCCTCTTCAGATGTTTTTTAACCTTCTGTCTTCGGGGAATTGGTGCTGGTACAAGGTGAGCCTTTTTTATCTGCCACTATTTGATTTACTCATTGTCCCTAAACCTAGGTCGAGGCTTGGGACTGGAGAGTCTGTCAGCAAAAACATGACATTGGCTTCTGAGTTTGTTGAGGTTTGTTCTAGAGAAAAATGCATTTCAAACAGCTTTCTGATCCTTAGGTACCCAGTCACTTCTCAGTTCTTTGCAGTTGGGAAATTGATAATGCCATTGCATGCTAGTCCATTAAGCCAGGGCTCTGTCTTTTACACAATTCATATTTTAAACTTTGAAGAGGCTCACAACTGAGCTTTCACAAACAGTAGCTGTTTACTTTCCACTAAAATAATCACAGCAAATACCCCTCTGAGAATGTATATTTTCGGATGCCAGGTAATCAAAGCTTAGTTGTACTCAGGGGTTTTTTCAGAACCAAATGGAAAATAATTGCTTTAAAGTACCCACTTGTGAGGGTTTGTGCTCATCACTGTAATTGCCAGCAGCCACTGTCTTTCTGCCACAATAAATTCCCAATGATTCATTAGCTTCTATTGGGGGCATGAAATAGATCATCTTGTTAACATCAGCTTTGATTCTTAAAATATCTTTACCTGATTTCATACTGGAATTACAATTTGCACATAAACTAAAATAATAAATGCCCCCTGCCCTACTTTAAGGAGTAGTACAGGTAGTTGGATAGGATAAAATTAAGACTCAGTCAGCCTTGCAGGATTTAGATATGAGTTCTCAGTGTGAGTATTTACTCTGGGAGCATATTTATGGCTTCCCCTTTGTCAAAGGAATTTAATTTCTCGACTATAAGCCTTTGCATGCAGAACACAGCAGTTGTCCATTAATCCCTAGGATGTGGTAGCAGGCTCTTCAGTCCTTCTCTCTAGTGCCAGAGGCATAGTATGATTGCTGAAAAAAAAGAAAAAAAGAAGAAAAAACCTCCTTGGTAGAAATACATGTCAAAGACTTCCCAATTTGACTGCATATCCCCCAGATTAATGGAGGTACATCTCAAGCCTACTTTGTAGGGTTTTTTGAGGAAAGGTAAGCATACCTTTATTGATTTACTAATTTTCCAGCAGGTTGGGAAATACATCCAATCATCATCTTTGCTAAATATGGCTTGCTAATTGACTGCTGGCATCTCTCACCTTACTGGGATTCTGCCAGATCACTTAGGAGTCACTTAGGACCTTCCTTTTGTAAGGTCTATAGAATCTAATATCTAAGTCTCCTCCAAGCTGGTGCATCCCTACCGTAGGGTTGTGCGGATCATTGAGGACATGCCCAATGATGGTCATTCTGTGATACCATCCCAATTTTATACAATTTTAACTGTCTCAGTCAGTCACAGAGCCCATCCCCTAGCTTTTTGTATCTATTATTGTTGAAAATAAATAACAAAAAACAAAAATGAAAACAGTGACTGCTTGTGTGTGTTCATGGAGGACAGAGGTCAAACTCAGGTTCTGTCAACATTATTTATTGAGACACGTTCTTTCACTGGCCTGGAAATCATCAAGTAGGCTAGGTTTGCTGGCCAATGAGTCCCAGGGATCCACTTGTCTCTGCTGGCCCAGAGATAGAATTACTATCATGGGGCACCAGGCCTGGTCTTTACGTGGGTATTGTGGATTGAAGTCAGATTCTCATGTTTACACTGCTAGCATTTTTATCTAATGAGCTATTTCATCAGTCTTTGTGGGTTAAAAAACCATATTCAAACAATATTTACTAAAAGACAAATAAAGCAACTGAGAGGCCATTATTTTCATTCCATCGAAACAAAACATAGAAGACCTCAAGAAAAACAAAATTCTGTGAAAGGCTACCAAGGGTTCAAAGAGGTAACTCCAGGCTAAGAATGGCCTGTGTGTCCACTAAGGATGAAGCAAGCTGGCAGCAAACAGGTTTGGCTTGGACCAAAGACTATGAAACAACACTAACTCAGACTTTAGCAAATTAACATCAAGTGACCAAACAGTAGGAAAACAGAACAGATAAGTCATGGGCTCAGCTGTCACTGTGAGTAGGAGGCTCACAGCAAAGCCAGCCTACCCTTCACATGCGAAACCATCTCTTCACCAGGCTGCAGGAGCATCCTACATCCAGCAGAGCACCAATGACATGGAAAAGTACACTGAAGGGGGAAAGAAGCATTCCTTCAAAACTAAAGGACAAAACAAAATGAATAAACAAACAAAACCCTGAAAAAAAAAAAAAAGAAAAAAGAAAGAACCAGCCAACCAAATAACAACAGCAGCAACAACAAAACAGTGGGTATTTCTGACTGGAAGTTTGGGGAACAGTAACCTAGTTTCTGGGCTAAGTGGGGAAGAATAACAAAATGCCTAATTTTTCAATGCTGAGTCATTTCTTGGAGAAATAATCAAATAAAAGGCGATCCATCAGAGTCTTTCAGAGTTAAACCAGGGCAATTTTCAGCTGTTTGGATGAATAACCTTGATTCTTATTAATATCAGCCACATCTGCCCTGTAATGGAGGATCTAGATATATTGTCATGCAAATTTTATTTGGTAGAAAGCTTGCCATGGAAATTCTGAAAAGCTGCAATTTTAAATAGTTTTTAAAGCTAGCTCTCAATAATCATGGGGGTATAGCAGATTCTGCTGTGATGGTTTGACCTAACAAAGTTTTGTTAATGTAGGTAAGGATGGTGGGAGAGATCAAATATTTGATTATATGCAATACCAGTCATTCTACCATTAAAACATCAAAAAGAACTTTGCACAAAGGAGAGTTGTCATGGAGATATAGGGCGATCTTCTGTGATTCCCATGCAAAGTGGATGTGTGTCAAGTTTGGAAGAGGCTTATGCTTATAGTGAGGTTCCTATGAATGTTTGCTTTCTGATGATTGGTTGGAGTCATAAGCAAAATTGACTTCACAAGTATGCTATGCAAATTCCCCATCTCCATCTTCTGAGCCGAGTGTTGAGTGTGGCATTTATTTTTACTTTGCCTCTGTGCAGCAGCACATCATGGACTCACCTGATGACTTTGTGATGCTGGAGCTGAGTGATTAGGATCAGTTATGGTTTGAATTGGAAAATTTCCCTGCAGGCTCCTGTTTTGAATGCTTGTTCCTTCCTCAGCAGTGGAGCTATTTCCAGAGGCTGTGGGATCATTAGGAGATGGAGCATGGCAGGTGGACAGCCATCACTGGGGTGGGCCTTTGTAGTCTGATCCCGGTTGTGGATGATCCCTCTTGCTCTGTGAAGAACTTCTGCCATGATGTGAAGAACTTCATTCAGGTGATTCCACTATGAACTCTGCCCTACTTTCTCATGATGATGGACTGAGACCTCTGAAGCCATGAGGCAAAATAAATGGTTCTTTCATTAGGTTGTTGCTATCAGGTATGTGATTAAAATGACATGAAGGTCAAATATGATCCGAGTTCATCCCAGCCATTTATCCTCACTCCCAATCCTGCTCCTGATTTGACACATCTCCAAACTCTAATGAAATTAGTTCTCCCCAAGCTGTAAAGGACCCAAATGACTAGTGTATCTTTGAATTTGGGGTGATACATTTGGAATATCTAGAGAATAGCCCACATATTACTGGAGGGAGCTACCAAAAAAAAAAAAAAAAAAACCAAACCAAAACAAAAAACAAAAAACAAAAACAAAAACCCCAAAAAACTGAGAAGGGAAATCTCTGAGTCTTAATTTTTAGTTAAAGTGAGAATTTGAAACAGAAAATCTTTGGGATTCATAAAAAAATCAAGCTCAAATAGGTTATTTGCTGAAAGTACAAAATTAATGTCCTTCCATTAGGTTGTGTTTTACAATCAATAGCATTGATTAGTTGCTGATAAACAATAACTGTGATCCAGCTGATAGTACCTGTACCACAAAAGTAGCAAAAGCATTATCATCATCATCTTCATCATCTCAAGTTGTAGAACGTCTGGAAGCTACTTGGGAGAAAGTGATGTGGCACTATTTCAACCCGTAGGTACCAAATAGTTGTAGAGAAAGTAGGTGCTCTAGCAACTGGTGGTTACTTACTACTCAACACCAGAGGATTTGAATTGTTCTTGTAGATTTTAAAAAATGAAGTCTGCATCAGTTGTACCATATGGAACAATACAACCACTAGTGAGTGAGCTCAAAAGAATCAGACTGGAGAGTTTCTAGCATATCCATCAGCCATGTATTCCATGTGTGTGTTTTCCCTATGTGTGGTCGACAGCCATGAATGAATAAAACACTTCTAAATGCATTGCATAGAGCCTTCTCAATTTTCAGAGAATACAATTCTAAGTCAAGGGAACACACTGTATTATACTTTAATGGGTGATGCTTTTTATTTTGATGGGTATATAAAATAATGAGGCTCTCTGCAATCCATGGTACCAGATTCAAGGACATCTGATATATTTGTCCAACAATTCTGTGAGAAATGGCCTTTCTTTTAAGATTTCAGACTAGAAAAATCAGTAACTTCAATGCACCGCACCTGACATCTAATTGACAAAGAAAATAACTCACAGGAGAACAAGTTGACGCAAGGTTAGTGGCTCCAGCACAAAGCGCTGACACTCGTGCTGGTAGAAGGAGTGCCTTGCCATTTTAGTTAGCAGGTCCTCCCTACACCCGTTCTGCACGTGACACACTGCACAGAGTTGGTAACGTTGCCTGGAGACTCGTTTGAGCCTTACTCACGCCGCAGTTGGCCTGATGAGAAAAATAGGCCATTCCCAATTGTTCTCTAACCTCACCATCTCTCTCTCTCTCTTTAAGGGAAGGACACAGTTATTTATAGAGCCTATTAATTTAGCTTAAATGATTCTAGCTACTGGCTATGTGTAATCAGCTTTTTCCTCCTTTCTGCTTAGAACTGGCTGAAGACACACTGGATAAGAGATTATAAAAATATATCATTTAAGAGCATCCATAACTGTCTCTAATGTCATCCTGCAAGTTCAGTACCAGATCACATGAAAAATAGGCTGACTCCCTCCTCTGGGGTGGGAGATTAGATTGATCACTGGTGCTTAAAATATGTGGACAGAGAAATGCTCTTAACTGAGAAGAGCCCCCTAATGTCACATTGAATGGAATCAGAGTGTCCTCTCCTGTATTTTCAACCACATGTAGCTAATTCACAGTAGGCAATCTTTAAAAAGGATTCCAGAGAGATGCCCACCAGAGATTAGGGAAAGGATTATTTGTGGACACCACTGGAGGATTTAGTCTCTCTCTGGGTAACAAGCCTTCTGGTTAATGAAGTGTCCATCCTGTGATTTAATGGGCCCGGCTGTTCTATAATAGCAATGGGAGGTTGTTGGCTGCATAACCCTAAAGAGACAGTAGATGGAAAGAACTTGGGGCACTGTAGCAAAATTTCCTCTTTGACGGTCGGGCTAACCCAGAGCTCCTTTGTCATTAACCTGGTTGGCCCCTGGGACAATGCTTGGGGTAGACTCAACCTCACTGTGGAAAACATACTGTGATGGCTCCTTTCTCGGCCTCTACTGGGGGAAAAGCGGGGAGGCTGATTTATCTGTTTTTTTTTTTTAATTTCAAAATAAATTAATAAATAGCACAAAGCATGTGTGTGTGTGTGTGTGTGTGTGTGTGTGTGGGTGGGTGGGTGTAGGTCATGAACATAGAAAGGGGACCATGAAAGGGGGAGAAGGGATTTTAAAAGGGGCAAGGAGTAATAAAAGAAAAGTAAAGGCGATAGTAGTCATGTGACATGGAAGAGAGGCTATTGGGTACGGCAGGGTGGGGGGCATCAGGAGAGAAGAGTCAACAGAAACAGTGTGGAAGGAAATGCAATAACCTTGCATGCTAATTTCCAGAACTGGAACCAGGGAAAATGGAATGTCACCCTCAAGAGCTCTCACATTTTTACTCATGGGCTTCAGTGGAGCCAGAAGCTCCATCTTTAAGAAAATGGGACATTGGTCTGACTTGTAGGTGTAAGTGACTTCATTTCTGCAGTTATGGGAATGGTCAACACTGGTTCTGCCTGTGGTGACTCGGTACTAGTCTGCATGAGGTATTGTTCTGAGCACCAAGGTTACCAAATCCTTCCTCAGTCATGGTTTATGTTGAAGCTCAAAGCCTAAGATTTACTTACTTTACATTCTATTATACACTTGTCATTTTTTTCAGAATTCTGTTTTAATTTTGGGACAATTTATCACCATAAACATTTTTTTTAATCTATGGGGTTTTGTTTTTAGCTGAACTATAAAAACAAAGTTGTACATACTAAGAAAGTACCATTGTGATGGTTTTATACATGTATATTATGTAACGTTTAAATTGGGTTAACTGTAACTCATTTTCAAATGTGTTCCTGTTAATTATTAACCCATAAAATTATGACTGCTGCTCTAGTTACTAAATATAAAACATCAGTTGCACATACCTCTTTGCATTTAATAATTACCATTGACTTTATCCCTTCATTTCGGCTGTCGTGAAGAGCCACTTCTGTACTGTCAGATGGAGACAGGGCATCTGGCATGCAGCAAATGAGTCTTGACAAACCAAGATTCTTTAGTGGATTTCCTTAGCAATTACTTTTTCAGCATTCACATTTTATTTGAAATATATTGATTGATCTGTTTGCCTTAGCTTGTGGCTGGGTCTTTTAGTATTAAAGTCCTCAGGCTCCCTTTTAATAAACTTCCATTGGCTACTATATATTACCATATATTATATATAGCAAACTATGATGCTACACACTTGCTTTCATGTTGATGTGGCACCAGTCACAACAAGATGATGACTGCAATGTGGGCTCAGATACAATTCATACACGTGCATTCAATAGCATGGTGAAAAATGGCTTAGCAACTCTAGTCTAAATAATGTCAATTGAGAACTATTGAAGACCACCCACTCTGAACACTTAGGTACATTGTAAAAGAGAATACTTGGCTTCCCACAATTGTAACGTAGAGAAATGAGCACAAGGAGCATGTGTTCAACATGTGGAGAAGTATACAAGTAATTTGTCAGACTGTTGTAAAGAGCTAAGTATGCAAATCATGAATTTTAAGCAAGTTAATGATGAGACTTTGGTATGGACAGTAGTGATTTATATGAAAGAGTGTTTCAGATAAATTTGCTTTAAGGATCCCTTGCTGCCAACTAAGTCACGTGTTCCAATTTAGAGAGCAAATGTGCTTCCATGTAATTAATAACTGCTATGGTTATCAGTATAAATACCACCTTCAGTTCTTTTCAGCAATTTAGTAATTTGCTGTATATCTCAACAGTGAAACTTGATTTATTTGCAGTGATTCCTTTCACTTTCCTCTAAGTTTTGCTATTTTTCAATGTTGGAAATGGATGTGGAACATAAAAATGTTTAGAGTTGCCTGACAACTCCCCAGGAAACTTTTAAAAGCCATTAATTTAGATGCAATTTTGCTCCTATATTTTGTTTCTCAATTGTTTGTGATAGAAATAATTGTCCTATCCAAAGGGAGAATCATGACTTCAGGCAATCCATAAGCATCAGATTCTTTGGAAATAGCTTTGCTTTTGTTAAATACCCCCAGTTACAAAGAAAAATGGGATTAAATCTTGGAAGCATGGCATGATGACAGAACTCCTTCACAGCAATAAGTCAAGTTACAAGGGATGCCCCATATACAAAAGTAAGAGGAAAGGGTTTTGTCTTGCTAACTTGATTAGATTTAGTAATGCACAGGAGTAAGGCACAGCTCTAGGTGTCTCTGTACAGTCATCTCCAGAGAGCATTGGCTAGGGGTGAAAACACAAACTGGATACAAGGGGCATCATTTTAGAGGCTGAGGATCATGGGTAGGAACAAAAGAGGAAAGTAGGGAAAGCTTCGAGGGCAGGCATGTTCTCCATCATCTTCCTGGCCACTATGAGGTGAGCAATTTCTGCCACAGGCTCCTGCTGCCTTGATGTTCCGTCTCAGGTCAAGACCAAAGTAATGGGGCTGGTTAACCACAGAACCGCTGACATTGTGAGTCCAAACGGGTTTTCCCTCTAAAAAAGAAACTGATCATCACCCTCCCTGTTTAATAAGGTAAGGCTGTCCTTACCATCTACCCTCGAGTTTATTAAGTACTAAATAAAAACATCCAAACACCCAGGATTTGGGTGTCAAAAATCTATGGCACTTAATATTTTTGTATTTTAATGTGTAATTTTAAAATAAAGGAACTGGAGAGTCCTTGAGAGATGTAGAAAATAACTTGCTTAAGCCAGCTACAGTATACTTCATGGGTGCCTGGTAGTAAGGGGGTAATATTAATACCCATATGTAGATAGCACTTGTATGCATTTTCTGTACATAGTTAAAAGAAAAATAAACCCAGTGGTTTCTGTCTCTGTGTAGCTTTCAAAGCTAATGAGTTACCAAAGGCAGCATTATAGTTAATGATATTTCATAAGTTTTTAATCATGTAATATGTTATGTGAGACTCTATTCAAAGTAATAATAAAAGTCTGAGCATTTTACATAAATTTAACTGAACAAAACATTGTAGCTATGTCATTCTCATTAAGTCATATAATAAATTGGTACGCATAGTTTTTAGTAATGTATTTCCAAAGTATGGCCCTTTTGGTCTGTACATCTGGCTTGCAGTTGCTTTTGTTGTGTTGTTCAGTAAATGTGTATCAGCTGTGTGCACTGGAAACAAGTCAGTGGCAGCTAAACAACTCAACAGTTCTTGTGGCACAGACATCAACTGCAACTGAGTTTCCTACAGGAAATTAAATCTGCCTCAAAATATCTCAGAATAAGAATTCAGTCACCATCCAGTTATGTAAGTGAACATGACCCTCCTCCCCACCTAAAATTTGTGTTTTCCATACTTCTTTGTAGAAGGCTTTATTGAAAGTGGGATGGTGCCATGTGAACAGGATGCACTCAATTTCTCAATTATGACCTTTATTCCCTGCAGTTATTTTTAAAGATTTATTTATTTTTATTTATACCATGTGCATACCTAGTGTCTGCAAAAGCCTGAAGAGGACATCAAATCCCTTGGAACTGGAGTTATAGACATCTGTGAACTAGCACCTGGGTGCTGGGAAATGAACCCATGTTCTCTGTAAGAGCAAGAAGTTTTCTTAACTGCCCAACCGTCTCTCCAGCCCCATTCCTTTAATTCTTTCACTTCTTTGGTGCATGACCAG
Organism: Peromyscus leucopus; assembly: GCF_004664715.2. Taxonomy (NCBI): domain Eukaryota; kingdom Metazoa; phylum Chordata; class Mammalia; order Rodentia; family Cricetidae; genus Peromyscus; species Peromyscus leucopus. Next base: position 52,128,799 of record NC_051065.1, on the reverse strand, counting down.
AGATCCTGACCTTTCACTTGAAGGTGGAAAGATCAGCTTTTAGAGTTTAAATTTTGGGGAGGGAACTTTGAGAACATTTTGTGTGAGGGGCATAAATAGGCAGATAGGTTTACAAAATTAACGCCTCTGGTAATTACTTTTATTTATACTTCTATCTTTTACTAGTGGGCTTGATATTTAGTTAGATTCATGAATGGACATATGGAAACTGTTTCCAAGCTCCCCCTGAAACACTGAAATGATGCATAAGTAGAGCTCACAGATGTCTGGGTTATGCATTTAATCTCCAGGTCAAGTCCTTTGTGCTGAACTTCCTCTTTCCTCCAATGAGCCTAGATTGTGGTCTTGAACTGTTTGTAACCACATAGTTGAGAGAAATACTCCAGAAGATAGAGAAACTGTAGTGGGTTGCTGTTCCAGCTTTGACCTGGAAGTACTACCCTCATTGAGGCTTCTGGTAACTGTCACGCCTACAAGGCAGGGCAGAGAGAGGACCCTTAAGACCCGAGATCCAGATGTGTGGGCTCTCTTGGTTCCTGGATCCTGGATGCCAGATGTAGAAGGAGCTGAGTTCTCCACAGAACACTGCTGGATTGTGCTACACCTTTCCCAGACCCTGTAACCTATCCCTTCACTTGTAAGTTACCCCACAAGAAAAAACCTCCCTTTTAACTATGTGGAGTTGCCTTAATACTTCCACCAATAAGAAACAGCTTGGGTGTCACTTGGATTCTTAAATGACTCTGAGTAGCATAGTTGACCCCATTGGTTCTAGATGGCTTGCTCTGTTGTTGGTTATACCTGTTCAATAACTTTGGCTATTACATAATTTAAGTCCTCTATGAATGCACAATATTTCACCATTTCGATAACTGTTCCAGATCATCTTACTTCATTTTACTAACTCTGGAAAAGTGATTACCTGTCATGGAGTTTAACCCCTATCTTAGACTCTGAGATGCCATGATGAATCACATATTCATTGAAGATAAGATTTAACTGAGAATAGATGGCTGCCTTTTAGGATGAGAGGTTAGGGACTTGAATTTTGAGAGAGGAGATTGTCTTTAACAATAGAACAGCTCTTTTCCTTGAATTTTATACTTCCCATTGTTCTCCATGCAGCATACAACAACAGCAGCATCTGGAAATGAGTAACAAATGCACAATTCTCCTCTTCCTCCTCCAGCTGAACCCACCGGATCAGAAGGGGTTCAGCAGCCTGGGTTTGCCAAGCCCTTCTCTTGACCCTGCTGCATCGTTTAGGCTTTTGAGGGTCACCACCTTGTCTCTCACCACAGCTCTGAAAGTTATTCATGGAAGTCTGTGAGAAACATGCTTGGTGACAGAACCTTCTCAAGGGCCAGGGAAATTTGCCTGTGGTAACACAGGTGGTCAGTGGTGGGCTCAGGGTTAGAATCCATGTTCTCATGGAAATCTGTACCAGGCTATCTTCCTTCTTCAAAGTCTCCTTGGAGAGATTTGGGACTTACTTCATTGGTATCTATATTAGTGGGAGAAAGGGAGAAGATTTTGTTACGTTAAAAAAAAGTATGTGTGTGTATGTGTGTGTGTGTGTGTGTGTGTGTGTGTGTGTACCATAGTGTAGGGAGTGCAGGAGTTGGTTCTCTCTATCCACCAGACATGTCTCTGGGATTGGGCTGCTGTTGTGGGCTCAGTGGCAGGCACCTTTATTGCTGAGCCACCTCACTGACTAAAGATTATACAAATATTATACAAAGATTATACAAATAGAAGGTGCAATTGTTGTTGGCTTCTGAAAATAGAGAAAAAATGATACTATTTTACTGCAATTATTTCCCTTTGGGAACTTAATTGATTAGGTGTGTTTCACAATGACCCAACACTGTATAAAAGTTGGCTTGGGGGCCTTTCTACGCAAATCAATTTTTTTTCAATGGAAAGGTGATCTCAGCTGTGTAAATGCCTGGGAGGCTCTTTCTGTACAGATTTCCTTTGCCGTAGTGATTGAGCTATTGCCCTCAATATCTTCCTAACTGGTTGATCTCCAGGTGGCAGCCATTCAGAAATTATATGTATATAAAGAAAAAATCTCTGCTGTCTCAAGCAGTGGTTAAATAAAACAAAAACAAAACAAAACAAAAAACCCTCATTGTATTTTGCTGAGATAGGCATGTCAGGCGCTTCTACAAGCTGGTCTCTCATCATGATCTGTGTATGTAACAAAATCCCAATGTGCATCACTTCTTACTATTTATAGTGAGACTACACCCTGAAGACTACCATATAATCCATTGTCAAACCTACTGAAGTGATACTAAAGTGATTATTTTCTTTATTTCTTAATAGTTCCCTTTTATGATATGTATTTTCTTTATTTCTTTTTTTTTTTTTTTTTTTTTTTTTTTGGTTTTTCGAGACAGGGTTTCTCTGTGTAGCTTTGCGCCTTTCCTGGAGCTCACTTGGTAGCCCAGGCTGGCCTCGAACTCACAGAGATCCGCCTGGCTCTGCCTCCCAAGTGCTGGGATTAAAGGCGTGCGCCACCAACGCCCGGCTATATATTTTCTTTATTTCTTAATAGTTCCCTTTTATGATATGTATTCTCCCTCTCTCTCTCTGTGTGTGTCTGTATGTGTGTTTGTACATGTGTAGAGGTCAGAGAATAACTCATGGGAGTTGAGGCTCTCATTCTATAATGTGATTCCCAGGGGTTAAGCTCAGGTCATCAGGCTTGGTGGCTTGTGCTCTACTCACTGAACTATCTCACCTTCCTTAAAAATAGTAGAAACCAAAAAAGGTGCACAATGTGAGTACCTCAGTCAATATGATAAATAATATTTTAATTGTTTCATTTCTTTTCATTATATCTTTTGTTTGTATAGATAGCAATTATTATGCTAAACTTCCAGAGGTAATATAGTAATATAGAAATATTATGTTGAAGTAGAAACAGATTTAATTATCTGAAGAGATGGATGGTCAAACTCCAGGAGTAAATATAAATCCTATTATGCAAGCAACATATCACTTCTATGGGAAGAATATACATATGGAGGCCAAATATACGACAATCAAATTGTGTTAACAGCTGGGATTTTAGTCCCAAACTGTGATATGTACAGTGATTTTGATAAATTGTTGAGTGAGTGCATTAATCCAGGTTAGAAGACTTACTAGTAGTTTCAAAATATATGAGGATTTTAGAGTTGTCTCCATCCTAAGGGTATTTGGGAGTTTCCTTATTCAATGGGAGAGTGAGCCAGTCATTGAGAGGTGAGATTTCCCTTGAAGTCTGGGCAGACTGCCTTCAAGAGGAGCCATCTACAGAGTGTGGCTTTAAAGAAAGCAAGTCATGGAGAAAGAATAGAACTGGCTAGGCTCCCTGCTCTATACTCAGGCACATATACCCAACAAAATGTTCTTTTACTTGAACATGACCTGTTCTTGGAAGGGGGCTAAGGATGCCATGTGGGGTGAAAACCTTATCCATGCTTTCTTGATAACAAAATATCAGGCCTATTCAGAAAACTCAATGACAAAAGTATCAACCAGTTTGACTTAGACCAACAGTGACAGGGGCCCAAGTGGAAGGTGGCCAAGAGATGGAAATATAAAGAGGATAGAAGATAGAGAAGATACGAATGTTTGGGATCGGGAGGTCTTGCACAAGCTATGGCTCATGCAAACAGGTTTATGAAGAAGCACAACATCTTATATACTATTTCCAGGTGAGAAATGGGATGAAGTCAGCAAGAGGACAATCAGTCAGGCAGTGTTGCATAAAGGGAACATAGGGTATTTCAACAGCATTACAGGCCAAGCACACAGCTGCCTTGAGACTGATAAGCATAGCTCTGCACAGTGGCAAGAGTTGGGTTCTCAGGATCCAAAGCACCCCAAAAGACCCAGTTGCAGGTGATTATTGGCTCTGCCAAACATATTCCTGGTTTTGAGAAGGAGCTATGTTCCTTCTCCAAATATCAGGACTTTAGAAAAAGCCTCAGTAGAACTGGCCCTCAATACCAAGTTTATTGGTATCTTGAAAACAAGTTACCTGATGAATAGAATTTTTGTTTTACCTTTGTACTTATCTTAGGATCCTGAAAACATTCATTTACTCATTTAGCGAATCTTTGTCTTCAGGATAAATAACTAAGGCATGGTTCTAGACCATGCCAAGTTCCCTTGTCCTTTGAGAGACACCGTGTATGAGGTACAAATTGAATGAAGTATTTGTTGATTGTCATGAAAGCATGGAGAAATCCAATTGTCTTAGCTGCAGGAAAGATGCCCCCAGACTTGGTCCTCTGAAAGGGTGAATTGAATAAGTACTGAGGACTCTAGCATTTCCAAGATGCTTTTTTTAAAAAAAAAAAAAAAAAAAAAAAAAAACACCTTTGTTCTTTGTTTTCCAAACCTGACCTTTTGTTAATGATATTTTACTGCAACCCAGATTCATGTTGCATCAAATGTTATGTTATTTTTAATCCCATAGAACTTTCCTGGTAATTTTGTAGTGGTTTGTTAGAATTTTAAATACATCAGAAAATGGTCTTTAAAAAAACACTTGAAAGAATTTAAAAGAGAGAAAAAATATTGACCTTTATAATAAATTGATACTGTTATAAAAATATACCCTAGGGAACACTGCAAATGGTCCATTTAGAGTTGGACACTAGAGAAATAAGCTCTTTAATGTATCTCATAAATATATTTCAGATGCCTTTCAAATGGTGAGAAAGCAGTGCAGGGCATTTTTTCATCCATAATAATTATATTTTTCATCACTTCTATCTGTCTAGTATAATTTGTACATGACATTTAGGCTGGACATTTCCATTTCCCATTGCTAAATACAGGAGCATTTGCAATGTCAACCAGACCTTATTTATTGAAATCATGTTGATCCTAGTACTGTCCCACACAGATATGATTTGTAAGAGAGTCTTGATACCTCTTGGAAACTGGTAAAATGGAGCTTGGCAAATAGGTGGCCATGGTGATTGCTGTTTTAGCACAGAAATCATGTGTAGTCTTTTTGAATATGTATTAAAAGTCATGGTTTGAGATTAAAGTGAGTTCACTGTGGGTTTGGTTGGGGACAGCCAAGTTCCTGGTAGGTGTTCTTTACTGCAGTATCTAAAGGACTCTCTTCTGGTGCTCCTCCTCAAAATTTACATTTTGTAATTTACCCTACTCAGCTTGCTCTTTTTCATTATAAATCTTCATTAGCATTAACACTGATAACCATATGATAGAGTCTATACTAGGGTTTTTTGAGATTTCTTCTGCCAATGGAATTAATCCAAAAATCTTTACTTTAGCCTCAGGGAAACTTTTTTTTTTTTTTTTGGTGTATAACTTTATTTATTTTTTTTTTGTGTGTGTGTGATATATATTTTTTATTTTACAATACCATTCAGTTCTACATATCAGCCATGGGTTCCCCTATTCTCCCCCCTCCCACGCCCTCCCCTTACCCCCAGCCCACCCTCCATTCCCACCTCCTCCAGGACAAGTCCTCCCCCGAGGACTGTGATCAACTTGGTAGACTCAGTCCAGGGAGGTCCAGTCCCTTCCTCCCAGACTAAGCCAAGTGTCCCTGCATAAGTTCCTGGTTTCAAACAGCCAATTCATGCATTGAGCACAGGACTTGGTCCCACTGCCTAGATGCCTCCCAAACTGATCAAGCCAATCAACTGTCTCACCTATTCAGAGGGCCTGATCCAGCTGGGGCCCCTCAGCCTTTGGTTCATAGTTCATGTGTTTCTATTCATTTGGCTATTTTTTTTCAATAATTGAGTAAAACTGAAATTTATTATATGCCACAGTCGTCCTAGGGACCTCCATGCTATATATATATATATATATAGCCTTTATGGTTCTATGGGTTGTGGTCTGATTGTTCATTTTATATCTAGAATCCACCAATGAGTGAGTACATACCATAACTGTCTTTCTGGGTTTGGGTTACCTCACTCAGGATGATTTTTTCTAGTTCCATCCATTTGCCTGCAAATTTCATGCTTTCATTGTTTTTCTCTGCTGAGTAGTACTCCATTGTGTATATGTACCACATTTTTTTCATCCATTCTTCCGTTGATGGGCATCTAGGCTGTTTCCAGGTTCTGGCTATTACAAATAGTGCTGCTATGAACATAGCTGAGCATGTATCTTTATGGTATGTATCAGCATTCTTTGGGTATATGCCCAAGAGTGGTATGGCTGGGTCCTGAGGTAGTTCGATTCCTAATTTTCTGAGAAACCGCCATACTGATTTCCACAGTGGTTGTACAAGTTTACATTCCCACCAACAGTGGAGGAGTGTTCCTTTTGCTCCACATCCTCTCCAACATTGGTTGTCATTGGTGTTTTTGATCTTAGCCATTCTAACAGGTGTAAGGTGGTATCTCAGAGTCGTTTTGATTTGCATTTCTCTGATGATTAAGGATGTTGAGCATTTCTTTAAATGTCTTTCAGCCATTTGTAGTTCTTGTTTTGTGAATTCTCTGTTTAGCTCTTTAGCCCATTTTTTAATTGGACTGTTCAGTGCTTTGATGTCTAGTTTCTTGAGTTCTTTATATATTGTGGAGATCAATCCTCTGTCAGATGTGGGGTTGGTGAAGATCTTTTCCCAATCTGTTGGCTGTCTTTTTGTCTTATTGACTGTGTCTTTTGCCCTGCAAAAGCTTCTCAGTTTTGAGAGGTCCCATTTATTAATGGTTGTGCTCAGGGTCTGTGCTGTCGGTGTTTTATTTAGGAAATGGTCTCCAGTGCCAATGCGTTCAAGAGTGCTTCCTATTTTCTTTTCTATTAAGTTTAGTGTAACTGGATTTATGTTTAGGTCTTTGATCCACTTGGACTTGAGTTTTGTGCATGGTGACAGATATGGATCTATTTGTAATCTTTTACATATTGACATCCAGTTATGCCAGCACCATTTGTTGAAGATACTTTCTTTGTTCCATTGTATAGTTTTGGCTCCTTTGTCAAAAACCAGGTGTTCATATGTGCATGGATTAATGTCAGGGTCTTCAATTCGATTCCATTGGTCCGTATGTCTGTTTTTATACCAGTACCAAGCTGTTTTTATTACTATAGCTCTATAGTAGAGTTTGAGGTCCGGGATGGTGATGCCTCCAAGGGTTGCTTTATCATATAGGATTCTTTTAGCTATCCTGGGTCTTTTGTTTTTCCATATAAAGTTGAGTATTTTTCTTTCCAAGTCTGTGAAGAATTGTGTTGGGATTTTGATGGGGATTGCATTGAATCTGTAGATTGCTTTTGGTAAGATTGCCATTTTTACTATGTTAATCCTACCTACCCATGAGCATGGGAGATCCTTCCATTTTCTGATATCTTCTTCAATTTCTTTCTTTAGAGATTTAAAGTTCTTATCAAAAAGGTCTTTCACTTGTTTAGTTAGTGTTATCCCTAGGTATTTTATATTATTTGTGGCTATTGTAAAGGGTGATGTTTCTCTGACTTCTTTCTCAGCCCTTTTATCATTTGTGTATAGGAGGGCTACTGATTTTTTTGAGTTGATCTTGTATCCTGCCACTTTACTGAAGGAGTTTATCAGCTGTAGAAGTTCCCTGGTAGAGTTTTTGGGGTCACTTATGTATACTATCATATCATCTGCAAATAGTGAAAGTTTGACTTCTTCCTTGCCAATTTGTATCCCTTTGATCTCCTTTTCTTGTCTTATTGCTCTAGCTAGAACTTCTAGTACTATATTGAATAAATATGGGGAGAGTGGACAGCCTTGTCTTGTTCCTGAATTTAGTGGTATCGCTTTGAGTTTCTCTCCATTTAATTTGATGTTTGCTGTTGGCTTGCTATAAATTGCTTTTATTATGTTTAGAAATGTTCCTTGTGTTCCTATTCTTTCTAAGACCTTTATCATGAAGGGGTGTTGGATTTTGTCAAAGGCTTTTTCAGCATCTAGGGAGATGATCATGTGGTTTTTTTCTTTCAGTTTGTTTATATGGTGTATTACATTGACTGATTTCCGTATGTTGAACCATCCTTGCATCCCTGGGATGAATCCTACTTGGTCGTGATGGATGATTGTTTTGATGTATTCTTGGATTCGGTTTGCCAATATTTTGTTGAGTATTTTTGCATCAATGTTCATGAGGGAGATTGGTCTGTAGTTCTCTTTCTTTGTTGCATCTTTGTGTGGTTTGGGTATCAGGGTAATTGTAGCCTCATAAAAAGAGTTTGGTAGTGTTCCTTCTGTTTCTATTGTGTGGAACACTTTGAAGAGGATTGGTATTAGTTCTACTTTGAAAGTCTGGTAGAATTCTGCACTGAAACCATCTGGTCCTGGGCTTTTTTTAGTTGGGAGACTTTTGATGACTCTTTCTATTTCTTTAGGGGTTATTGGTCTATTTAAATGGTTTATCTGGTCTTGATTTAATTTTGGTATTTGGTATTTATCCAGAAAATTGTCCATTTCTTCCTGGTTTTCCATTTTTGTGGAGTACAGGTTTTTGAAGTATGATCTGATGATTCTCTGGATTTCCTCATTGTCTGTTGTTATGTCTCCCTTTTCATTTCTGATTTTGTGAATTTGGGTGCTCTCTCTTTGCCTTTTGGTTAATTTGGCTAGTGGTTTGTCTATCTTGTTGATTTTTTCAAAGAACCAACTCTTTGTTTCATTGATTTTTTGTATTGTTCTCTTGTTTTCTATTTCGTTGATTTCAGCCCTCAATTTGATTATTTCCTGGCGTCTATTTCTCCTGGGTGAGTTTGTTTCTTTTTGTTCTAGAGCTTTCAGTTGTGCTGTTAATTCATTGGTATGGGATTGCTCCATCTTCTTTATGTGTGCATTTAGAGCTATGAATTTTCCTCTTAGCACTGCTTTCATAGTGTCCCATAAGTTTGGGTATGTTGTACTTTCATTTTCATTGAATTCTAGGAACTCTTTAATTTCTGTCTTTATTTCTTCCTTGACCCATTGATGTTTCAGGTGGGCATTATTCAGTTTCCATGAGTTTGTGGGTTTTCTATAATTTTTGTTGTTATTGAGTTCTAACTTTAAGGCATGGTGGTCTGATAAGATACAGGAGGTTATTCCAATTTTTTTGTATCTGTTGAGATTTGTTTTGTGTCCAAGCATGTGGTCAATTTTTGAGAAGGTTCCATGGGGTGCTGAGAAGAAGGTATATTCTTTTGTGTTAGGATGGAATATTCTGTAGATATCTATTAGGTCCATTTGAGTCATAACATCTGTTAGGTCCTTTATTTCTTTGTTAAGTTTCAGTCTGGTAGATCTATCTTTTGGTGAGAGTGGTGTGTTAAAATCTCCCACTACTAATGTGTGGGGTTTGATGTGCGTTTTAAACTTTAGTAGTGTTTCTTTTATGAATGTGGGTGCTTTTGTATTTGGAGCATAAATGTTTAGAATCGAGACTTCATCTTGGTGGATTTTTCCCGTGATGAATATGTAATGTCCATCCTGGTCTCTTTTGATTGATTTTAGTTTGAAGTCTATTTTATTAGATATTAGGATAGCTACACCAGCTTGTTTCTTAGGTCCATTTGCTTGGAAAAACTTTTCCCAGCCCTTTACTCTGAGGTAGTGTCTGTCTTTGGAGTTAAGGTGTGTTTCTTGTATGCAGCATATGGATGGGTCCTGTTTTCTTATCCATTCTGTTAGCCTGTGTCTTTTTATAGGTGAGTTGAGACCATTGATATTGATGGATATTAATGACCAGTGATTGTTAATTCCTGTTATTTTTTTGGTTGTGTTGTGTTGTCCTTCTGTGGTGTATGTTGGTGTAGGATTATCTATTGCTTGATTTTTCATGGATGTGTTTAGCTTCTTTGGGTTGAATTTTCCCTTCTAGTGCTTTCTGTAGGGCTGGGTTTGTGGACAGGTATTGATTAAATCTGGTTTTATCCTGGAATATTTTGTTTACTCTGCCTATGGTGATTGAGAGTTTTGCTGGGTATAATAGTCTGGGTTGGCATCCGTGGTCTCTTAGTGTCTGCATGAGGTTTGTCCATGATCTTCTAGCTTTCATAGTCTCTATTGAGTAGTCTGGTGTTATTCTGATGGGTTTGCCTTTATATGTTACTTGGTCCTTTTCCTTTGCAGCTCTTAATATTTTTTCTTTATTCTGTGTGTTTAGTGTTTTGATTATTATGTGGCGAGGGGACTTTTTTTTTGGATCCAGCCTATTCGGTGTTCTGTAAGCTTCTTGTATCTTCATAGGTATTTCTTTCTTTAGGTTAGGAAAGTTTTCTTCTATGATTTTGTTGAATATATTTTCTGTGCCTTTGAGTTGGTATTCTTCTCCTTCTTCTATCCCTATTATTCTTAGGTTTGGTCTTTTCATGGTGTCCCAAATTTCCTGGACGTTTTGTGTTAGGACTTTTTTGTCTTTATTGTTTTCTTTGACTGACGAATCTATTTTCTCTATCATGTCTTCAGCGTCAGAGATTCTCTGTTCCATTTCTTGCAATCGGTTGGTTATGCTTGTTTCTGTAGTTCCTGTTCGTTTTGTCAGGGTTTCTATTTCCAGCATTCCCTCAGCATGTGTTTTCTTTATTGTCTCAAATTCATTTTTCAGATCTTGGAATGTTTCTTTCATCTGTTTAATTGCATTTTCTTGGCTTTCTTTGATTTCTTCCCATTTTTTGTTCGTTTTTTCTTCCATTTCTTTAAGGGAGTTTTTTATTTCCTCTTTAATGGAGTTTTTCATTTCCTCTTTAAGGGAAGTTTTTATTTCCTCTTTAAGGGAGTTTTTTATTTCCTCTTTAAGGAAAGTTTTTATTTCCTCTTTAAGGTAGTTTTTCAATTCCTCTTTAAGGAAAGTTTTTATTTCCTCATTGAGGGAATGTTTTATTTCTTCTTTAAGGGCCTCTATCATCTTCTTAATGTCATTTTTAGGGTTGATTTCTTCTGTTTCTTCTGTCATGGTATGTTTAGGTCTTGCAGGTGTAGAATCACTAGGTTCTGATGTTGCCATATAGGTCTTTATGTTGTTGCCTGTATTTTTGCACTGGCGTCTACTCATCTCTTCCTCTGTGAGGTGCAGGTGGTGTCTGTGTCTGAGAGTGCCTCTCTTGTTCTAATTTTTAGTCTTGGTTTAGTAGTGGTTCTTGGTTAAATTGGTGCTATTGGGCTATTTCTTCAGGGGCAGCTGATTTCGATCGGTGAATTATATACTTATGATTCTGGTGATCTGGTTTGGTGTCTGGGTAGCGCCTTCTTCTGTGTTCCCAGGTCACGTTTTGTTCATTTGTCAACTCCTCAGCTGATCTTGTTTCCTCAGACTTTAAACTGTAGGCATCTGAATCCTCTCCCAGATGGGTTTCAGCTGAGCAGGGTAGTCTCACCAACACCTCCAAATTGTTGGGTTTCACAGGATCAGCAGCTGGGCACTGGGTTGTCCTCAGACGGAGTGTTCAGATTCGTTCTGGTTCTGACCCACCGAGATAGCTTCTTCCCCAGATGTTGGGGTTAGGGCCTTCCCTGTTCCAAGCTGCGTCTGCTTGTCTCCGTCCCTGGGCCTGTTTACCTCTGCAGTCCGCCGCCGGGCCTGTATGTCCCTGTCAGCTGCCACTGGGTCTGTCTGCCTCTGGGGGCCGCCACCGGGCCTGAATGTCTCTGCAGGCTGCAGCCGGGACTGAATGTCCCTGTCGGCTGCTGCCGCCGGGACTGAATGTCCCTGTCGGCCGCTGCCGCCGGCCCGTTTACCTCAGCGGGCCGCTGCTGGACCCGTCTACCTCCACAGGCCGCCGCCACAGGCCTACCTGCGTCTGCTTGTCTCTGCTGCCGGGTCTGTCTACCCCTGTGGGCCGCCGCTGGGCCTGAATGTCTCTGCCGGCTGCCGCCGGGCCTGAATGTCCCTGTCGGCCGCTGCCGCCGGGTCCGTTTACCTCAGCAGGCCGCCGCTGGGCCCGTCTACCTCTGTGGGCTGCCGCTGGGCCTGAATGTCTCTGCCGGCTGCCGCCGGGTCTGAGTATCCCTGTCGGCTGCCACCGCTGGGCCCGTCTACCTCCACGGGCCCCCTCTGCAGGCCTACCTGCGTCTGCTTGTCTCTGCCGCCGGGCCTGTCTACCTCTGTGGGCCACCGCTGGGCCTGAATGTCTCTGCCGGCTGCTGCCGGGCCTGAATGTCCCTGTCGGCTGCTGCCGCCGGGCCCGTTTACCTCAGCGGGCTGCTGCTGGGCCTGTCTACCTCCACAGGCCGCCGCAGGCCTACCTGCATCTGCTTGTCTCTGCCGCCGGGTCCGTTTACCTCAGCAGGCCGCCGCTGGGCCCGTCTACCTCTGTGGGCTGCCGCTGGGCCTGAATGTCTCTGCCGGCTGCCGCCGGGTCTGAGTATCCCTGTCGGTTGCCACCGCTGGGCCCGTCTACCTCCACGGGCCCCCGCCGCAGGCCTACCTGCGTCTGCTTGTCTCTGCCGCCAGGTCTGTCTACCCCTGTGGGCCGCCGCTGGGCCTGAATGTCTCTGCCGGCTGCCGCCGGGCCTGAATGTCCCTGTTGGCCGCTGCCGCCGGGTCCGTTTACCTCAGCAGGCCGCCGCTGGGCCCGTCTACCTCTGTGGGCTGCCGCTGGGCCTGAATCGGTGTATAACTTTAATCCCAGCACTCGGGAGGCCGGAAACTTTTTTTAAAAGGGGCAAAAGGCAGCCACTTTCTTCACCAAAACATCACAAGAATGATCTCTAGGTAACATACTAAAATTCTTCTCCTCTGAAACCTCTTGAGTTAGCACCCAACAGTTCAAATCATTATCAGCACCATTGTCTTCCATGCTCCTACTAGTATGGCCTGTTAAGCAGTGCATAAAGCATTCCACTGCTTTTCTAACCCAAAGTATCAAAGCCCATATTACTCCCAGTGAAAGCATGGTCAGGCCTATCACAGCAATACCCCAATCCCTTGTACCAACTTCTGTCTTAGTTAGGTTTCTATTCCTGTGAAGAGACACGATGGCCACTGCAACTCCTATAAACGAAAGCATTTAATTGGGGTAGTTCAATTATAGTTTCAGAGGTTCAGTCCATTATCATCATGGTGGGGAGCATGGTGGTGTGCAGGCAGGCACAGTACTGGAAATTACCTGAGAGTCCTACATCTTGCAGGCAATAGGAAGTGGTCTGAGATACCAGTCAATATCCTGAGCATGGGAACTTTCAAAGCCTGCCCCATAGTGACACATTTCCTCCAGTAAGGCCATACGTATTCCAACAAAGCCACACCTCCTGCTAGTGCCACTCCCTATGAGATTTCTGGGGGCCAATTACATTCAAACCACCACACTTGTGTTGGTATGTGCTTTTATCTTTGGGGTTGGTTATTACATGCCCTTGTTACCCAATTCTGCCTTTGTCTGAAAAAGTCTCTACTTTGCCCTACCAGAACTACAACATGTCATGTTGGTAGATAGAGACCACACACTAACATGCTGTATAGTTCTGATTTACTGTATCAGTGATGCTGGTGAGCAGAGTAGAGGAAGATGTGTATCTGGCATTTCCTTTGTCTGTTGTCTGCCATGAATGTGCTGATAGTACTTTCTGTACAACAGAGTTCAGAAAAGAGACACATTGTTCTACACATTTTGCATTGAGGTCTATGTTTCCACTCTAAAAGTTTCATATTGATAATTTCCTCACATTTTTTCTAAGGAATAGTTTTGCAAAATCTAGAAAAAGGAAACAGATTCAATGCCAAACATCCATGCATATAATCTCTGCCTCCAGTTGTGGTATTCTACAAAACCTTAATGATTCCTTAATGATTGGTCTGGATTAGAATTTTATGTCCTTCTTTACATGGGGTGGGCAAACCTTTACTTAATGGAAGCATACAGATGGGTGCAGTGGTTGCATGGAGCACCTGTAAAACATGTATCCCAATCCCTTGTCCTCATCTAGCCTGTCCTTCAGATCTACACCATGAAGAGAAATGGAAGACAAATTAAATACAATAAGGGTTGAATTACTGAGAGGGATCTACAGCATGCATGGCAGAGCTTCTTACAGCAGCAGAAGGCAGTGCCAGCGACTTTTGTTAGGACAAGAGACAGGGCATTCAGTATAGATAATAGGACTGTGACATCAGGTACAGGTGCCCTCTACACAAATGTCAGTCTCCTTGTAATGGGTTTCTGGCAGCCTGGTGGAGACTTGGCAGTGCTGGCTCTTTCATCAGGGCTTGGCAGATATGGAAGGTTGTGCTTCTGCAAGGAGCCAACAGCAGATTTCCCACTTTGGGTCTTAACAGACACAGGAAACTGGATTTGTAGACATCAAGGACATGAAAAAATAAAGTGCCCTATGCCATGTGGAAGGCATAGAGCATGCACAAGACTCTGCTTATGTTTTTCAGAATAATCTTATATAAATCTGAGCAGTATGGAACTTTCTGTAAACAGACTGAGTGTTCAAAAATACTCTAGAATGTTATTTAGGTCTTACTGAGACATATGATCATCCAGGTAGTACTTCAGACTTCTATTCCTTAAATATTTGTGCAAGTTGAAGCTAAATATTCAGTAGGAGAATTTATAAACTCTTTTTATTTCAAAGCAAGGGATTTTATATGTGATTTAACTATCATTTCATTTAAGATGGGCATTTATTATGTGCAATACTTTTGATCCTAACAGCTTTTGGTACAATATACATTTGTAGAATAAAAGGAATAATTTATTCCTATAGCAACCCTGCACTGTGATCTACCTGGTTGTAGAACTCCAGCTGGTTCTGAGACAGACTCTCTGTGGAGCAAGACTTGGCACGTGGCTCAAATACACAACAGAAAGGCAGCCTCAGTGACATATGTGAGTGGTGTTCTCTTTTTACATTTAATTACAGCTCTTGACTTTGAAAGGAGCAGGGGCACTTTGCATTTGCCAGTTATTAAAAGTTACATAGGAAGCAGAGTTCTGGGGCTTTTTCATCACATTTCTCCTGTGGTTCAGTGGCATTTTGGCTTCCCTGGTGAGTCAATGGCTCCAGGATCAAGTTGGCTCACCTCCAAACTTGGCAGTGATGTGAGTCTAGCCCCCCCTGTGGATTGGAAAAAAATGGCATATATGCAAATGTAATGCCATTGAACCAACATGACTGGATCAAGTCCTGTGGGGATATTCCTGGCAGTCCCTGCTCTTTCTGGCTCCTACTGTGGCTCCTCTTGACTGGTTTTATTGTCATACTCTTCCAGCGACAACATTACTGCATCTTTGCAGCCGAGTTCTGAATGGATAGCTGGGAAGACTTGCAAATTTTCAGGAACAGACACATATCCCCATATGCAAAAGAAAAGTCTTTGAGTCTCTCATTTACAGCTGCCCTGTGAAACTTGGGGTACAACCCCTCCAATCTACAGTAAATCTATAGAATGATAGTCTAATGTTCCAAGGAAATAGCAAAGATACATTTAAGAAATAAGAGCAAGTCTTACTCAAAATTTGTCTGAAACTCCATTGCCAGAGGAAACACAAGATAGCCCTTTGCTGAGCATTTGCCTTCCAGAGCCTTCTGTATTAGATAAATATGGATGAAGTTCTCAAAGCATATTTGGGAGAATCAGTTGGTTTGGCAAGTACTGTAGAACGCATCTTTCTTCCAGATGTCTGCACTTCTGTCTCATGAGAGTATTGTACTTCTAAACCATTGTTTTTGAGTTTGATGCCTTCTTTTATGGAGGAGTCAAATTTGTTCCACGTGACTTAGTTTGACTGAAAGCAAATGAGTGGATATGATATTGATTATTTCTAGAAAGTAGCTTTAAGCATCTTTGTGTTGGCAATAATTGCTTTGCCATTAAAAACAAACTCTCTCCTAGAGAGAGGATGTGTTTTTGGATGATGTCACAAGGGAGCAGAGAAGCCAGACACTCAATCCAGTGCTGTAGAGCCACAATAGACCCTCAGCACACAGAAAAGTAAGACAGGATATTTTTTTGATAGTTACTGAAAGTTTGGAGGGCCATGGTTAGGTGGCTTAAGTCCAATACTGGCTAAGAAGACTAGCCTGTTATTGGAGTGAAATGGATCTAGAGTTGCAAAAGATCCATTCGACAGTTGCAGCCATGAGAATACCTGATATCACACACAGATGCGTGTAAAAGTTTTCCTGTGTCCCACCTGGTCCATAGCCACTGAGAACCAAGTAAACACACAGAGGTTTATATTAATTAAAACTGCTTGGGCATTAGCTCAGGCCTACCACTGACTAGCTCTTACACTTAAACTAAGCCTGTTTCTGTTAATTTATATGTTGCCACATGTTCCATGGCTTTACCTGTGTGTCATTACATGCTGTTCCCTAGGCTGGCGTCTGCTCACTCAGCCTTCCTCTTCCCAGAATTCTTCTTGTCTGCTGATCACACCTATGCTTCCTGCCTGGCTACTGGTCAATCAGTGTTTTATTTATCAATCAATCAGAGTTACACATATTCATAGCATACAGAACGATATCCCACAGCACTTCCCCTTTTCTGTCTAATCAAAAAGGAAGGTTTTACTTTAATATAGTAAAATTACATATAATAGAACAGTTATCAAGCAAGAATTATAGTTATAATATCTAGTCTATTTGTATTTGGCAAAATTAAAGGAAATATTTTATCATCTATCCTACATTTGTGAGTCTAAAGTTTTATATCTACCTTTTCTTTTATCATAATCAAGGAAAACCATAATTATAACTATCTAGTCTTCAACTACATCAAAGACCTCAGAAGGATACAATATTACCTAAGTAAACAGGAAGTACATTGTAAACAACTTCCAAAAATCTAGAGACAGAGACAGCTGCCTGCCTAGACAGTCATCCAAAGTTCCTCTGCAACGTTGGGGCATCCATCTTCAGCCTATAGGCCTAGTCTCTCAGCCATTTTTTTTTCCTCTGGCAGCTTCTTTTGTGAAGCAGGAACCTAAAGGACATCTCTCCTTGCAAAGTTCAGTGGTCACTTTCCTATGGGTCCTGCATGTCTGTTTATATGACATTTTGTTAGCAGTCCAGGCAAGAACAGTTTCTTGCCCAAATGGCTATTTTTGCCAAGAAGAAGATAAACTCCATATGGAGTGTCTTCAATGCTCATCTTTCTCTCTGAAGTAAATCGGTGCTGCCAGGAGCAGACGTGTCTCATTGTCCAGGAAAGTCTAAGTTTTTAAAACATTTTAAATGCCATATTCTGTAGGTCTTTGAAGTGTTTGAAGAATATCTACCTAATTGAATTATATCTATGTATACCTAGAAAACTTAACATGACTATAAGTTTGACTATCATAGAAGACTAATTATTAATCTGTATTTCTTAATTATCCATTACAATTTTAAATGAACTACACAAGCATAATGCCTTAAACAAGAGTAGAAATATATATTATAGTATAGCAAAATTAACTTCAAATTTGTGTCAATAAACTAAAATCCATAGCAATGCAAAACATTTTAAACAAGTAGTTGTCTTTTAAAAGTAGATTCAATAATCTACCTTTTCATCTATATCATATCTATATTCTCTTTTCTTTTCAGAGTAGATTCAATAATCTACCCTTTATCATTTCTATATATTTTTTTCAGAGTACTTTCAATAATCTGCCTCTTATTTATATCATTTTTGTTTTTTGTTTTTTTAGGAGTGAAAGCCTTAGAGAGTAGAGAAATAGTGAGAGCCATCAACCAACCTTACCCCACAAGCTCTACAACTTCCAAAATGTCATGACTTCCTGTCTACTTAAAACAGCTTGTTATTTCCTCTGATCTCCAGGCAAACTTTATTTATTAACATGCAAATAAAATATCACCACAGGTGTGCTTGTTTTATTTTACAGAGGTGGGAAGGTAGACCATGGTCCTGGTGCTATCAAGTTTTAATGACTAGAGCAGTGTCAATCCTTCACCATTTACATTCTTATCTAACCTCTTTGTTGAATGCTTATTATGTCCAAGACGCTGTATTCCATGCAAGGTTCTGACTGCATCAGGAGACATAGAACAGCCCATCCCTTCTACAATTTTCGGGTATAGATTGTGTATTTGTAATAATACTACTAGTACGAAAGTAAGCTCTAGATATGATATGCACCATAATATATTTAAGAAGAAAATCTGATATTTGATTAAGCCACTATGTATATTTTGGAATTGTACTAAGGTAGAGGCTACATTCTATTAACATATGTGTTCCTGTTTGGTGTGTTGGAGCTGGTTCAATACCGACCTGAGAGTCACTTATGCTTCTTTGCTCTTGATCACAGGTTTAATGACATCATGCAAGTCTGAAATTAGTGATGTTGGGAGAACTTCACTGGGGGCAGAGGGTACATACTTATGTATGACTGTCCTCAGCTGATACGGGGTGTACACTGTTGTAACAATTTCCCCAAACAATTAGACTTACAATCTAATTGAACTGATTTTTTTTCCTGTAGATAATAGGGAAGCTTTGAAATGAGGAGTACAGTTTTCAAAGGTAGTCTTTAGGCTGCAAACCTGGCATTGGTGCATAGGAAGCACAAGAACTGAAAGAGTGTAGTGAGAAAGGAGAAAGAAGCCTTTAAAAATAATCCAAGAAGGAACTGAGGGTCTGAACTGAGTGGTGGTGGAGATGTAAACAGAAAAGAAAATGGAGTCAGAACATTTTAGAGAATACTGTGATTTTGACCAAGGTCCAGGTGCCTGGCCCTTAGTGGAGACTCTTTAAATAGTCATTAAATAAAATTAATTTCAAATAGAAAATTTGTTCCAGAATTTGATACTCTTTCTTTCTTTCTTTCTTTCTTTCTTTCTTTCTTTCTTTCTTTCTTTCTTTCTTTCTTTCTTTCTTTCTTTCTCTCTCTCTCTCTCTCTCTCTCTCTCTCTCTCTCTCTCTCTCTCTCTCTCTCTTTCTTTCTTTCTTTTTTTTTCTACTATGTCCTGGACCTTTCTTCATTGTTGCTAATCTTTCTCTGCTTATGTCTATGTGTGTTTTTTAAATGTTGTTTTTATATTGACCTTTTTAATGTTGTTAATAACAAAATGTCACAGACTGGGAAAGTTATAAAAACAGGCTTTCTTTTCCCTCATGGTTCTGGAGGTGCAAGTTCTGGGCTCCTTGCTGCCAGTGTTCTGACTGAACAGGCACAGGGTACCACATGACAGGTATGTCAAGGCATGGCAGGGAGTGTGTGAGTGAGTGAGTGAGTGTGTGTGTATGAGTGTGTGAGTGAGGAAATGGGTGTGAGTGAGTGTGTGTGTGTTTGTGAGTGTGTGTGAGTATGTGTACGAGTGAATGTGTGTGTGTGTGTGTGTATGTGTGTGTGTGTGTGTGTTTCTCTTCTGGTCTTTTTCTTACAATGTTATTAGCATTCCACCATAGAAGTTCTACCTTAATGGTCTTATCTAGTCTTAAAGCACTTCCCTAGATCTGTACTCTAAACAACATAGATCAAGTTTCTACCCCATGGAAGCTGTGGGTGATGAGCCATATTCAAAAGCATAACACTCCCTTTATTCCATCATTCTTTCCCCGATTCAGTCAGAATAGGTTATAAGCAGGCTAGAAGTCTGGATTACAAAACTCTCTTAGCCGAGTCTCTTCCAAACAGCAGGTACTTGGCATTCTCCCCATACCAAGATTATTCCTGTATTGAAAAATATTTCATAATCTTTGTGTGCTTATGTAGTTCATTTCAATAGCATTTTATAGACAGATGCAGCATGAACACGAGTCACCTTGAAAACTTCAGCATGTCTGTCAAACTAATTGCACAACCCATCGGCAAATTCATTCCCTTTAATTGAAAGTCTTCAAGGCACCTCCCTTCAGCATATGCTTGCTAATGATCAATTGTTGCCACAGATGACTTAACATTTGTGTACACATAAGACGACATGCCATAATTCACAGAAATGCCAATGCTTTGAAATAATCACAAACAGTGATGAATGTGCTGTCAATTTCTGTGTAATTACCCTGGATCTATCACCGTACTCAGGTACATTGAAATGCATTAGTGCATAAAGAATGTGCATCATCTGGTGATCGATATCTTATTTCAAATGAATGTGTGCTACTGCGTAATTACCATGTTACACTTTCTGATGGGCTTTCTGTTCGTTTCTGCTGTATTTCCATTGCAAGAATAAGACCACACTGTATTTACCTGGGTTTAAATGAGTAGACTAGTTACAATCAGTGCCTGGTTGGTATGTGTACTTTAAACTTAGATGTTAATTATGACTTGAGACTCCACTCGCATGATTTAATTTGTTCATTTAAAATAGTCCCTTTCTTCTGGCTAGCCATATTGTGGCCTAAATGAATTTTATTCTCTGAGCCTTGTCTCTGAAATTTTTTACGTGTAGTTCTTTGGGTTCTCCTCCCCCGCCCCCCCGCCCTTGGCTATTTTACTTTGCTTCCCTTTTCTTCGTTCTTTCCTTCATCCTCACTAGGTTAAAGATTGAGGCCAATTAGCACTTACCAGTAACTGCCCAACATAAAAACAGCTCTTTAATAGGTAAGCCAGACAATTTTTATATGGACAGATTCTCTGAGAATTTGGTTTTGAAATAAATGTGGGAGCGTTCACCTTTCGCCTTCCAGTCATTCTGGCCTAATCTCATTTTTGTAAAGGGTCATGGGGTGTGCTTGGTTAAAGAACCAGGAGACAGAGCGAGCAGTCATTTGGCTGAAGCATGACAGTGCTTCAGATGCCCCGTCACCAGGCCGCTGAGGGCACTGCAAGATCCCTCACAGCTGCCGCTCCAGAATATTGTTGTCACACAGGCAGTTATTTTTAGAAGTTATGTAATATTGGTTTCTTTCTTTTCTTTCTCTTTTTTTAAAATGACCACTCGCAGAGACAATATTCTAGTAAAGGTCTTAAAAGAAATCCATGTAGTCTTACATCTAAGAAAGAGAGAGACAATTCTTGAAGGAAACATACTTTCAGAAGGAGTCAGAAACTCAATGATTCAACAGGGCACTTTTCAGACCTGTGGAGTGGGAGGTGAGGGTGTTTCTGACACAGCCCACGGACACAGCACATGGGCTGAGAGTCTGTGGAAGGCGGCTGTAGCTACAGTAGGCTATTTCCCCCTCTTTTCTCATGTCTCTTGGACTAATACCTGTTTCTGGTCCAAGGGACTCATGTATTCAGTTGAGAATACAGACTACAACAGAAAACTGGCTCTCCCAGGATAGCCCTCTTGAGCTTGTTTCTGAGGACTCCTGACCCCAGGCTGCTCTTCCTCTCTGTGGGGCCAGTTGTTTATGTTTGCCTGGTCATTTCTCTGCAAAGGTAAACACGTAGTTCCCTCTAATGTGCATACCTTTGAATCTCTCCTGACAACTGAATTTCTGGAGCCCCTTCTTCACTTTCGCATCATCTCCAGATAGAGATTTTAGGATGATCCCCGATGAGGTTTCACCCTTGTCCACACTTCCGTTGTCTCAGACCTTCCAGCTCTCTTTGCCTCCTATGTACTGGCTGTGCTTCATTCTGACACAGGGCTTTGCATGAAAAAACAAAACCAAACAAGGCTTCTTGTCTTTCTCTCTCTAGGTCCTATATGTAAGGCTTGCTTGGATCTTGAGCTAACATTTAAATAAATGATGAATGGAGTTTCAGTGGGCTCAACAGACCCTCCTAGCCTTCTCTGGATGGAAATCCTCACGCCATGTCACTGAGTTTTCTATGTCTGGTGACTTGATTGTTGATTTAGTATCTTCCTTCATCTCTGTATTGGCAGTAACACAGGACAAAGATCAGATCTGATTTTGTTCATTATACCTACGACACATGCTTTTGTCCCCTCTGTGTGCATGAATGTGGACATTCATGTTTGTTTTTATTCATACATACACACATTTAATGAGTTAATTATAGTAATATGTAGGTGAAAATGCTTTACAGATTCTTGTAATCCCACTGTGAAAACTATTTAATCTGTACAAAGAAGGACAGATAGCCAGTATGGGCATTGGTAACCTAAGTAATAACTTCTTTGGATGATTTCAAACTTCTTTAAAATAAACATGATCCTTATAACTATACATTAAAAAACAAACTGTATGGAATATTCTCCTATATGTTTTCTCATTCAATTTTCAGAACAGCCCTGTATCCATGTTAAAAACAAGAAAAATAGGATTGGATAAATTTAGGAATCTCTGCAAAGGTAAAATTTGAACATGGAATCTCTTTCCTTTAGGACAGAGTTCTTCCCACAACAAAATAGCTATTGTTTCTGTTACAAAATAACAGATATAATGCACATGCATTATGATTTAATAGACACTATGTAACATTTACTTTTAAATGCAATTTTTCTTTCTTGTGAAATACATGAATTTTGATTTCAATAATGCTTTTGTAGAAAGAAAGTGATAGAAATGAATGAGAAAAATGAATCTAGTTACCTGGAATATTAACTTCAGTGAATTTTTATAGTCCTGCTGTAAACTAGCATACTATGGTAATTTCTTCCTGACTTCAGATTCAAACATTCTGCCTTCCAGCTAGAGGTTCCCAGACATCGCTACATGAACATCTTAGGCAGATGATGTTGTTTATGAAGACAGAAGATAAGAAGCACAGCTACACACTTGAAGACAAATTTCATTAAACAAATACAATAGTAGTAATACCAGCTTTCATTACCCCTGTGTGGTCAAAAGAAATGTATATCAAGAAGAAAAAGCGCGTTATGACTTCGTAACTCTCGAGCTTGTCTGATGCACCTGTTTGAGTGCGTCCAGTCAAACTCAAGTCAGCCATGTTCTCCCCCTACCCGCAACCCGGGAAATTAGACTCCAAACACTGCATTGCAGGCCAAGTTCCAAGTGTTTGCTGAAGGCACTCTCTCTTGCCCACCAGACATAGCTGCCTCCTCTCATCAGTGTGCTGAGGCCTCCAGGAACCTTCACCCTCATAGCAGGGAACTGTTTATTCATTTGAGCAGTAGCTTCCCACCCAAGTGAAAGGAAAAAACTAAGGCTTTTAGCATAAAGGAAAGAGAATCTTGCCAGATTTTTATGTACTTCAAAGAGAATAGTTTCCTGTCATCTACTGTGTGTGTGTGTGTGTGTGTGTGTGTGTGTGTGTGTGTGTGTATGATTATTTGAGAACTTGTGTTCATGGTATGTGACCTTAATGATTAACAAAAATATTTCATTTGAACACAGTTTTCAAACCTATAATATGGAAAACTGAAGTGAGTGAAAATTCAATTATTCAAAAGTACCTTTCATTAAGTTTTCATATAGAGATTCACAAAAATATTAAGGTGTTAAATAGCTTAGAAAAAAATTTCTGCCATCATAATTTGGGTAAATTTGGATTAAAATAAGAAAATAGTTTTCTCAAACTGCTCTGCTGTGCTTGAGCATTGTGCTTTGGATGTGCACATTTAACAGTAACTTTGTGTTTCCTTTGGGGAAATAGAAATGTCCCTGGGTGTTTTGTCTGTTCACATCTGTATAAAAATGAAACTTGAGACAGGCCCGGCGGCAGAGACAAGCAGACGCAGGTAGGCCTGCGGTGGGGGCCCGTGGAGGTAGACGGGCCCAGCAGCAGCCCGCTGAGGTAAACGGGCCCGGCGGCAGCGGCCGACAGGGATATTCAGGCCCGGCAGCAGCCGGCAGAGACATTCAGGCCCAGCGGCGGCCCACAGAGGTAGACAGGCCCGGTGGCAGAGACAAGCAGACGCAGGTAGGCCTGCGGTGGGGGCCCGTGGAGGTAGACGGGCCCAGCGGTGGCAGCCGACAGGGATACTCAGACCCGGCGGCAGCCGGCAGAGACATTCAGGCCCAGCGGCAGCCCACAGAGGTAGACGGGCCCAGCGGCGGCCTGCTGAGGTAAACGGACCCGGCAGCAGCGGCCAACAGGGACATTCAGGCCCGGCGGCGGCCCACAGGGGTAGACAGGCCCGGCGGCAGAGACAAGCAGACGCAGGTAGGCCTGCGGCAGGGGCCCGTGGAGGTAGACGGGCCCAGCGGTGGCAGCCGACAGGGATACTCAGACCCGGCGGCAGCCGGCAGAGACATTCAGGCCCAGCGGCAGCCCACAGAGGTAGACGGGCCCAGCAGCAGCCCGCTGAGGTAAACGGGCCCAGCGGCAGCGGCCGACAGGGATATTCAGGCCCAGCGGCAGCCGGCAGAGACATTCAGGCCCAGCGGCGGCCCACAGAGGTAGACAGGCCCGGCGGCAGAGACAAGCAGACGCAGGTAGGCCTGCGGTGGGGGCCCGTGGAGGTAGACGGGCCCAGCAGCAGCCCGCTGAGGTAAACGGGCCCGGCGGCAGCGGCCGACAGGGATATTCAGGCCCGGCGGCAGCCGGCAGAGACATTCAGGCCCAGCGGCGGCCCACAGAGGTAGACAGGCCCGGCGGCAGAGACAAGCAGACGCAGGTAGGCCTGCGGTGGGGGCCCGTGGAGGTAGACGGGCCCAGCAGCAGCCCGCTGAGGTAAACGGGCCCGGCGGCAGCGGCCGACAGGGATATTCAGGCCCGGCAGCAGCCGGCAGAGACATTCAGGCCCAGCGGCGGCCCACAGAGGTAGACAGGCCCGGCGGCAGAGACAAGCAGACGCAGGTAGGCCTGCGGTGGGGGCCCGTGGAGGTAGACGGGCCCAGCGGTGGCAGCCGACAGGGATACTCAGACCCGGCGGCAGCCAGCAGAGACATTCAGGCCCAGCGGCAGCCCACAGAGGTAGACGGGCCCAGCGGCGGCCTGCTGAGGTAAACGGACCAGGCAGCAGCGGCCGACAGGGACATTCAGGCCCGGCGGCAGCCGGCAGAGACATTCAGGCCCAGCGGCGGCCCACAGGGGTAGACTGGCCCGGCGGCAGAGACAAGCAGACGCAGGTAGGCCTGTGGCGGCGGCCTGTGGAGGTAGACGGGCCCAGCAGCGGCCCGCTGAGGTAAACAGGCCCGGCGGCAGCGGCCGACAGAGACATTCAGGCCCGGTGGCGGCCCCCAGAGGCAGACAGACCCAGCGGCAGCTGACAGGGACATACAGGCCCGGCGGCGGACTGCAGAGGTAAACAGGTCCAGGGACGGAGAGAAGCAGACGCAGTTTGGAACAGGGACGCCCCAACCCCAACATCTGGGGAAGAAGCTATCTCGGTGGGTCAGAACCAGAACGAATCTGAACACTCCGTCTGAGGACAACCCAGGGCCCAGCTGCTGATCCTGTGAAACCCAACAATTCGGAGGTGTTGGTGAGACTACCCTGCTCAGCTGAAACCCATCTGGGAGAGGATTCAGATGCCTACAGTTTAAAGTCTGAGGAAACAAGATCAGCTGAGGAGTTGACAAATGAACAAAACGTGACCTGGGAACACAGAAGAAGGCGCTACCCAGACACCAAACCAGATCACCAGAATCATAAGTATATAATTCACCGATCGAAATCAGCTGCCCCCTGAAGAAATAGCCCAATAGCACCAATTTAACCAAGAACCACTACTAAACCAAGACTAAAAATTAGAACAAGAGAGGCACTCTCAGACACAGACACCACCTGCACCTCACAGAGGAAGAGATGAGTAGACGCCAGTGCAAAAATACAGGCAACAACATAAAGACCTATATGGCAACATCAGAACCTAGTGATTCTACACCTGCAAGACCTAAACATACCATGACAGAAGAAACAGAAGAAATCAACCCTAAAAATGACATTAAGAAGATGATAGAGGCCCTTAAAGAAGAAATAAAACATTCCCTCAATGAGGAAATAAAAACTTTCCTTAAAGAGGAATTGAAAAACTACCTTAAAGAGGAAATAAAAACTTTCCTTAAAGAGGAAATAAAAAACTCCCTTAAAGAGGAAATAAAAACTTTCCTTAAAGAGGAAATGAAAAACTCCATTAAAGAGGAAATAAAAAACTCCCTTAAAGAAATGGAAGAAAAAAACGAACAAAAAATGGGAAGAAATCAAAGAAAGCCAAGAAAATGCAATTAAACAGATGAAAGAAACATTCCAAGATCTGAAAAATGAATTTGAGACAATAAAGAAAACACATGCTGAGGGAATGCTGGAAATAGAAACCCTGACAAAACGAACAGGAACTACAGAAACAAGCATAACCAACCGATTGCAAGAAATGGAACAGAGAATCTCTGACGCTGAAGACATGATAGAGAAAATAGATTCGTCAGTCAAAGAAAACAATAAAGACAAAAAAGTCCTAACACAAAACGTCCAGGAAATTTGGGACACCATGAAAAGACCAAACCTAAGAATAATAGGGATAGAAGAAGGAGAAGAATACCAACTCAAAGGCACAGAAAATATATTCAACAAAATCATAGAAGAAAACTTTCCTAACCTAAAGAAAGAAATACCTATGAAGATACAAGAAGCTTACAGAACACCGAATAGACTGGATCCAAAAAAAAAGTCCCCTCGCCACATAATAATCAAAACACTAAACACACAGAATAAAGAAAAAATATTAAGAGCCGCAAAGGAAAAGGACCAAGTAACATATAAAGGCAAACCCATCAGAATAACACCAGACTACTCAATAGAGACTATGAAAGCTAGAAGATCATGGACAATCCTCATGCAGACACTAAGAGACCACGGATGCCAACCCAGACTATTATACCCAGCAAAACTCTCAATCACCATAGGCGGAGTAAACAAAATATTCCAGGATAAAACCAGATTTAATCAATACCTGTCCACAAACCCAGCCCTACAGAAAGCACTAGAAGGGAAAATTCAACCCAAAGAAGCTTAACACATCCATGAAAAATCAAGCAATAGATAATCCTACACCAACATACACCACAGAAGGACAACACAACACAACCAAAAAAATAACAGGAATTAACAATCACTGGTCATTAATATCCATCAATATCAATGGTCTCAACTCACCTATAAAAAGACACAGGCTAACAGAATGGATAAGAAAACAGGACCCATCCATATGCTGCATACAAGAAACACACCTTAACTCCAAAGACAGACACTACCTCCGAGTAAAGGGCTGGGAAAAGGTTTTCCAAGCAAATGGACCTAAGAAACAAGCTGGTGTAGCTATCCTAATATCTAATAAAATAGACTTCAAACTAAAATCAATCAAAAGAGACCAGGATGGACATTACATATTCATCACGGGAAAAATCCACCAAGATGAAGTCTCGATTCTAAACATTTATGCTCCAAATACAAAAGCACCCACATTCATAAAAGAAACACTACTAAAGTTTAAAACGCACATCAAACCCCACACATTAGTAGTGGGAGATTTTAACACACCACTCTCACCAAAAGATAGATCTACCAGACTGAAACTTAACAAAGAAATAAAGGACCTAACAGATGTTATGACTCAAATGGACCTAATAGATATCTACAGAATATTCCATCCTAACACAAAAGAATATACCTTCTTCTCAGCACCCCATGGAACCTTCTCAAAAATTGACCACATGCTTGGACACAAAACAAATCTCAACAGATACAAAAAAATTGGAATAACCTCCTGTATCTTATCAGACCACCATGCCTTAAAGTTAGAACTCAATAACAACAAAAATTATAGAAAACCCACAAACTCATGGAAACTGAATAATGCCCACCTGAAACATCAATGGGTCAAGGAAGAAATAAAGACAGAAATTAAAGAGATCCTAGAATTCAATGAAAATGAAAGTACAACATACCCAAACTTATGGGACACTATGAAAGCAGTGCTAAGAGGAAAATTCATAGCTCTAAATGCACACATAAAGAAGATGGAGCAATCCCATACCAATGAATTAACAGCACAACTGAAAGCTCTAGAACAAAAAGAAACAAACTCACCCAGGAGAAATAGACGCCAGGAAATAATCAAATTGAGGGCTGAAATCAACGAAATAGAAAACAAGAGAACAATACAAAAAATCAATGAAACAAAGAGTTGGTTCTTTGAAAAAATCAACAAGATAGACAAACCACTAGCCAAATTAACCAAAAGGCAAAGAGAGAGCACCCAAATTCACAAAATCAGAAATGAAAAGGGAGACATAACAACAGACAATGAGGAAATCCAGAGAATCATCAGATCATACTTCAAAAACCTGTACTCCACAAAAATGGAAAACCAGGAAGAAATGGACAATTTTCTGGATAAATACCAAATACCAAAATTAAATCAAGACCAGATAAATCATTTAAATAGACCAATAACCCCTAAAGAAATAGAAACAGTCATCAAAAGTCTCCCAACCAAAAAAAGCCCAGGACCAGATGGTTTCAGTGCAGAATTCTACCAGACTTTCAAAGAAGAACTAATACCAATCCTCTTCAAAGTGTTCCACACAATAGAAACAGAAGGAACACTACCAAACTCTTTTTATGAGGCTACAATTACCCTGATACCCAAACCACACAAAGATGCAACAAAGAAAGAGAACTACAGACCAATCTCCCTCATGAACATTGATGCAAAAATACTCAACAAAATATTGGCAAACCGAATCCAAGAATACATCAAAACAATCATCCATCACGACCAAGTAGGATTCATCCCAGGGATGCAAGGATGGTTCAACATACGGAAATCAGTCAATGTAATACACCATATAAACAAACTGAAAGAAAAAAACCACATGATCATCTCCCTAGATGCTGAAAAAGCCTTTGACAAAATCCAACACCCCTTCATGATAAAGGTCTTAGAAAGAATAGGAATACAAGGAACATTTCTAAACATAATAAAAGCAATTTATAGCAAGCCAAAAGCAAACATCAAATTAAATGGAGAGAAACTCAAAGCGATACCACTAAATTCAGGAACAAGACAAGGCTGTCCACTCTCCCCATATTTATTCAATATAGTACTAGAAGTGCTAGCTAGAGCAATAAGACAACAAAAGGAGATCAAAGGGATACAAATTGGCAAGGAAGAAGTCAAACTTTCACTATTTGCAGATGATATGATAGTATACATAAGTGACCCCAAAAACTCTACCAGGGAACTTCTACAGTTGATAAACTCCTTCAGTAAAGTGGCAGGATATAAGATCAACTCAAAAAAAATCAGTAGCCCTCCTATACACAAATGATAAAAGGGCTGAGAAAGAAGTCAGAGAAACATCACCCTTTACAATAGCCACAAATAATATAAAATACCTTGGGATAACACTAACTAAACAAGTGAAAGACCTTTTTGATAAGAACTTTAAATCTCTAAAGAAAGAAATTGAAGAAGATATCAGAAAATGGAAGGATCTCCCATGCTCATGGATAGGTAGGATTAACATAGTAAAAATGGCAATCTTACCAAAAGCAATCTACAGATTCAATGCAATCCCATCAAAATCCCAACACAATTCTTCACAGACTTGGAAAGAAAAATACTCAACTTTATATGGAAAAACAAAAGACCCAGGATAGCTAAAAGAATCCTATATGATAAAGCAACCCTTGGAGGCATCACCATCCCGGACCTCAAACTCTACTATAGAGCTATAGTAATAAAAACAGCTTGGTACTGGTATAAAAACAGACATACGGACCAATGGAATCGAATTGAAGACCCTGACATTAATCCATGCACATATGAACACCTGGTTTTTGACAAAGGAGCCAAAACTATACAATGGAACAAAGAAAGTATCTTCAACAAATGGTGCTGGCATAACTGGATGTCAATATGTAAAAGATTACAAATAGATCCATATCTGTCACCATGCACAAAACTCAAGTCCAAGTGGATCAAAGACCTAAACATAAATCCAGTTACACTAAACTTAATAGAAAAGAAAATAGGAAGCACTCTTGAACGCATTGGCACTGGAGACCATTTCCTAAATAAAACACCGACAGCACAGACCCTGAGCACAACCATTAATAAATGGGACCTCTCAAAACTGAGAAGCTTTTGCAGGGCAAAAGACACAGTCAATAAGACAAAAAGACAGCCAACAGATTGGGAAAAGATCTTCACCAATCCCACATCTGACAGAGGATTGATCTCCACAATATATAAAGAACTCAAGAAACTAGACATCAAAGCACTGAACAGTCCAATTAAAAAATGGGCTAAAGAGCTAAACAGAGAATTCACAAAACAAGAACTACAAATGGCTGAAAGACATTTAAAGAAATGCTCAACATCCTTAATCATCAGAGAAATGCAAATCAAAACGACTCTGAGATACCACCTTACACCTGTTAGAATGGCTAAGATCAAAAACACCAATGACAACCAATGTTGGAGAGGATGTGGAGCAAAGGGAACACTCCTCCACTGTTGGTGGAATGTAAACTTGTACAACCACTGTGGAAATCAGTATGGCGGTTTCTCAGAAAATTAGGAATCGAACTACCTCAAGACCCAGCCATACCACTCTTGGCATATACCCAAAGAATGCTGATACATACCATAAAGATACATGCTCATCTATGTTCATAGCAGCACTATTTGTAATAGCCAGAACCTGGAAACAGCCTAGATGCCCATCAACGGAAGAATGGATGAAAAAAATGTGGTACATATACACAATGGAGTACTACTCAGCAGAGAAAAACAATGAAAGCATGAAATTTGCAGGCAAATGGATGGAACTAGAAAAAATCATCCTGAGTGAGGTAACCCAAACCCAGAAAGACAGTTATGGTATGTACTCACTCATTGGTGGATTCTAGATATAAAATGAACAATCAGACCACAACCCATAGAACCATAAAGGCTATATATATATATAGCATGGAGGTCCCTAGGACGACTGTGGCATATAATAAATTTCAGTTTTACTCAATTATTGAAAAAAATAGCCAAATGAATAGAAACACATGAACTATGAACCAAAGGCTGAGGGGCTCCCAGCTGGATCAGGCCCTCTGAATAGAAAAACAGGAAGGCACCCACAGAAATGAAGCTCCTAAGGCATGCTGCTAAGTTCTGAGGGAGGAATGGAAAGAAGTCACTAAACGGCACAAAAGACTCCCTTCCTGTTTTCTCCAGATGACGGAGACTGTCATCGCACCTAAGACGTCTGTCCTCAGGTTATCTGAATTAAATGAGAGATGAGCTTTCTTCAATTAGCTTTAGTGAGGACCAAGGCTGGGAATACAAAATCATATCTCCTGAGGATTATGAGTACACTGCCAATTTCTAGTACTGCTAACTGCTTAACGCTCACAACCCTGCTGGTTTCATTCAAGCTGTAACCCTGACCTATGCTCATGGTGACTTTCCGGCTGTGTCTGTATGACGACTAAGACACCCAGCAGCGCATCTGCAGCGTCTGCCAACTGAAAGGGCCACAGTGGAGCATCGTACACCAGACAAAGACCAAAAAGGACAAAATGATACGGTTCTCCCAGTTTCTTCACGGCTTCCATGGAAACCCCTCCCTCTACAGATTTCTGTAGTTTCTTTATATTTCAAGAAGGAAAACTGGAAAAACCCAGTCAAACAATGAATATTGCCTTTGCTGGAAAAAAAAAAAAAAAAAAAAAAAAAAAAAAAAAAAAAAAAAAAGAAACTTAATTTTGCAGGATTACAGGGAGAACTTTCTCTTAAAAATATAAATTAATCAAACATTTGAATTCTCATTAAACTCCGGGGCAAAACAAAGATGCTCACAAACACCAGTTTTTCCAAAGTTGAAAAGAAATATTAAAATGAGAAACATAAGCATTGCAATATAAGAGGAAAATTTATTATTGTCAAATAATTCAAAATTTATATGGAAAACCAGAGAATGTCTACTGAAAGGCTGCTTCAAATGGTAGGCAATTCAATCA
Source organism: Peromyscus leucopus (assembly GCF_004664715.2). Lineage (NCBI taxonomy): Eukaryota > Metazoa > Chordata > Mammalia > Rodentia > Cricetidae > Peromyscus > Peromyscus leucopus. The sequence goes on along the minus strand of NC_051065.1, from coordinate 52,097,104 downwards.
GAAGAATGGCAAAAATTCATGTTAAAAATGAGTGAAGTTTAGTATTCAAATAGCAGTATGTCAGAAAACATCTTCAAATTGGGTTGAGAGCACAAAATACTATCAAGAAATTTATAGCTTGTGTTAATAAATAACCTGTCCTGGTACAAAATAAATGAAATCTGAGTAATTGTATGGTGGTTTGAATGAGAATGGCCCCCATAGGCTTATTTGTTTGAATACTTGGCCCCCAGTTGGAACTGTTTGGGAAGGATTAGGAGGTGTGACCTTGTTGGAGGAGGTGTGTCACTGGGGGTGAGCTGTGAGGTTTCAAAAGCCAGTGCCATTCCCAGCTAGTTCTTTTCTGCCTCCTGCTTTTGGATCAGGTTCTAAGCTCTCAGCTGCTGCTCTAGTACTGTGCCTGCTGCCTGCTGCCTGCTGCCTGCCGCCTGCTGCCTGCTGCCTGCCGCCTGCCTGCCGCCTGCCGCCATGCTCCCACCATTATGCTCACGGACTCACTCTTGGAAACTATAAGCCTCCAATGAACTCTTTCTTCTACCAGTTGATTGTGCCTTGCCACAGCAGCTGAAAAGTAACCAAGACAAAAAGGAAGGGCATGCCATTCAGAAGCACACTCAAGGCCTTCTGTATTAAGAGAAATGCTGTCGATGATGACACTGAACAATCTGAGATGACTAGGGAAACTTTGACTTTGCTTCCAAGTTCCTTGAAAAAGTAAACTGAATAGAAAAGTTCATTAAATTGTCGTAATAATGAAGTTCAAGTGTTCAAATTTATTTGTCCTGGAACGTGGTTAAATATAATGGATGAATGAAACCCTGATCTTTTCAAATCTGGCTTCATTGCTGAAGGTCAGGTGCCTCAGACACACTGTTCCCTCTTTTGCATCATCTGTCAAATGGGTATGTTAACTCATGAAATACAATGAAGCAGTGCAAAAGGAAGCTCTAAGACCAGGTTTAAAAGCCATTTTGAGCACATTATCCATAATCAGAACTGAGGAAGTTGAATTTAAATGATAGTTAAAATTGTCCTAAAATTAAAAAAAATCATTATAATATACAAAATAATTTAAAAGCCAAACTAAAAAACATATATTATTTTGGAACACACAGAATTTCCTTTATGTTTCTGCTAATTGATAACAGATAGAGAAAGTGCTCAAAAGAAATGCAGGTAGAGAACATGGAAGTCTCATAAAACAAAAAACAAAAAATGACATATGTAGTCATGATCTCTCTCTTTTCATACATATATGAAGTCTGGTCATATGAGACCTCTAACTGCTCTTTTATTAAAAATAATTCCAGTGAGTACAGATATTTTTTTATTACTATACAACATGTAAACCAGACTTCAGTTTTACAAAATAAATAGACTTTGACATTTTTATAGTAGTGGCATTGGCATAATTTAGGGATAATTTTCATTATAAAATTATCAATCATGAGGCTCATGAGCAGACTTTCAAACAGTCTCAGTATCGGTTATTAATCAGAAGTTTTTATATACATGACACATTAGGATATTTTCAGTGGAATTCTGAAAACAATGAATTGAATGAAAGCTTTAAAAAATTACAAGTGTCTAGTAAAATACTTCTTTAAGATTTCTTCTACTTTTGAAGATGGTGAAAAGAAATTACCTGGACAACGATGGTATTTCATAATATTGAGTGTTTGTTGGTCTGAATTAAAAGACCAATTTCCTTAAGTAGCCTAATATTCAGAAATTATTGGCAACATATATTTAGATAAAGGATTGAAATGTTTAATATATGACATAAGGCACACTGTATAAATTACATGGTTAGGTTAACACACAGTAAGTTCACAAATTAATAGTCTATAAATAATGTATAAAAGTGGAAATTCAGGGGACTAAATAGCTAAAAATACAGAAAATGACTCAAAGAAATAACAGTTCAATTGAAATGTTGTCTCCTGGACATGACAGGGCCGTTGGCCTTTATCAATCACAGTGGTTGTGGTGATTGCTAAATAAGAGGTTACCTTCATAAAACTTGCATGAGTCTGGGCTCATCGTCTTACCTTCATGGAGAGAGAGGTACTTGAGAGGCCCACGCTTCCCTGTGGCGTGGCAATTAATGGTTACTGGGAGAGGGGGAGTAATTTTCTTCAGTGCTGTAGCTACTGGCTAGCTGCTCATGCTCCAGTAAAGAACTCTCCAGACATGATCATGCAGGCAGCCCCAATCAAACTCAGTGGCACACACAGATCACAAGGACAATAAAGTGGGAGGGGACTCACCGGAAAGATCAAGTGGATTCAGTGGAAGTGAGAGAGAAGAGCTGGTCATAGGGGTGTACATAATAATGGTGATGATGACGATAAGTGCATATATAATTGACAAAGAATAAATAGTATTAAACAAAAATATAAACTTATCTAAGTTTAGAAAAATGTGAATAAGTTCGTTGTCACAAGAGCATTCTCTCACATAATGCTTGTGGGGGATATAAATGATGCAATTTCTTAGAAGGCAATTTTCCAAGGTAACCCAAGAACCTAAAAAGATACTTCTTTTCCATCCACAGATGAAAGCTCATCCGGGGAAGCAAGTGAAATCCTATAGCACTTAGTGTGCCAACATCATTCTACAAATGCATGCCCACAACTCATGATGAGTGGTTAATGGTAAATAGATGCTTTAATGAACTGGGATGTATAATCACAGAGACATTTAAAATGATGCTTGCAAAGTGCACATACCATTTGAAGAGAAACAAATGGATCGTGTTATGTGTACAGTTTGATTTCAACTAAGCAAACACAGCACATTTACAAGGGTGCATAGAAGAAAGAATGTAAACATATCAATGACAGACCCACTGCTATTTTTGCTTTCTATAGACACAATTGTAGGATCACACCGTTATTAAAGTTTAAAATGAATTTACTTCTTGGAAGCAGGTGTTATTGCCTACTTAGGTTGATAAGACTTTGGGCAATGTCTTCTCTGCTATTTTTAAACGATGAGGGAAAACTGCTGTTCAACCTTTGCCAACCTGAAGTTCTTAGTTCTTATATGTTATAACAATAGCACCTCACGATCAAGAGTGTATGAAAAATAGAGTGAGTTATGAATGTGAAAATATAATATAAATTAAATACAAATGTCCTATATTTTCATTAAATACTAGATACCTATGAAGTGTCCTAAAAGTGTTGGGCTCTATGGCTGAATGTTGCTCCCCAAATCAATCACATCCACAATGTCATGGTTACCTTTGAAGGATATTCCTGTATAGAAGAAGATTTGGGTGTGCATCAATGGTACTGATTTGTCCATTAGCATCTAATCAAATTTATATTCCTGTCATCAAAGTATTACATAATGAAAGAGCTGTCAGGTTGTTAATATAAAAAGTACCAACTAATTTACAGAAGTATTCAGTTGAAAGCTAATGGAAGGAAAGCTGCCAATATCGAGAGCCTCGTGAAAATGAATTGGAAGCAGAGGAACTAGATAGAGGCTTTTATTGAAGAAAAGATCTTTGAAGATTCTGGTGTAAAGAAAAAAAATGATAGACATGAACTGAAGGGTGATAGACCATTGAACAGCCTATTTTGATTAAGTAATTTTTTAACTCATCTTTAAATGGAAGGATTTTCATTATACAGGTGCAAACTGTTATAAATTAAATGGAACCCAGAGGATACAAAAGAAAAAGAAGTCTACCCAAATGCAATGCAAGAGGTAACAAGTGGCTAAAACACCATGCTACTACCTTTATCTGGACCTCAAGCTAGCCCATAGTGACTAGCTCATGATTTGAAGAACTGTGTACAGGTAAATCTTAAGACAAATCTTTCCCAAGTTACCATTTCTGTCACTACAATAAATCACCTCTCAAAGATGCTAAGTCACCAGTTCTGTTATTGTGATGAACCACTCAAAGATAAACATGACTAAGGAGTAGAGTGAAATAAGGAACTCACATCAGACCAACTGTAAAGTGGATGAAATGAGAAAGGACAAGGGAGAATAACCATAGGTATGGTCATGCGTTTGGGGGAGTAGAGTAGAACTTGACAATCTTTTACCCTAAACACCTTAAAACAACCAAATGGACACAACAAGGAGTCCTCAATGGAAAAACTGTTTTGGTTTCTGGTGTAAAATAATTACCTCTTTGGGGTTGTTTTCCCAGTGGTAGAGCCCTTGCCCAGCATATGTGTGAACACTGAAGCAAAACAAAATGTGCATCTTCTTCAAGATTGTCCTCCAAATGAACATGACGGTCTCACCAGCAAGACTATTTCCAGCATATCTCTTGATGACTAGTTAAAAAACATCAGCACAGCTTGTTTATTGACTTAATTGACCTAGTCACAGTGAGCTCCACTTTTCTCAAGTCTCTCACTTTTGCTCAGATCTGAAATGCTATGACTTTAAAGAATGAGACATGTGCTTAGCTACCTCGTTGATATCAAGTTTTCTACTATTTAGTGAGATCCACTATTTACTTTCAATCATTAGACTGAGTTGTAAAAACACAGAAAAGATTGTCATAGCTGTACCAATTAAAGCTATATTATTATTTAGATTTTTTTGTTTCCTTGAGCATACATTTAAAATGTATGTCTTTTGTGTATCATGCACATTTGTTCATTCTTTAGTTAATGTTTTTTTAGAAATTTCTTAAATTAATGCATTAATAATTGTGTCATCTTTCCTGTGGTTGCTGCAGCTTCTGCCTTTGGCTCCAGGTCCTAAGGTGACATGCTGTCATTATCCCAGTTCTGGATATCTTTGTACATAACTTGTACAGTTGAGGTTATTTCCTTAGTTTTAATTTCCACAAGCAAATTTCTCCCAATTTATTTTTATTCAGGAATTTCTGCCTATGAATCACTCTAAATCACATTATATCCCTACCTAATCCTTCATTAGAGTTAGAATATTAGGTATGGAGACTTTTAGAGCTTTTACAGTAATAAAATATGTACTGCTTACCTCAAAGCTGGCAAATTCTTAATTAAGAACCATTAGAATATTTTTTATTAAAGTCAGCAGTAAGGTGAATTGCTCACTGACATCAATATTATTTCATGATATTTTGAAGAGAGTAGCTTACACATTGGACTAGAGGAGAGGGATACCTTTGGGAAATAAAAGTTGGGAAGCAAAAGTATGGCATCATTAACTACTCTTTAATGATATGACCATATGCTTTCAAAATGTGTAGTGACAAGCCACTTAAGGTGGGGATTTAGTAGTGTGAATAGATACAGATTGACATTCAGAAATCAATGTAAAAATTCTGCCTTATTGTAAACCTGCAACTCAACTTGGTAAACAGAAAAGCAAAAGTAGAAAACAAAAAACCAGAACTCAAACCAAAATACCCAACAAGAACAACCAAAACTCATCAACAAATTCCAAACCAAAAAGGAAGCACAACACTGCTGTGTGGTAAGCCTTTTGTTGTTGTTGTTGTGAGGGAAAGATAAATTATTGCTGTTCTTTTCTAATGACTGGTGTGAGAGGTCAACTGGGATCATGACCCTAATGTTAACTTTTGGCAGTTCTTCCCATTAGTAAAGCTGGTGTCCTCATCCCTGAAGTTGGTCTGACTTAGTGATCTCTCTCTGGATCAAAAACATCTTGGGATTCACAATTACTACAGTTACAGATCAGAAATGTCACATTAAGATTCATGTGATGAAGCCTGGTCCCCCATGAAGTAATGTTTGTGTTAAGGTGTGGGATTCTAATAAAACTGGGTAGTGAAGTTTTGGGTCTTATTGATATTAACCCATTGATAGATTGATAGAATCTGATGACCTTCCCAGAAAGTGACAGCAATGTTAGGAGGCTGGGTCCATTTGGAAGAAGTAGGCTATATCCCCACCTCCAACTCTTGACATTTGAAATGGGAAGAGTTGTGCTCCAGCACATGCCCCCATCTCCTTTGCTCTACCTCACCGTGACTCAAACAATGGAACCAAGTTACCAAGAATAAAGTCTCAGAAACTGAGCCAAATGAGCCTTTTCTCCTGTAGGTTAAATTTCCTCAGGGATTTTTGTCACAGGAGTGAAAAACTAACCAGCACAGGATGAACATCTTCTATGCTAGTGTATTCAGGACGTTTTCATGAGATTAGTATCAAGATTAATACTTACTGTCTAATCAAATTTGCATGCTCCACATTCAGTGAGAGACCCAATGTCACAATATAAGTTGAAAAGTGGTCAAGAAAGACATCAAATGTCAGCCTCTGCCCTCCACTCACACACACACACACACACACACACACACACACATGAACATATATATACACATGCACAATAAAAGAACAGAGGAGAGTTTGGTGGAGGGACTATTTACAGAGTGCTGTCAGGACTGATGGAGCTGAAAGGGTCAAAGCAGAACCCTGGACTCAGCTAAAGCTGGAGGGGCAGCTGGAAGGGAAGGCGGCCAGAAGGTGGTCAAAGGCTACAGCAATGTGGAAAGGGTATTCCTGAGAAAACCTGAGACCACAGTGAGAAGATTATACTTGGGGCCAAGTCAGAGCAGAGCTGGCAGGGGTGTTGTATGGTAGAATGAACTAGTGCCTTCAGTCAGTAATCAAAAAGCAAGAGAAGGTGAGTCACACAAAGGTGAAGACAGGTAGAGAATGGACTGGAAACAGCAACTTGAATAAATAACAGATACAAATAAAAACAATGGAAACAGTTGTAAACAGACACATACCCATAAGCAACATATGCTTTTAAAACAGATGACAGATCAACGGGGCATGGAGTCTGGATTCAGAAAGACTATTTTAACTTGATTCAGATTTACAATCCCTGTCATTTTTTATTACTGGATCAGAATGCAGCATCTACTTCACAATGTGATTATATATATATATATATATATATATATATATATATATATATATATATAAATTCTAAGATAGTAGCCATCGAATGATAGATAACTCTTCTTGGGTGATTAGATGTGTTGGTGTAGCTGAGAGGAAGTGATTCTAGGGCAAGTTCCCAGGCTTTATATTGAATTAACCAAGCAGAGTCAATATCTCCTTTCTTTGTTCTAACAGGTCCACTGGCTTCTCTAAGCTTTCCCCACCTCACTTATCTCGTTCTAAGTCTGTCTGTGTGTTCCTGTGCATGTGTACACATGAGAAAACTCTTCCTATAGCTTACAAAGAAACATATAGACACAATTCCCCTGCATAATCATGTGGGGATGTTTCACTGTTGAGGAAAGACAATGCTGGAGTCAGTGTGGGAAATCTGGTTTAGTCTAGAAAACATTCTCTGTGTATTGCTTTAGACTTGACCTGTTTAATTATGTGTAGGAACTCAAACGGCAGTCAACACAGTGCTGTATCTCACAGGAAGCCACAGTGTAAAAACTGAGACGATAAATAAATTGTATTAGTAAAGGGTTTTTTATACCCAGACACTAATCCACGCTGGTACAGATGGAGTGATTTCAATTCAGTGAGAGTAAGACAATAGAAGGAATTTAAATGATCTGGAAAAATTAAAATTGATTGAATACAGAGTAGAAGAGCTCTGGATATGTAGTCTGTGATATTATAACAAAACCACATTCCTAAATCAGATGTGTGGAGAGACAGCAAAGGGCACACAGCTGTGTCTAGTCAGGAAGTGGGGTGTGTAAGGGATCAGAGATAAAGAAGGAGTATGTTAGGGTGTAGAATGAAGGAGAGAATACATGGAGTTTCTAGAGACACAGAAAAAAGGATGAATGAGATGAAGCAGACATGTACAATGGATTTTAAGGAAAACAGTAGTTCCTTGAGGAAGGAACCAGAGAGCAGCCCAGATCCAGTTTCTCACATTGTTGATCAAGGCTGATGCTGGCTTTGTCTACCTCTGGAGTTACTATTATTTTTTGTAACCATTTGGATTCTTGATAAACTTGGGGATTTATGTGACTCTAAGAGGTTTGTGAAGTCCTTGAAAGAGTAGATCACCTACATGTGTGGTGTATGCACATGTATGGACATGCATGTGTATATGTACATACCTGTGGTGTGTGTGTGTGTGTGTGTGTGTGTGTGTGTGTGTGTGTGTGTGTGTGTGTGTGTTTATGATACATCTGGGTGAAGAGAATCATGCCAACTTCATACAAGCTAGAGTCATCAGAGGGGTAGGCGCTTCAGTTGAGAAAATGCCTCCATAAGATTTAGCTGTAAGACATTTTCTTAATTAGTGATCACTGAGGGAGGGACCAGGTCATTGTGGGTTGTGCCATCCCTTGGCTGCTAGTCTTAGTTTCTATAATAAAGCAGACTGAGCAAGCCAAGAGGAGCAAGCCACTAAGCAGCACCTCTCCATGGCTTCTGCATCAGCTCCTGTCTGCAGGTTCCTGTTCTACATGAGTTCCTGCCCTCACTGCTTTTGATGATGAACTGATACATGGAACTGTGAGTTGGAGTTAGGTTTTTCTTTGTTCAGATTGTGACTGTGCCCTGGTTCTTCCCTCTTGAAGAAAGTGTTTAACTTAATTTTGATTTTTACAGGGGCTCACAGTTGAGACTTTGAATTTTTATAAGATACTTTGCATTTTAAAGAGATTAGATATTTTAAAGAGACCGAACTTTTAATGTGTTTGAATTTGTAAGGACTGCGAGACTTTTTAAGTTATTTGTTTCATATTGTGATATTAGCATTAATGTTCCATCTTGGGGATGAATGAGAAAGCAAAGGTTCTAACTGAAAAGTATGTGTTTGTGTGTCAAGTTACAAGGGGTCAGTTGTACTGGCTAATTTTATGCCAACTTGACATAAACTAGAGTCATCAGAGAGGTGGGAGCTTCATTTGAGAAAATGCTTCCATAAGATCTAGCTGTAAGCAGTGTATAGAGCATTTTTTAAATTAGTGAGCAATGGGAGAGGGCCCAGCCTATTGTGGGTGTCATCCCTGGGTTGGCGGTCCTGTGTTCTATAAAAAAAGCAGTCTGAGCAAGCCACGAGGGGCAAGCCATTAAGCAGCACCCCTTCATGGCTTCTGCATCAGCTCCCACCTCCAGATTCCTGCCCTGCTTGAGTTCCTGCTCTCACTGCTTTTTCTGATGAACGGTTATGTGGAATTGTGGGCCAAATAAACCCTTTCCTCCACATGTTGCTGTGGACTATGATGTTTTATCACATCAAGAGTCACTCTAAGACAAGGTAGATTGCAGTGGAGTTGTTCTTTTGCTTCTATGGGATGAGAGTGTGGAAAACAGTCTCTTCTGCAAAGATTTGGGTGTTCACAAGGGTCCAAGTGAGAACAAGGCCATCTGCAGAGACACCAAAATGACAAATCTCTTGTGTTAGCCGTGGAGACTCTTCAGTGAGGTAGAGTGACAAAGGCCTGTCTCTGCTAGTTTGGAAAGATGAATAAGACCAAAATTGGAGACTCCTTTGCCTGCTGCTTGTAAGGTCTGGGAAGAAACGGAGGGGAGGAGCCTCCAGTGGCATTGTAATTAGTTGCTTATCCTGAGAATGAGTGGCATCAACTGTTACATAGTTCAAACTGTCTTTCACAGGACAATGGTCTGATTTGTAGATATTTGCCACCCCTTTTTAAACCCCTTTAATCTTCATTGTTGGTATTTCAGAAATAGCCACGCTCCCTTAAGTGAAGGGCAAAAGAAAAGCTAGAGTTTTTAGTCTTGCTTCTTTTTAGCAGTTTTGAGAAAATTGGAGAGAGGAGGTTGAAGCTGCTTTTTAAAATGAGGTCTTTGGATTGTTCATGTATAGATAAAATCCCATTAGTGATAATAATGAGACAGGATGAAGCCTTGTTCAATGCCCCCATCCTATTGCAGCTATAAAAATCATTCTTTATAGTAAAGCCCGTTACCAGGCAAGCGTGTCACAAGATTAAAAGGAAAGATGCAGCGTGCAGAATTATAGAAGCTGCTTTCTTCTCTTTCGCAGAGCAAAAGCAGAATAATCTCAAATGAGGATTTGGGAATTGGTGGGGGAGAAGGGAGAGAGACAATACCCTGGGACTTTGTAGTCATAAGTAGGCCAATAGAATGGCATTTACATTTGTTTGTGAAGTATAAGTAGAATGCTATAAAATACAAGTAGAAAAAAGTAATATTAAAATTATACATTTTTTTGTCACTCAGATTTTTACATTTTGGTGATTTATATACATATGTGGCAGTTATTTTGTGAATGTTTTTAGAACAAATTATATATATATATATATATATATATATATATATATATATATATATATAGTGTGTGTGTGTGTGTGTGTGTGGTGGTGTTGTTGAGAACTGAACCCAGGGTCCTCAACATTTTTGGCAAGCATTTTATTACCAAGCTACAGCCCTAGCTAAATATTTCTATCTTTTGGGAAAGTTTCAGAAACACATCATGGATATACAGTGATGAACCTAGAGAACCACATGGAAAACTTCTAGGCTGGTCCTGGAAGAATGACACATGGAGGGGAAACTTGGGGGTCTGGAACATAGATTGGAACTGATTTTAGACAAACTCAAGTGTAGCATGGTTTGTATGTCTTAGAGTGCTCCTGGGTTCATGGACAGAAGAGGTCAAACTGCAATAATCAGTTATGAAGCAAAAGTTTCTATTTGACACTTTTTTGTACTTATTCTTTAGGTATGAATTGCTATAGCTAGAACTTCTGAATACAGCTTGTGTAGATGTACTTACTCTATGACATTAATGCTGTAGCTACTGTGTTAAGATGATTAAAAGGAGTATCTAGATGAGGACTAGGGGTCTTTTGACAGATGGATAGCTCCCTAACAAAGATCTAGGCTTCCATTCAAATAGAGTAGTTATTACTAAGAAAGCTTGCCCTAGGTAGCAACTGAATTTCTCAGTATCCCTTGCATCTACTTTGCCATTTGACTGAGTTCTAGTCAAGGAAATATGAGTAGAGATGGCAAATACATGCTACTTCTAAGTCTGTTCTCCTAAACATGCCACTGAACTCTTTCGGCTAAACTATTCTCTGATCATTCAGTGTGTTAGAGTATGGCTGCCTCCGAATGACTTGAGAACCCGCTTGTTGAAGGTGTAAAAACTTCTGCCAATCAGTAACTGAATAACTGAGTATAATTCCCGGTTATCTGTCCAGGTGCCAAAAATTGTGTTGTGTGAAAGCAATATATTTTTTTTAACACTTTGGGGGTCTACAACCCAGCTCCCAAATAAATATATGGACACTTATTCTTACCTGTGAATGTCTGGCCTTAGCTTGGATTGTTTCTAGCCAGCTTTTCTAACTTAGATTATCCAATTTCTCTTTAACTATGTCTTACCTCAGGGATTTTTACCTTTCTTTATTCTATATATCTTTCTTTCCTTTTTACTCCATGACTGACTGTGTGGCTGGCCCCTGGTGTCCTCCTCTCATTCTCCTTTTCTTGTCCCTCCCTCTTCTTGAACCTAGATTTTTCCTCCTATTTATTCTCTCTGCTTCCCAGCCCCATCTCTCTGCTGCCTAGCCATTGGCAGTTCGGTTCTTTATTAGACCAGTCAGGTGTTTTATATGGGCAAAGTAACACAGTTTTACAGAGTTAAACAAATGCAATGTAAAAGAATGTAACACACCTTGGCATCATCAAACAAATATTCCACAGAATAAATGAATGTAACACATCTTAAACTAATGTGCCACAACAGAAATATACATCAGAACCCCTGTGTCTTTAGGGGATAATTTATTATAGAAGTCTGACTACTCTAACTGAAACAGTTTCACACTATACTTTCATGGAAAAAAACATGGGCTTTAATGCATAAAAATTGAAGAATAATTTATTCACTTGTTCAACAGAAATTCACTGAGTATCGCTTAAATACTAAGCCCTCTTTCAGATACAGGAAATCCAAGTTGTAAAGATAAAACTCTTGACTATTGAAGAACTCACAACATAATTATAGAGTTAGCAGATAATAAATATATCAGAAAATAAGTGCTCTCATCATAAGTTGTAACAAGAATCAAGAAAAAAAACACAAAGGGAAAAAATCCAAAAAGATGAGTGGAAGTCCATGTCACAGAAGCCTGGTTTGTTGAGGTGGTATTTAAAATAAGAGATCAATATTGAACCATGAGCTGTCAAGTAGACATCCTGGCAGAGGGGGTGGTAGTGGTAGACACTCTGAGATAGGGATGCATTGGCAAGTTGGATACATAGAAAGCATGCTTGGTCCTTTGGGAATGTCTGTGTGTGATTGAGGGTGAGGTTAGATGAGGGGCAGGTGCAGATCATGGAGGGTATTCAGGGTCATGATGAAGGGTCTCAGATGCCATAGTCTTTGAAGCAATATTGACCTGATCTGATTTCCTCACTGGGAGGAATTTTGGCTCTGCTGTAGGAAGAGTGGATCCCAACAGGGCAAAAGGCCCAAGGCATATATAATAATCCAGAGGTGAGATGCTGAGAGGAAGGTGGGACTACAATGGAAAGAGATTAGGCTTAGCATATAGTATTAAATGTTATCAAACTTCAGTATTAGTCACTGTTGCCACCAGGATACTGGAATCTACAAATAAAATATGAAACAGATGAATAGGACTTTCATATTTCTATCTTATTATTTGATTATATTCAGATCTTTATATTAGTGCTTGATGATGCTAATAGTCAGTATTAACTGGACTATACCAGAAGATGACCTATGGAAAAATTGCTGTCTGATTCTTTTCTGAACGTAAATAAAGATTTTGAAACAGTCATCCCCATCCATTTGTGTTATATATTTACATGACTGCAATTACCTAATAACAGAGATGAGAACTTATAAAGACATCTCATGGCCAACGAAGCCTAAAATAGTTTCTGTTTGACCCTTTACAGAGAAAATTTGCAGACCTTTGCCAAGAGAAATTGCTTTCTATGTTTGCTCATGAGGGACTCTGGGATTGAAATGATAGTTACCTAATGGGTAGCTTATTGGATCACCCAGGATTCCAACTTGATCCTATTTCCCCCTACCCTTTAGTAGTATATTTTTGCTTTAGGGGAGACACTAAACTCAGAATTAATGCATATCATCCACCACACATATATGTCATAGGTTTGGAAGAAATTGTAGTGGCTATCTGGTCTCGTTAGCTTATTTTTTAAAGGAAGAGACTGAATTCCTCAATCCTCATGTCAGTAGCTCTGGGCTACAAAGTCAATCAGTAGCAAAGAAAAGCCTATCATGCCCGATTCTGGCCTCACAGTCCAGTGTGTTGTCCACTGCAGCATATTGGATAGCTTAAAATAGACATAAAGATTTGCGTATCAGATACAGGATTGATGGACATTCTCTTTTAAAGCGATAATATACCTTTGTAACAAGTTGAAAATGTGCATGGTCTACTTCTCTCAAACTAGGTTAGTTTTCACTGTATAAAATGATCAAGTGGATTCTACTTTCAAAATCTGTATTGCCCAAAATTTAGAATATCAGAAATAGTAACAAAGGAATCTCTGTAGGCTATCACCCAGAAATAAACCTCAGATATTCCATCTTTTAATCTAAATATCTTAGTATTTGCCTTTGGAAGATGGGACGTTTTGAATAATTATTTCATTATTAGCCTAACGATCATTCCTTAATATCACAAATGACCAGTCAGTGTTTAACCTCCTTGACTCATGTTTTTTTCCAAGAGAGTGTATAGATTCCATAGTAGTTATTGGTAAACAACTGAACATTTGCCTTGTAGTTTTCCTTATGCTGACATTTTATACTTACAGCCTTACAATGAAAAAAGTCATAATCACCTGATTAATATAAATATTTAATTTCAAGTAGCTTGGAGTTTTTAAACTTTGTATTTATTGCTTAAAATGTGTCTTGTAACTTCTACAGGAATATGCAATGCTCCTTAAATCTTGTCAGATCCTGACTCTCCTATCGAAAACCCTTCAGTGAATGCTGGTCCCTGTTCTGCAAGACTCTGGCATGATTTATCCTTGCACAAGCTCTCTACCATATTACTTCATTATTCTTCATTGGGCTCCAGTCCACTACCTCACATCCTTGTTCCTCTAGAGCCCTATTCACACCGTTTGGTTAGGGGCTTGGCACTGGTCTTCCTTTCTTCTGGAAATTTCACCTCTTGGATGTTCCTGTGAATCATTCCCTGTTTTCTCAGATACTTTTGTGACTCATCTCTTTCAGATTTCAGTCAAACATAAATTTATCAAAGATATTTTAAACCACTGTATTTTAAATGGCAGTCTCTGCCTCAAATGTCCCTCTCCTTTCTCTATACTATTCATCTCAGCCAGAATGAGATAAATTTTACCTATGGGATTAACTGCTAGGCTCCATTACAATGTAAGCTCAATAAAGATAGGGCTTAAAAATACATACACATGTATATCACACATATGGGAAAATATATGCAGTTCTGTGTTCTCAGTGGCTAGAACAGTACATGCTTCATAGAAACTATCCAGTAAATATTTGACAATAAATGAGTACATGTACTCAGATTTTGGTAGAATTTTTAAAACATTAGTAGTATTTAACTCTAGGTCAGTATGCTTTTTGAGTTCTTACTATTTCCTTATTCAAGTGGATTACGAAGGCCAACCTAGAAAAAAGTCCTCAATTTCTTCACTTTTATACTTTGCCCCTGGAATCAAGAAGGATGTAAGTCCAAATACATTGTTACTTAGCTCCCTCTCTCCCCTTTCTTCCTTCCCTCTATTTTTTTCAAAATAGAAATACAAAGCTTTCCAGGCCAGGTCAGCTGTGGGCTCACAGATTCTGTGTGGGTGAGGGCTAGGACAGGTCAGCTGGAGAGTAACACACTCCTAAATTCCCTATCCCATGAACCTTTGGATGATGACATCATCTCTTAGAGGTTGAGAAGTGAGAGACTACCCACACCAACACCGTCTGTTTTACTTGGAGGACTGTGGTGGTATTGTGTTCCCCAAAATATTTCGCACCCTAATAAACTTATCTGGGGTCAGAGACAGAACAGCCACTAGATACAGAGGCTAGAAAATGGTGGCACTCACGCCTTTAATCCTAGCATTCCAGAGGCAGAAATCCATCTGGATCTCTGTGAGTTTAAGGCCGCATTGGAAACAGCCAGGCATGGTGACACACTCCTTTAATCCCAAGAATTGAGCCTTTAATCCCAGGGAGTGATAGCAGAAAGCAGAAAGGTATATAAGGCATGAAGACCAGAAACTAGAAGCTTTTGGCTGGTTAAGCTTTTAGGCTTTTGAGCAGCAGTTCAGCTGAGATTCATCTGGATGAGGACTCAGAGGCTTCCAGTCTGAGGAAACAGGATCAGCTGAGGAACTGGTGAGGTGAGGTAGCTGTGGCTTGTTCTGCTTCTCTGATCTTCCAGCATTCACCCCAATAACTGGCCTCAAGTTTGATTTTATTAATAAGACCATTTAAGATTCCTGCTACAGAGGACAATTCAAACTATCTTCTCCCTGCTGATTTTTCCTATTTATATTTATAGTTTGCTAGAATTTTGGCTCCATCAAATAAATGCCTCCTCTCCCCCACATTTTCCTCTCCCATTGCCTCTCCTGCTTGTGGAGTTTCACAGGGTGCCATAGGTTTGAGTGGCAAGGTGGGGTGGTGTGAAATCTTCAATGAGCCAATGAGTTATGTTTTCTACTTTGGGATAAGAAATACAGAGGCCATGATTTCGGGCTTTTGGGTGTTTCACTCTAATATCTCAATGTTTCTGTTCCTTGTCAATTTTTGTAATGCTATTTGTTGAAATTATATCTCCAAGGAGGTTTCACTTCCCTTTTTAGTCTCTGATCCCTTAGCACCTTAACATGATAAACCCTCTCAAACTTGAGCATGTGGCTGATCCTCACAGAGGATAGCTACTTGATTGTTAAGAATACATTGCACTGATTGATTCTCCACAGCCTGGATCCTCCAAAGACCTTCACACATGTACCATGTGGCACTGAATAAATATTGATTAGACTGATGAGAAGAAATATTTTATAAACATGAAATATTAAAAAGAATAAAACTAGGAGCATTTCAGACAGTGAACAGGGTATTCAATTTATGATTAAAATTTAAAAGACACTTTAGGCAGAAAAGATTTAGAGAAAAAGACTCCCAAACTAATTATATTAAAATATTTTGAGCATTCAAATTTGCTTACCATTTATCCAGCAAGTACTTATTAGGAGACTATTCTATCCCATACATTATTTTTCTTGCCATCTGGGGACAAAGACAACTAAACTAACATTCGCAGCATGGGATGATAAGTACTGCAACAGACAGACATAGGCTATGAATGTAGGCAGGAAAGGGAAACCAACTCTGTTTAGATCAGTGTAGTCAAGCTGGTCGTTCCTGGCTGACCTTAAGAGTAAAATGGCAGGTTGGGTGGGGGACAGAAAGAAGTGCAAATTGTTCTTCATGCCTCAGGAGACTTTTGAGAATGGGAAGCATTTTGGATAGAATGTAGATTAATAATTAATTAAGCCATGTTTTGAAATGAGTTTGGAGGAGGAGAGGATAGGGAAAGGATTTGAAGGTGGGTGTAAAGGCCTTTTGTTTTCATTGCTGAGCTCTGGACTAGCCACCTTTAAGGACCTCAGTGCTGGGATCTGACTTAAGTGAATAGAGGACTAGATTACAGGATTGAGCGTGTGAATTTAGATGCTGAGAGCAATGGGGGAGGAAAAGCGGGAATGACAGGGTGGGAGATGGCTCAGTCAGAAAAGTAGCTGTGCAGTTTGAACTCCCAGAACCCCCACAAAAGCTGGGCATGGCAATAGCACCTCTGACCTGACCCCTGCATTGGAAGGCTGAGACAGGAACATCTCTGGGGGTTTCCTGACCAGACAATCTAGTCATGTCAGTGAGCTCCAGATCAGCTAGAGATGCTACCTCAAAAATAGGGTAGAGGCCAGGCTTGGTGGCACACACCTTTAATCCAAGAATTCAGGAAGAAGAGGGCAGGTAGATATGATGATATTTTATTTGTGCTGAAATGTGATATTTTATTTGTGTGTTAATAAATAAAGTTGCCTGGAGATCAGAGGTAAAAGCAAGCCATTAAACAGAAGTCTGGTGGTGGTAGTACATGCCCTTAATCTGATCATATGGCAGGCAGAGTCTCTGTGTGGTCAAGGACACAGCCAAGTGTGGTGACTCGAGGCTTTAATCCCAGTACCAACCATAGAGTCAAAGAGGTCTGTGTAGACAGGCAGTGATGAGGAAGTCATGTGGTTGGGTTTAGAGCCAATGAAAAGGCAGAACAGAAAGGCAATAAAAAGACAAGTCACACAGGAAGAAGTTCTCTCTTGGGGGAAGCAATGGCGGCGAGGTGGGTCAGATAAGGTAGTCGTGGCTCTTGCTCTGATCTTTTTGGCTTTAACTCTGTATTTGGCTTTCTGTTTCTTATTTACTAAGACTGTTTAGAATTTCATCTACAGGTAGATCTATTGAGTTTAAGCTCAGCCTGATCTACATAGTAAGTTCCAGGGCAGGCAGACATGTATGGTGAGGTTAGTAAGAAACTAGTTGAAGTAGGTGCAGGGAAATAGTTGGTTTTCAGTGCCTCAAGCCATAATGGTCAACAACTGTGGAGATCTTTGGGCTGTCCTTATAAGGCAATGATTGAGAAATTATGGATTTGAAACTAAATACAAATTCTTGGGGAAGAAGTCTTGGGGAAGAGTCTTGACCTGAGGGCAATTTGCTTCCCAATTCATCCATCTTTGATCTGAAGAATGAATTACTAGTGATACAGTAATAGGCATTAACTCTTCCTTCAGCCTCACATTATTTAAAAATATAAACACAGTTAACAATTTTTATTTGATTTTATGTTTTCATAGATGGTTTAATACATATTCTTTTCATTTTTTATATGAATTAATTTATCTCCAGTATGTTAACTTCATATTTTTGCTTAAAAATTTGGACTAATGTTCCTGTCAGTACTTATAAATCCTGTTTTTGGTGTCTCTGGCAGATCATTATTCCACTGTTTGCTGAACCCATCTTCTGTTGATGAGTATGATTGGTTTCCATTTTCCTTCATTGCACACAAGGCTGAAATCAACATATTTATATAGTTGTGTCAGTATTAGAGTATGATTAATTACTTAAAGTGGATTGTAGGTTAAAATGTATGCAAATTTATGTTATTAGCAGGTATCTCCAGTTGTCCTTCTCCCAGTGTTCCTCTCTGGGTTTATGTTCCTGCTCACAATATATTAGATACTTGAAAAATCATAGCTTGTTATTTCATTAAACTCTATACAGAAGCCGCATGGTGATTATTTTCAGTGCTCTGGATAAAAATTCCTCGAGGAAGTGGTTCATGCATTTTAACCACTGACTTGACTTCACTCCAGTTGAAGTTTTATTGAAGAAGCTGAATTCAACAGAACATTCTTTACTGTTTCCCTTTGTTGTTTGCTTTGCTGATTATTATTTTACCATCTATGCAAGAGGATTTATCTGCCTTACAAGAGTAAGGGTTGCTAGAATGTTAGAGACATAAGAGGGTTGGACAATCTTTGGACCAGCCTTCTCGGAGCTAAACAGAGAGGATCATGGTTGGGAAGGCTGGCTTTTGTGTGTACTTGCAGTGCCCCTCAGCACACCGGTTTCCTTTGTTCTGGGTGTGTCTGCTGGCTGCTGAGACCTGATGCTGTCAGAATCTGTCCCACATCCCGAGAGTTTGTTTCTCTGGCTATTTTATGTTGCCTCATCTTTGTATCCCCATGTCCTCCACGTGTCTCCTGGTTCCTATATCCACCATAAACATATAACAATATGCCTTAATCTTTCTGAGTTCTTCCTAGGGAATTAGAGACTCCAGGCAATATTTATAATGAATTCTAACACTGTATCTATAATAAAATATAAATATTGCTGCAAAATGCCTTCTGGGGACTGATGAAGGCACATGATATGCTTCTAAGATAGTCTCTTTGTAACAGCCTTACGTTTATTTGTATTTTGGGGACAAGGTCAGAAGACAGCTTTTGAGAAGTCTTACCAGGTCTGGCAGCAAGCTCCTTTATCTGCTGAGCCACCTTGTGAGTCCTAAGATAATTCTTTGTTTTTTCTTTATTCTTTGTGTCTTTCACTTTGTGCCTCCTGATCCCACCCTTCTTCCTCACCACCCCAAGATAAAACAAAATAAAATTTAAGAGAAAAAGAGAAAAAAAAAAGAAAAATGAAGAAAAAAAGGAAGACGGGGAAAATTTCATGGAAGCTGCCGTATGACACAGTGAGTCATGCAGTAGACCCCTTTGTCCACACATCTTTACATGTAGATGTTTATCCAAAAGAATCACTGGTCTGGTTCGAGGCCCCTGGTCTCTGCTGCACCATCAACTCTGGGCCCTCACAGGGACTCTTCCTGGACATCCCACTGATGCTCTGTGTCATGGAGATCCTGTAGCCCTGGGTCCACAGGACTGATGCCCACTCTGCCCCGTGTTCCAGCAGATCACAGATGGGGTAGATGTTGGGGTGGGCCAAACCATAACCCTGGTTCTGGGCCTGGGTACTTGGCAGGGTGGGTCAGTCCTCTAGCTCTGCCCTGTCTTCTCCACCAGGGTGAGCTCTCTAGCACTGCCCTGGCTAGTTCACCCCTTGCAGCAACAAGCAAGGGGCGGGGCCAGTTCTTCTGCTTTCACACCTTTAGGGTCATACCCTCCCACACCTGCACCCTCAGGGCCAGCTCTACTGTGTTGCCCAGGAGAGGTGTAGGGCCACTCTCCCAAGTGCTGCAACAGATGAGGGACAGGGTCAGCTCTTCCACCTGTCTCAGGCATTGGTGGGTAGGGTGGTGAGGGCATCTCTCCCTAGCACATGCTGCAACAAGACAGATGAGTAGTGGGGACAGCCCTCCCATGCTCACAACATGGGTCTGTCTACCCACACCTTTGCCAACAGGGTTGGCTCTATTGTACTGCTCAGGAGAGGTACAATGCCTGCTCTCCTGAGTCTTACAGCTGGAAGGGGCTGGGACAACTCTCCTGCCCTTATGACCTCAGGACCAGCTCTCCCACCTGCCTCAGGCATTGATGGAGGGTATCTCTCCTCCACCCATGCTGTCACAAGACAGATGAGTAGTGGGGATGGCTCTCCCATGGTCACAACTTCTGGGCTGGCTCACCCATGCCTCCACCAACAGAGTTGGCTCTATTGTGCTGCCAGGGCAACGTATCAGGCCTGCACTCCAGAGTGCTGCAGCTGGTGAGGGGTTGGGTCAGGTCCCCCACCTGCTGCAGGTGGTGAAGGGGGAGGGGAGGAGGGAATCTTTCCCTCGCCCCATGGCACCACATAGCGTTGGAGAAGGGCTAGACCTGCTCTCCCATTGTCTTGACCTCAGGGCCAGTTCTGCCATGCCCCTGCAAACAAGGTCAGCTCTATTGTGCAGCCCAGGAGAGGTATATGGTCCTCTCTCCTGAGTGCTTCAGCTGGTGAGGGACAGGACCAGTTCTCCCTAGTGTTACAGTCAGTGAGGGCAGGTCACCTCTGTACAGCCCTATCCTCTCTGTCTTTGGTGGCATCAGGAGCCACAGACATCAACAGAGACTGCGGCTGCTTCAGAGCCCGAACCCAGATGTGGGCCCCCACAGAAACCCAGGCCCAGATGTCACATGGCCCTAGGTGGCAATGAAGCCTCCCACCTCTGCCCACTTCTCATCTCTTTCGCCTCTTTATGCCTCTATCCAGAGGATATGAACCATTTTTTTTCTCTCTTTCTCCCATTTCACACCATACATTTGCTCACCATAGTAGTGCTTGTCTGCCTGGTGACACAAGGGCTGGATGGGCCAGTGTTTTCTTTTTAGAGCCTGGGGTGAACCACCCCAGGCTTGCGTGTGGGTCTCCTTGTCCTGCTTAGAGTGTCACGGCTCTGGGCAGGACCATGCTTTCTCATCACAAAGAGATCATAATGGCGCCCAGGTGCTGGGTTTGTATGGAGATGTGGCTGGAGCCCTCTCGAGAGCCTGGGCTAGAAAGTCTGCGCTACCATCTATTGAGTTCCACTGGCCCTAGCTGCGTGGTGTGGGGCAGGGGTGTTGTTCAATTCTTGTTCGTTTGTTTGTTTTAAGGATTTTTAATTCTTATTTTAAATTTTCATTTATTTTTGTTTATATATGTGTGTGTGTTTGTGTCCATGAATTTATGTGTATCACCTGCATGTAGCTGCCTATAGGGGTCAGAAAAGGGCATAGGATTCCCTGGAACTGGTGTTATATGCAGTTGTAAACTGCCATGTGCATGTTGGAAGCCAAACCTAGGTCCTCTGCAAGAACAGTAAATACTTTTAATCACTTTCCAGGCCCAAGACATTCTTGAATAAAATAGGGGTTGGAGTTGGGGGAAAGGTCCTGAATCTAGTATAATCAAGACACTGGATAGAATTATCAATGTACGTACATTCAGAGGAACATTCTAAGTGGTCAAAGGATAAAGCTGGCCAAATGCAGACAGCTTCAAATACACAGTACAGATACTCTAATTATTTCAAAAAGTTATAGTGAAAAAGGGAATGCAGCTAGTCAGGGGGGCATAAATTAAATGCCACGTGTTTTGATCATTGCTTGAGAATAAACAGATTATACAAGATACAGGGGGTCTGTTGTCAGTGACCTTGATTTTACTGAGCCCACATTCTGACTGATTATCAGGGGTCCAACTTGAAGCTCAGGCAGCCTTAAAGAACCAAGCTGTTTTTCCATTTTCTCCCTATTATAACCACAAGATTCAAGTTCTTATCACCTAGGAGAACATGGCCCACAGAATCAACTAAGTAGGGCTCATAGGGGATCACAAACACTGAAGCAACAATCATGAGCTCGTATGGGTCTGAGATAGGTTCTCTGTATGTATGTTATGGTTGTACAGTTGGTATTCTTGTGGGATCCCTAACAGTGATTTTTTTGGCATGTCTCTAGCTTTTTTGCCTGCTCTTAGGACTCCTTTCCTCCTACTGGGTTACTTCGTTCAGCCTTGATATGAGACTCTGTGCCGAGTCTTATTGTAACTTGTTATGCCATGTTCAGTTGATATCTCTGGGAGGCCTCCTCTTTTCTGAAGTGAAATGGCAGAGCAGTGGATCTGGGGCAGGAGGGGTAGGGAAGAACTAGAAGGTGTGGAGGGAAGGGAGGCTGCAGTTGGGGTGTATTATATGAGAGAACAATAAATTAAAAGAAAAAGGGAAGAAAAATCTTACCAC
Organism: Peromyscus leucopus; assembly: GCF_004664715.2. Classification (NCBI taxonomy): domain Eukaryota; kingdom Metazoa; phylum Chordata; class Mammalia; order Rodentia; family Cricetidae; genus Peromyscus; species Peromyscus leucopus. The sequence goes on along the minus strand of NC_051065.1, from coordinate 52,074,897 downwards.
CCTGTGTACTGCATACTCGAAGGACAGCTGGACTCATAAGACACTGGAACCCTGGCATTCAAGATGGGGGTGGGGGAGGGCATACATGATAGTACAAAGAGAGGGAGGCCTTCCTATTGGAGAAGAACTGTTTCCCTGGTGACATGTTCCTCAGGATGATTAATCTCAGGGTCTTCTGAGATGTCCAGCACATAAGCCTTAGTTGAATCCTGGACAACCCTAGATATTTCTGAACACTTGGTTACATGATGAAGGGTCCATTGCCACTGTGTCTTAGGCAATCTGCAATAGATTTCCTGCAACATAGATAATGCCCATTTCTTAACTGTCAGGATTGTCTAGTCTCTGGATTCAAGGAATCATTGATTTGAGTGTGATTTATTGTTTACTTACCCACAGCAAAGTGATCTACTTAAAAAGCAACAGAATACAAAATCATTAGGGAATACTTCTCAAATACCAAACATATTCACCTGACATATGGTTTCCTTAGTAACCCACGGAACATCAACCAGGAGAGGCTGTGAGTCTCTGCTTACAGAGAGCGAGACAGGTGGTGTGATACTTCAGGGTTTCTTCTCTATGTGGTTGATATAAAAAGAGGGGGTTGTTGAAACCACCTTGCTTGGATACTTATATGAAGGGAAGGGAAGCAGTAGTGATAAGAGCCTGCCTATCACATAGGTAGACATTCACTTGTTTGGAAAAATAAGTGATATACCTCACACTAATACTCATTAGTGGGGCTAGAGAAATGGTTCAGTTAGATGAGTCCTTCTCATGTAAGCATGACTGCAGTTCAAATTCCCAGGACCGGAATAAATGACAGGGGACTGTTGTGGCCAGCCTATGGGAATCCAAAGAGCAAGCTGGTTAGCAAGACTATCCCAAACAGCGATCCTTGGATTCAAGAGAGACCATGCTTCAATATATAAGGTGGGGAGTGATCAACAAAGAAACCTGACATCAACTTCAGGCATCCATATGCCCCCCCCCCCCCCGTACCCACACACATGTGAATATGCAAAGACACACATAAACCACACACATATACATGGACACAACAAATAAAAATAAAACACTCATTAGTCTATTGCACCCTTCTTGTGGATTCCACTACTCTAGATATCTATATACATTTTAATACATGTTAAAGGTTTTTTGGGTGAGCAACCAAAACACTCATGCTAGAAAATAACATTCCATGAGAAAAAGCTATTAGAATAATGATGATTAAACACAGCCAAAAAAAAAAAAAATGGACGCAGGGTTTCTCAGTATCTGAAGGCAGATTTGACAAGTTTGAAAGAAATTTCATGTGCACTAAGGTACAGTGGCATTCAGTTCATGTGGTATTCACACACACACACACACACACACACACACACACACACACACACACACGAGCGTGGGAGAGTTAATTGATAGGAGAGGCAAAAGAGTGAAGAGTTCTGAAAGGTGAAGAACTGAGCCAAAGTCATAAACCACTAAGGAGTTAAGAATGCTGAGAAATTGGTGACTGCGATCATGAAGATCTTCCTTTCTCGCTGCTTATGGCATCTGCGTGGAGGACTTCACACCTTAGCCCTTAGCTAATGGGGTGTTCATCTTAGTTCTGACCTAGGATGATGCTACAGATTTGGGGATTATATAATCATGGCTCAGTTAGGTCTGTTTTATGTGGGAAGAAACCTCAAGAGAGTTTTTGTTCAGGAAATTGGCTGGGACTAGCTTGGGGGCCCGTTCTTGCTTGTCAATCATTCTCTTGTCTTTTCAAGACAATACATCTGTCTTTTCTATTCCTAGCCCCTGGCTAACAAGTGATCCCCAGATTGAAAATCAAAAATAATGTGCGGCCAAGAGCTCAATGATATGAAACCTACACAAAGAAGTGCTTCTTCCTGCGAGGACCAGGCATGGGGATGTTTATGTAACCGTTTGATGATACAGGTTATTCTGAAAGACTTGAGGCCAACCATGAAACATTTCAATAGTTGTAAGAGTATTTCCTGTGTTTTCTTAGTGAAAAGGATCCTTCTCTGTCTCTTTTTTTTTTTTTTAGTGAAATAACAAATGTTGTCTCTAATATTTTGAAAATTTGAATGAAAAGAAGGCCGAGAACTGGAGACTCCTTGGACCTGGTAGGTACATGGATTCCTTTGTAACTTGAAGTTACTGTTCCTTCATAACAGGTCTTCCTCATCTGATGTGCTGGCTACAAACTTTCAACACTCAAGTACTAAGTGCATCTTTGTCACTGTTTTATTGCTGTGAAGAGACACAAAGAGACACTGTTATCAAAGGAAACATCTAATTGGGAGCTTGCTTACAGCTTCAGAAGCTTAGTCAATACCATCATGTCAGGAACATGGTGGCATGCTGCCACAGTGCCCTAATAAATGCCTGTTTGTCAGCAGGTGCTATTGCATGCATGCCTCCTGTCCTGGTGTTCACTTAGCTCTCTGGCACTTCTGTTCATGGATCCTGAGGTTTTTGCCCATCCTGCTGCTTTCCCACCTCACCACTGGTTCCATTCCACCTTTGCTTCGCCAAAGAGTGATGTTAAAAGACAGAGAGAAGAAATTTGAACATTTCAGGGGAAACGTGGCAGGTTCCAGACAACTGTAAAAGGAAGTAATTTGCACAGCTGAAGAGTCCTAGCAAATGCTGTGGGTCTAAGAGTGACAAAGTGTTTCTGGAGGCCTCAGAGCAGGGGCTGTTGGGACAAAGCTGCTCCTACAGACACTGCCTGACCCACTGCACCCACCACTTAACAGCACAACTGAAACTCTTCTTCCAATGTCGTCATTTCCACCCCTTACAAGAGAACGTCTCTCCGTGTGAACTGAATCAGAAATCCTTTCTGATTCTGAACAGCAGGTAAAAAAGAGATTAGAATCTAATTTCCTAGGAAGAAGGAATATTAAGTATGTCTCTGAAAAAGAAGATGTGTTAAGATAATGAAGTCTGTCATCTTGAATTTTGGGGAGAAGCAATATAAACCACCACAAAGACATGAGCAATGTTGGATGCAAACCTCCTCAGCTTGCTGAGGTCTGACTGTCTTGCCTCCAAATTCTTATGTTAATATCCTAATGTACTAGACTTTGGAATAGAAAATGAGGACTTGGAAGGTGATTAGGTCATGAAAGCAGAGACTTTGTGAATGAAATTGTATAAGGAAAGCCCAGAGATCTTGTTCAGTATGCCAACCAATTACAGTAAGGAGAACATTCTTGTATGAGGGAGCAAGTCCTCACCAGGCAAGGGATCTGAGGGTGCCTTGTTGTTGGGCTTTCTAGCCTCTAGAACTTCAAGAAATAACTTTCTACTGCTGGTTAGTCATCCATGCTGAGGTAGTTTATTATAGAAATCCTAATTGTTCGGTTACCATCTTTTCATTTCATTGAGGGTGTTTTCAGCATAGGGGTAAATGCTATTCTGTATGCAAATGGTAGCATATAAATAGGAGACTAGACTGTTTTCATGTAAGAGCTTTAAGTTAGAACAATAATAGTCTGTTGGGTACTTGGACTCTAAAAGAGATTTTTAAATACGTAATGAAATGTATTTTGAGAATATTGGAAAGTTTGAGATTAGTAGATTAAGACTTTTACCATGTTTAAAAAGCAAGGCAGGGGCTAGCAGTCATTTGGGGCTAGGTAAAAAGTTGGAGGAAAGGGATTCCTCTGCTACAGTGAAGAAGAGAGTGAAAAACACCTGACCTGTGAGCTTTTGCTTTTAATGGCTAAAGGCTTCTATCTCTCCAATCCAACACTTGCCGTGTGAACATGATGAGAAATGGGTAGAACTAGTGAAAATGTCCCTTTGCATAAGGAGAAAAATCACTTCATCAGGAGTAGAATGGAGTGAGAGGGATAGGGAAAGACGACCAGAGCGCAGAGATCGCTCAGTAAGTTCTACCCTGTACTCTGGGTAGACATTCAACCCTCAAGGCTGACTCAGCTTGTTAAATAATACGGTGGAAATTGTTATCATCAAGAGAGCCAGGATTCCTGTTGCTCTACCAGAGGCAAGTGTGTTTGGTTAGAGCTTCACCTGAGTTGAGCAAGTCTACCCAGAAGTCATGCTAGGTACAAACCTTTGGAAGACAGGAAAATGTGAGAGGAAACATTCTTCAGAAAGGAAACAGAGCTGAAATGTCAGAGTGGGGAGACAAATGACATGAGAGGAGGTATTCTTGACCTGTATTTGACACTGTGCAGAAGAAACCATTGCTAGTGTGCTGAACAGGAAACTCATGGAAGCAAATGTCGTTAAGATATCATTTATACTTCACAACTCAACCCTGAATGATGACTTTGTATGTAGTAAGGTTTCATCGTGCAGATATGTGATTCATTCTTCAAAACTGATAGCAGTTCACAGTGTCCTTGTTTGTAGAAATTTACAGCTGGTAGACTCAAGTTTTGTAGAAAAAGTCTCTTTACAGCCAACTTCTTTAGGTAGTTTGAGTCAAAACTGATATAGGCACCAAAGTTCATCTTATGTTTTGTGTCTTGTGGTATCATTAATTGACTCATAACTCCATCCAAACTTTAGATATGGAACAAGAATTATAAGACAAGATTTATTGCTGTCTGTCTAAGATACCTCCTCAATGGGATATAGCCTAATTATTTTTGAGTAGTTTAATACTATCAAATAAAAACACATCTGCCTTAGTTAGGGTTTCTATTGCTGTGATTAAAACACCACACCCAAGAGCAATTTGGGGAAGACAGGGATTTGCTTCAAATCAGGGAAGTCAGGGCAGAAAATCAAGGCAAGAACTTGGAGGCAAAAAAACTGAAGCGGAAGTCATGGGAGAATGGTGCTTACTGGCTTGCTTCTCATGATTTTCTCAGCCCACCTTATTATACAACTAAGGGCCACCTGCCCAGGGTGGGGAACTGGCCACTGTGGAGCCTTCCTACATCAGTCATCAATCAAAAAATGCCCTATAGACTTGCCTACAGGTCAATCTTTTGGAGGCATTCTCTTTTCAATATAACTCTTTCCAAAGACTATAGCTTGTGTCAAGTTGACATAAGACTAGACAGGATAACTTCCCTCCTTCTGGACTGATATCCTTGACCAGAGAAATTTACTATTCTCTAAAGTCTGTTTGAGTGTCAGCCTGGATATTATAGCATGTAACCACTGTCCTAACTTCCTTAATCAGTGTGGAAAAAATTGATGGGGTCAAAGTAATTCTGAATGAGTAAAGAAGCAATCAGGACACCTAAATTTTAATCCTCAATTTGCTAATATCCTCTTGTTTGATGCTGAAAATTCAACCCCTACTCCACCATCTTTGACATCTTAGCTGTCAGATTTATAGAATAAGAGGGTTAGATGGGACTGTTTCTAAGGACCCACTTTTTCTAAACATCAATAAATGTTTGATGATGTGACTGAGTCACATACTATTTTGAAACCTTACAGAAAAATAAAAGAATATAGTAATATTCCCAAATAATCTGAAGCAATTCTTTTCAGGTATTTCAAAACATTTAGGGTATTTATTTTAAGTAATTAAAGCACATGATCATAAACTATATGTGGGTTTAAACAGTAATGGACTATGAATGCAATCTAATCATCATTGAAAATGATCAATTCTTGGAGTTCTCCCAAAATATTACATAAAAACAATTAGTTAATTATTATAATAATTGCAATCTTGCCTAAATTTGAAAGATAAAGTATAATTTGAAAGGAAAGCAATATTCTTTTTAGAATAACTCATTCAATTCTTTTAACAACACACATAAAATATTCATTACCACCAGCCATGAATTAAAACAAAAAATGTTTTTGTTTATCTGAATGGAAAAACCCAAATAGAATAATATTAATGAATTCTGATGAAAACACAGTGAGATAATATGTCCATGTGTAGCAAGAGAAATACAAAGTAGAACAAACAAATGTGGAATTATTGGCAATCAAAGGGAAAGAAAATAAAACCATGGCTCATACATTTCCACCTTTATTATCTCCAATATGATTTAGGTGTGGTTAATATAAATCAGCAAATATGGGGCACTTATCTACCCCAACACATACATAAACAAATATATATGTATATGTATATATACGTGTATATATACATATATATATATATATATACATACACAAGGTATTATATATACACACATATATACATACACACGGTATTATAATTAAAGCAGTGCAAAGATTAAATGACATAACCTAGTACTAGAATCTCTTTGGCTAAGCATGAGGCACAACATATTTAACTGAATTTTTATGCACTACCCACAAATGGAAATAACTAATAATTTAAAATGACAATTTTTACAATAGCATAAAGATAAAGCATATATAAAAATAAGCAAAAAACAAAAAAGATCATTAGTGGAAAATAGAATTTTTGAGACACTAAGGAGGTAGCCAATCATGAAGAAATATGAGATGTTGGTGGACTGAAAATTAGGATAGTCAGAAGATATATGTCTCTACATTGTGGTGGTATTGTATTCCCCAAAATATTGTGCACCCTAATAAACTTTTCTTGGGTCAGAGAATAGAACAGCCACAATATTAAACAGAAGCTAAAAAATGGTGGCACTCACACCTTTAATCCTAGCATTCCAGAGGTAGAAATCCCTCTGGGATCTTCGTGAGTTCAAGGCCACACTGGAAACAGCCAGGTATGGTGACACATGCCTTTAATCCCAAGAAGTGAGCCTTTAATCCCTGGGAGTGATGGTAGAAGGCAGAAAGATATATAAGGCACAAAGACCAGGAACTAGAAGCATTTGGCCTGGTAAAGCATTTGGCTGATTAAGCATTTGGCTGGTTAAGCTTTTAGGCTTTGAGCAGCACAGTTCAGCTGAGATTCATTCCGCATGAGGACTCAGAAGCTTCCAGTCTGAGGAAACAGGATCAGCTGAGAAGTTGGCCAGGTGAGGAAGCTGTGGCCTGTTCTGTCTCTCTGATCTTCTAGCATTCACCCCAATAACTGGCCTCAGGTTTGATTTTATTAATAAGACCTGTTAAGATTCCTGCTACACGACATATTAAGTTAAAGTTTAGTTTTTAATTGATCTCACTTTATTTTATTTATTTTCAAAAATCAGCAAGGTGATGCTTCAAATTGGAGGGGGACAAAGGAGAGAAAATGTTAATGAAGATGCTGCTTCAGGACCTTGTTGTAGAAGCTGCCAGAATGTGCCCTACAGTATCTGGTACACCGACGTTCCTGCTTGCAGGCAAATTGACTCATGAAGCAGGATCAGTGGCTCAGAAACAGAATCCAGGCTCATGACATCTTGATGTACAGCAGAAGCAACACTGCAGGGCAGGGAGAAAATAGATGTAAACATTTGTTATCATTTTGGGGAAAACTGAGAGTCTATGCCTACCCCACACTACACTAAATAGTAATTTTGTCTAGAAATTTCTGAAAGACAAGGCTGTAAGTCTTTGGAAAAAATACATGAAGCAGCCTCAAGAAATGAAATGTATAAGAAAAGTAAAGGTATTTCATTTGATTACTTTTTATGTGAGTTCATTGAAAAGAAAAATGATATTATTCGAAAGGAGTTTTCAAAACTCCTCAAAGACTGTCTGTGTTTATGGGTACAAACAAGCAACAGAAGCCTCAATGAACTTTGGTGAGGGCGTGAAGAGGCTGAGACTCTCACAGTGTTGTAGGGAGCAGAGATTAGAATTGCTGTTATGTAGGACGATACACACATGCCTCAGTAAGGTGAAAGTAAACCTACCTTATGATTTATATCCCATCTCTTGGTAAATAGCATCATCCCAAAGAGATGGCGGCATGCCCATGTTTATTGTGGCTACTCCTAAGAGCCTAGGTCAAGTGTCTATAAATCAGTGAATGGATGCAGAAAATGTGCTGTGTGTACACACTGGAATACTATTCAGCACACAGAAGAATGAAATTCCATCATTTACAGCAAAGTGTATGTAAATGATAGTGCACTAAGTGAAGTAAAATCAGACACAGAGAGAAAATAAGTGTCGTACTCTAGTATGTGGAAACTTTCAGAACTGTGTTTTATAAACAATAGAAGTTCCTTGTACCTTAGCTGTTAGAGATGCTACAACACATTACAAAAACTATTTCAAAATAAACCCATATTCTACAGAAAACACAATTTTCTCTAAAGATTCAAGTTAACGTTTTTAAATTTTAAAGTGAGTTACACATAGTTAATACATAACTTACACACAATTAAATTCTACTGCTAATATGTGTATGTTTATCATGACAAGTCAGAACAGCTCTGTGAAGCCAGTAATCTTCCTGAGGCCCTGCAGGCCAGGAAGCCAGGCAGGATATTCATACTGACTTTTCATATACATTTCCGGCTTCTAATTTTGGCTCAGTTAGTGCCACAATTTCTGGGATTTCAGCTAAGCCATGTGGTTTTCACTGTTGACGTGAGCACTAACTATTTTTGACTCAGCTTGTCAGTGAGCAAGGCCCACCAACAGCTCACACACTAGCAAAGCACAGCTGCTGCCTCTCAGGAAAGGTGCCAAATGTGACATTTCACTACTTTAAATAATCAGATACTTGTGAGTCATTACTGGTGTTTGGGATTCCAGTCTATAGGCAGCCAATTGCTGAGGACCACTTACATGAACAGGACGCGAGAGGTAAGAGCTGATAGAGATTTTTGTTTATTAGGTAAGGGTCTGAGATAGAGTGGGATGAGTATTCTAATGCAGCTTCTTCCATGTTCTAGACTACAGTTGTCTAAGCAAAGACTAATTGAGTCAGATGATTTTCATTGTGTTTTCAAACTGCAAACCCTCTTTCTAACAAAATTGTTTTTTATGGGACTAAGAATAAAAATGGCAAGGTTATAGGAGAAGAGGCACAGATTTTTCATATTAAAAAGTTCTCTTATGTTAAAAATAGCCATTGCCATTTAAAAAAGAAATAGAAACAAACACACTACTATACCAAACTTACAAAATACCTTCTCCAGTCTGTTGTCTTGAATTCACCAGCTTGATCTTGTAGGTAATGTATTGTATCTGTCTACCACCAAAGTATCCTGTAACTGTAGTGAGACTATTCATCAGCTGATTGCAAAGGGGATAGTGTTTGTCTCGTCTTTAGTGTTTAGTGCCTACAACAGCATTATTGAGGGCACTACATACCTAGCTTGTGTGTCATTTACTTTAGCAAGATGGAAGAAAGCCTACACAGACTCTGGGTTGTTTTCTTCCCTACCCAGAATCAAGATACTGACCAGTTGTATCTATTGGCCCAGGAATTCCTGTAGATGTGTGTTTTTATGGAATCTCCTGTAGTTACTTCCTCAATGCTATTTGTTCTACGAAGTTATTTCTTCATGAAAAAATAGGCATGATCATGTTGATTGTACACAGGAAAGGAAACAATTCTAGCCTTTCCTTACTGAGTTCCTTATTTTGACTTAGAGTCAGCCACCTTTGTCCCTATTGGTGGCTGATGAATAAAAGTTCTGTTGAACACATTTTTTTTTTCCTCTGAAACATCAAATTGCAGACTGCTAAGGAACTTATCATGAGCTTCCGTGTTTTCTACATTTGTGCTATATGCAAAATGACACATATAAAAACATGAATAGGAGACTTATCTTTAAGACTCAAAGTAAATATTCAAATTATATGCCAGAAACTGCTTGACTTGGAGAGAACAATCTATGTGGATAAAATTTTCTCATGAATTACCTTTACATAAAGTTTCTATTTATTCATTTAGTCAGTTGGACAGAATAGTTATGAGAGCCTGATGCTCTGTATCCATTATGGAGACAAGCAACATATAAAAGCATTTTTGACCAATTTTTAATTCAATTTTTAAATGTCTGTAAGGTTTAGATATGAAAACTCTGTGCTTACAAGATAACAAAATGGTATCACACAATAATCAATGTGAGAATTATTACTTGGATTATTGTATGCCAAGGATCATCTAAATAGGATGAAAAGCAGTAGTGGCCATGGAAGTACAAAGGTTTTGGTAAAGAAATTCCATTTCTAAGAATTTATTCTAAGAATATTAATTTTTAAAGAGATAGAAAGTTGCAAAGGGGAAGTCAAGGGAAGAAAGAAAGATAGCATAGAAAATAATGGTTTATAAATATTCCAAATAGGTTGAGAACAACTAATAAATCCACAAATCTAAGAAAGGCAATGAAGTCCAAGTAGAAGAAACAAAAAATCAGCTCAAGACACAGTTAAGCAAATAGTTCAAATTAATGATGAATAGAAAAATCTGTGCTGCTCAAGAATAAATAAAAAAAAATCTATGCTGCTCATAGTATCCATGCAGTCTACATGACCCAATGTATCTGTCTGTCTATTGGCTGTTAAGAAAAGGTGTAAGTAACCATAAAGTGTGGTTATATGTAGTAAGAAAGGGAATACTCCATTGTAGACAAACTTTAAAACCACTGATCAAATAAAACATTTACAAAGATAGAATTATACTGCTGGTTCTGGATTTGAGCCAAGGAATGAGGATTAATTGTAAGGAGTAGGAATATGGGATGAAACATAAAACGGATACATGGGACTGGTTGCAGGGTTTTGCAAATTTATTGAAAACCATTAAATTGCATATTTAAAATTGATTAATTTATGACACAAAATTATATCTAGTGAAGTTGCTAAATAGTAAGTAAATGAAATGAAATGATCACCCCTAAAAGGTAATAGTTAAAATAGCATGGAAAAGACCTAATTTACTCCAAAGGAAATACTCTAAGCACTAAAGGCTCAAATGTGCTAAAGGTAAAAGAATGGAAAAGATTATAGCATTAAATCACTCTCAAAAACCCTGGAGTAACTATTAGTGTCAGACCCAGGACATCCCAGAACAAGGAATATGGAGCACATGGTGATGATCTCATCATAATGAAGTCAGTTCATGATGGTATCATAAACACCTGACTTAGGGGGCTCTGCTGAAGGAGCCGTGACCCCAGGAGCCAGAAGTACTATCACAGTGAGGGGAAACAGAACAGTGTAGTTACAGTGAACAGATCTCAGCTCTTTTCAGCTGCTGTCTTTTTAGTATTTAATAGCCAGAGCTGGTAGACAGAAACCAACTTGATCAAAATGACATGTGTTGAAAACATTACTTTAACAACAGCTAAACATATATTATTTAAGTGTAGCTGGAGCCCTTACCAAAATGGGGGAAGGCACTGTGCCAAAAGAACAGGTTCAGTGCACAGAAAAAAACGAAAACAGGGCTGCCGAGATGCTTTCATGGTTAACATCACTTGCTGCAATTGCAGAGGACTGGGGTTTAGTTTCCAGCACCCACATGAGGTGGCTTTAAAACTACCCATGACTCCAGTTCTAGGGATCCAATACTCGTTTCTGGCCTCTTTAGATACTGGAATACCCATGATGCACCTGCAGGCACTCATGAATACACACTTTAAAAAAGAGAGAACAGACTGAGTTGGGTGGGAAGGGACGTGAGGGTGGATCTGGGATAAATTGTTGGAGGGATTGGATATGGTCAAATTACATTAGATGAAATTCTTGGAGCAATTTAAAGTTATTTTTAAAAACTTTAAATAAAAATATTTAAAATAATAGAATGTGTTTTTATTCCGAACACAGAGGAATTCAGCTAGAAATGCATAAAGAGGAGTAAATAAAATGCTCTTATATAATTATGACTTAACTGTGCCCTTTAAACAATATGGGCCAAAAACATCTTAGAAAGACAACTAAAGGCACTCTGTGTAAGATGAAATGAACGCACAGCATACCACACATCATGGGTGCAGCTGAAGCAACATTCATAGAGACAGGTATAAGCACTAAATGTTTGCACGATCCTGTGACAGACAGTAGCCTTCAGTAAAAGACAGATTGTATGTGCCTTAAAGTCACACAGGGTGACACTGTGGCATCTCAGCTTGTTAAAGTACACTCTATGATGTTTACCATAACAAAACTGCCTGGCACTCGACTTTCAGAACATATCCCTTCATTTCTGGGAGACACATGAGGAAAAAAAATCTAAAATTCACCAATTTAGGTTTTATTCTGAATAAGATTAAAAATTAAAGAAGGCATTGAACTGTAAGTAAAAAGTAAGATAGAAAGATGAAAAATCCAACTCGGAGTTGGATACATAGGAATCCCTTCATGTGATCCATAATACTGTCAACTAAAAGGAAGTTCATATGAGCTCAGTGGGTAGAGAGATGGCATGTGAACAAAAGTAACACTTGGCCATAATAAAACTCTCAGAAACGAAAGAGAATTTCCTCAAGTTAATGAAGGGCATCTCTGAAAAATTTTCAACTAGCTTCATACTTGGTGGTGGATTCTAAATGCTCTACTCTTCACCCTGAAGAAAAGGATGGCTGCCCTTATGTTGTTTGTATTCAGCATGCTTGCACAGATTCCCCAGCTTGATAAGATAAGAAGAAGCAAAAAGAATCCTGGATTGCAGAGGAAGAAAAATCACCTTTATTCAGAGGACATACAATCAAGTATGCAGAAAATCCACAAGAATAGGCTATTGCTTCCAGGTAGTTGGCAACATCATAATACAGAAAGCCATAAACCAATGACATTCATGCACTTTATACAATTGCATCCAGTAGCAATTTCAATAACACAGAAGCACAAAGTGCTTAGTGACTGTATTAGTCAGAGCTTAATAGGAGAAAAGGACTGGGAGGGTGCATATGTATTACAATGGAGATTCACTAGATTGGCTTATGTTATCTGCGCTTGGGGATCCCACAGCAGCTGAACAAGGAACAGGCTGAGAATTAGGTAGCTGTGTAGTCTATGAAGCTGAATGTCTCAGCAGTCCCCACCTGGCCCTGAAAGTCAGGAGGATTCCTAGAGAGCTGCTGCTCTTCAGTGCAGGTTGGAAGGCCAAAGAAACTGGATTCAGATTTCACTGAAGGTTGGCAGCAGCAGCGGCAGCAACAGAGTTGACGCACTCACCAGTAAAGAGTGAAGGTAGTCAGGGGAAAGCTGCTTTGTCCTCCTTTAGACCTCTTATATCTGGGTTGCAGATGAAAGGTGGTGTCCATGCTGAGGGAGGTTCTTCCCCCTCAGTTAACCTTTCTGGAAAAATTCACCAGGAACCCAACTAGAAGTTTATCTCTTAGTTGATCTCACAGCCCATTAAGTTGACAACCAAGAGTGACCATCACAAAGATAAAATACCAGAACATCTGTAACAACTTTACACCAAAGGTGAACAGTGTGGAAAGAGACAGGAGAGTCAGACTTACATAAATAGAGAAATTGTCCATTCATGCCTTAGGTAACTCAATATTAATTTTTGTCTTTTAATCCCTGTAATTTTTATATATGCTTTATTTTTAATCCTAGTAAATATCTCAGCGAGGTACAGAAATGGAAATAATAATTGTGAAATAAAATAGAAATGAAATAACATGGAATAACATAACATTATTAGGAAACAAAAACGAAGTGAGACTCACATTGACTGAATCAAGACTCAGTACGAAGCTATAGTGACTGAGAGGGTGTTGAAATAAACTGATTATATATATATATATATATATATATATATATATATATATATATATGCCTTTATATCTTATAGAACAAAGTAAAATTAAAAAAACAGACAACTACATTGTAATTCTTTTCAAAAGGGCTCATCTAATATTTCAGAAGCAAGTTGACTCAATGTGTTTAAATTAGAACGGACACAATGCTGTGTAACATATGTTTATGGGAAATGATTATACACAGAGGAAAATAACCAAATTGGAGTAGAAAAGTAGGGACAGGATATGAAAGACTTATGAATTAACAAATACATTGCCAGATTTTTAACAAAGACTCAGTGATGAGTACTATTCTGAGGACAAGATTCAAGTTCAGACCTTATGTTTCTGGTTTAGAAATTAAATTTACTTAGGAAATACAGGAAAAATTCCATACACACCACAAGGGTAACTTCCAGATCTTCAGCCACACACCTACAAATGCACAAAGACACAATGTAACTAAAACAGACACATCCCTACAAACACACTGCTCAGAAGTGCTTCAGAAGCAGGGTGAACTGAGCCGACACAGCACCGTTTATGTTATTTAGAATTTTAATATGTGAATGTTTTATTCTAATATGAAAATGACTGGTTGGCATTATTATCTGAGCGTCTCTTAAACGTACACAGAGTGTAGCTTGTAAAGGGGCTTAATGAATATTTGATATCCTCACAGACATGTAAAATAACTTTTAAAAGGTTAAACCGGGCAGTAATAAGTCCACATTAAGATTGTATGAAACAAGGACGAATGGAAACGTGTAGGAGAGGCTGATTCAGAAGGAAGGGCTGCTTTAGCTTCACGATCCTGGTGATTTTTGTTGTGGTGGTGAAGAGGGTATTGCATATAAACAAATTTGTAAGCCCATTTTTATAAATGCTTCCCCAGGGCCTTCGTGTGCCTGTCAGCAAGAGGTGGATCATGCAGAGAAGGGAGCAGAAGAAAGCTAAACAGCAATTCACTTTAATCCTGCACTTTGCATTCAGATGAATATGCAAATAGGTTCAGTGAAGTGAACCTGGCTCCACTCGCACTTTGAAACTCAAGTTAAATTGTTTTAAATGGGCAGAATACAGAGTAGCTCATGAGCTCAATTTATCTGTTTTTGGAATCATGCGGTTCTGGTATCGTTCTGAAGTGATCTCCATTAATCCATTTGGAAGGACATGCATGGGGTAAAAGTGTTTGCTCCCTCATGCTTGTTTGCTTTGATTATATATATACATCTTTAACCTGTATTTGTACATTTAACTAAAATTTATATTTATAAAAGTTATATAAAATTTTATATAAAATGTAAATTTATAAAAGTTATAAATTTTTAAATAAAATGTAAATTTTATAAATATAATATAGATTTTTTAAATCATATAAATGTAGATCAAAGATGTATTTCATAGCCATAGCAATTAGATACCTGTCTCTCTATCATCAACCATTTCCCTGTATCATTTTCTGGTTTACTTAAAGGAGAATATTAGTATTAAATCTTTAAATATCATGATAATGAGATATAGCTCCATTATTTATCTATTCATATTTTAATTCCTTTATCTGTTCTTTTTCTATTACATTTGGTCCATTGATAACACAATTCCAAAAGCACTCCATTCTATTTCCTAGTAAATCACCCTGAACAAGATTTTTGCTCCATTACTACAAAAGATGGTGCTCTCTGTCCACAATCCAACATCAGCTGCCCTTTGCCTTCTCTTGCCCCTTCCTTGCTTGTTCTTTGTCTCTGTGCTCAGTGGATAAAAGGAAATATTTGCTGAGGGTTTGTGCCTAGTCTTATTGAAATTTGTTATGCCCTGTTTGGTTGATATCCCTGGGAGGCTTGCTCTTTTCTGAAGAGAAGCAGAGGAGAAGTGGATCGGGGGAGAGGAGGGGTGGGGATTGGAACTGGGAGGAGTGGAAGAAGAGAAAACTGCAGTAGGGATGTATTGTATAAGAGAAAAATAAGAGAATAAACAAATAAATGAACAAATAAGTAACAGGAGATAGGGCCCGATGTTTCCATCTCTACTTTGTATTTGCTGATGCCTGATTCCCATCCAAAGAAACTAACTCTATTTGACATGGCTGTCTGAGAACTGGAAATTGCAAAAGCTTTCCAGGAGATTTTAATGTATAGTTCAAAGCAAGCATCACTGAACTGTGCAGGACAGCATGCACAGTGCACCAAAGAGGGTTGATGTAACTTATAGGATCTAAACTGTACTCCGAAGAATCTAGTGTCAATGGCTGAAAGAGACTGGATGGAGAGCAAACACTGAGAGTGTTTCCAAATCTTAAGCTATTGAGAGGTTAGATATTTCTTCTGCCTTTGCAACAATACTAGGAATAGTGGTTTTCAGAATCTGAAGTTCTGATTATTTTGCCACTCTGGAAAATTTTCAGAAAAAAAAGTATTTATGAAAATGATTTCCATTTATTACAGAAATAGAGAATATCTATTAATCCTGGGAAGAGACAGGGAACTATGCTCCAAGGTGATGGAATCAGCAATGCTGGGAGGTGAGCCCTGCTCACGTCTCTCTTACTTTAGGGAAACTATATCCCTCTTCCCATTGTAGATTGTTCTGTTACAAATATGGAAATGAAAAAAGAACCAGTGCACCATGGGTAAAAATTCTGGGGAAGAAAATACTGTGTGCAAGTGATGAGGACAGGAAATTGAAACCAGACAGGAGCTCAGCAAAGAGGCCTGAAAGCAGCAGCTCCAGTCCCTGGGTTCTCCGGCCAGGAAAGGCAGAGGGAGCTCCGATTCTTACCTCCTCCTAAATCAGTGTCCCTGCCTGTAGGCCATACTTAACAGAGTTACTAAAATTCTAATCTAGACATTAAGACCTTCTGGTGAACAGCATTAAAATTGGACCTCTATATTTTCACAGTGAAAATGGACAACATCTATTGCCCAGTTTCAGCTCAGCTACTAAAGGATTTCAGGCTCTCCTCTTCAGAATGAGGAGTGTTATGATGCCTTCATTGGGCCACTGTAGAACCCCTTTAAAGGAAAAGCTAATTTTCTTGCCTGGGTGGAGACCTAACATTTCAAGCTACACAAAACATAGGAGTTAATCCAATTGGGCATGTCAATCATCTGGCTAAGAAACAACATCTCAGGAGGGCAAAACACTTCAAACCATGCTAAACAGATCGGAGGAATAATTATTCTTTATCATACTTTTACTTTCCAAAAATCCTATCCTTGGTACAGTAGCTTAGAGAGTCTCAACCACGGTGCTGAGTTAAGCCTGTCCCCTTTTCAAATTACCAAGAAAAGCATGATTTTCCCCTTTTCTTCTTTTGGATAATTGCCTACGCAAGGGTGTACTTTACCAGACATTCCGGGATTTCTCTACTATTAACCTTCCCTTTGCCATGCCTAACTCAAAAGCTATGGCTTTCTCTCTGTCTGTTCCACCTCTCTCCTCTAGACAGCTGCAGCAATTTACTTTTTTCCTGCCCCCTTTTCCTTTGAAATGCTAATAGACCTGCCCTTGATTTGCATTCTGAGTTTGTTCTTAAATTCTTTTATTAAAAAGATTGAGAACCCAAGAGAGGACCCAATTTCCCAGTGGCACCCCAAGTAGGAATCCTCAAAATTTCTGGTAACATAGCATTTTCTTCTTCCTTGGAAAGTACAGGTAAGATATCCATTAGTTAAATTTTCTTCCAAGAGAAGGAACACAGTGGCCATTAGTTTCAAAGACCAAAAAGATTGCAAAGGGGAAACGTTCTTGGAAAGCATACAAAAGAGGACCCCAAATGCAAGCTCAGTCACAGGAACATTAGCTCAGTCTCTTGTATATGCTCTTTGACACTGACACCATCAGGTCCATTCATATAGGTGGGCTAACAAAAGTTGAAAATTGATCTTTATATCTTTAGAGAGAAATCATATTTCCTAGGTTTTTACTAGGCTGAAACACTTTTTTTCCCAATCATCTGTCTGTTCCTTATTTTTATTCGAACCTCTAATTAGATTGCTTGTGAACACTCTGTCCCCAGTCTAGCTGCTGTCTTGATTGCTGGCAGCAGGACTTGGAGTTCAGAGTCTGCATTTAGAAGGACAAAGTAAGAAAAGGTATGGGATCCTAGGCTCCACATAAGTCCTGTTGCTTTATGGGTCTTCATTGTGGGTGGATGAGTAGATCAGTTGGTTAATATTACACACACACACACAAAAAAAGATCACAGGTTCCATTAGATACCTTCATAAATACATAATTGTTTCAAACGCTGTGTGACAAAATTTTTCCTGGGGAGATGCAACACACATATCTACTCACCCATGTCAGACCAAAGTACAGATACCACAATGTGCAATTTGTTGAACCAATGAGTTTTATTGTGTTTACTTACAGGAATATTGGTGAGTGGTTACTTGCAGAAGAAATGACTCAAAGACAGCTGCTTCACCAAAGCCCATCATAGCATGGGTGAAAGCTCATAAGGCCGGGAAACTTGCACATCCTACAGGCAGCTCAACAGGGTAGAGAGTGTCCTTTCCAGGTGCCTCCATCCATTGGTCTAAACCTCTTCCAGGCAGCTCAGCTGGTTTCTGCTTCTTCTAGGCCACTGTTCTGGTCTGAGTCTTTGCAGGTTTTCTCCTCTGATAGTGTCTTTTGCCGTTCAGCTTCACTTCATCTAGGAGGAATGCTCAGCTTTTACTTACTCTAGTAGGGAGGGGCATAGTGAATCAGGGACTTCCTGAAGCTACTTTGAGTTGTTTACCTTTCTGCTTAAGGAGCTTCCTACAAGATGGAAAGTTTTAACCTTGGAGGAAACTGTTACACAACATCAAGGATACAGAATTTGCTCTCAAACCTATTCTACTGAAAGAGTGAAACAGACTGAGCAGTGTAAGTCCACTCCTCAAATTAAATTCTGTTTTTTGTTTGCTTATGCATTAGCACTATTAATAGTATCTACTGTAGAGTGATTTCAGTATCTACTATACATTAGTTTATCTTCTGTAGTTCACCAAACTAAAGCAATGACTATAAAGCCTATTATTAGAAGTTCAGCTATCAAATGAGAAAGCACAGCAAATCTCAACCTGAATTATTGTAACTCAAATTCATGAGTGTATTTGCTTGGTGGGGACTGATTTGTTGCAAATATTTACTGGGACAGGAGGATTGGACAGCTCTGTGTGAGCCTTTGTAAAGTGGATTCTATCAGCAGACCCTGATTACGAGGATTTTAATTCACATAAGTGACTGTCAGTGGAAATGAGAAAGGCTCAAAACCATGCAGGTGTCGCCTTATCCTCTGTCTTACTCATTTAGTCATTCAACACACACACCACTTATGTAGTACCAGGCATCAGTTGTATAACAGCAACCACACAGAACACTTTCCATGAACAGAGCTTAACATCTAGTAGAGAAGACAAATATTGAATAAATGATCTGATAATAAATTTATGTTTAAAATGGATTTGTTCCTATAAGGATAAGTTCAGGGTGTTGTGAAGAGAAGAGAATAGGAGATTTTATGATGCTGGAAGGCATTTCAGGAAGGCCAGGCAGAAGTCTTCTCTATGCCCAGAGTAGAGAAACTCTCAAGTCCCTGAACTTGCTGGAGTTTTCATGTGGGCAAAAAGCACAGGTGTGTGATACATGGGCTCCTGGAAGGGCTGGGATGACTGTTCCTGCTTTTACATCTTAGTAAATATGCAGTGCTTCTGGCCTGGGCTGCTGAGATGGCCAGGAGTGAAGTTGCTTGTCTAATCTAACAATGTGAGTTTCATATCCAGAGCGTACAAGACGGAAGGAGAGAAGCAACACCCACAATCATTTTTTGGGGTCTATGCATATGTCTTGGTGTGTGTGTGTGTGTGTGTGTGTGTGTGTGTGTGTGTGTGTGTGTACATGCATGTACATGCATGAGGGCACATATTCACTCTCCCACACAAAAATGACAGAGAAGTAGACAGATAGGTAGATAGATAAATAGATAGATAGATAGATAGATAGATAGATAGAATGCAGTTTTTAAAAGAATATACTGTGCTTCTGAACTTTGTCACAGCCCTCTAATCAGCCTCTTCCTTATTGTCACTGTTCTGTTTCTGGCATTTGCTCATCCTGTCCTCTCACTAATCTTGCATGTGGCATTTCCTCATCAGCACACTGCATCACCAAAGAGGACGATCTAGTCATTTGCTAAGTTTCAAAGACAAACATGTCTTCTTAGGGAAACCCTGAGTAGGACTTGTAATTTCAAAAATGCTCTCAAAACTATGCTGAAGAGAGGAGCACACATACTGTGTAGACTAGGCTGATGAATAAACACATCTGGGGAAACAGGGGGAAGGCCTTAAGAACAGCTGGCTGCTGTATAATATGTGACTTGGCTTCTGCATGTCTTAGGGTTTGGGAGGAGTGAAAAATTTATGCTTTAAGTGAGGTGGAACATAATCATCTTAGGCAATAACATAATTTAGAACAATGAAAATGAAATAAAATGGATAGTACCTCATCCATATGTGGCCACTCATAAATTGCAGAGTAATTTATTTTTACTAAGGAGAAGTAACATCTAGAAAGAATCTTTAGTAAGGAATGCCATCCTAATTTGGGCTAATGTCAAAACGGCATTCTCATCCCTACTTTTATTTCTAACTTGTGTTTAGAGTGAGTTATTTTTATAAATGGCCTTATTTTCTTGCTGAATTACTTGACTTTATTGGTTGGTTTTCGTGTGTGTGCTTGAGCCCTGGGACTCTGAAGACCCATTTTAGCTCTTCAGTTCCTTATCAGAGAGCCTAAAGTTAGTAAAGTTTCACCTGAGACTGTTTACTGAGAAGCTCCAAGAGCACGATGGACAAGTGTGAAAGGTGATTGACAAAGGGGAGAAAAGTAGCAGAATCATTTCTTCTTATCCATTCACTTATGTGTTTTCTTACTAGTGTTGCTTTGGGTGTTCAACAGGATATCATTATTTCCAGTCATCAAAATGGATAGATACAAGGTGCTTTGCCTTCTGCTAAGCTTGTGCGATGTAAACTGCATTTAATTAACACAACCACTTAGCATAACACATAACAAACAGGAACCAGGACTCATTCCTAAACTCACCAGGTCTTACAACGCCCCTCTTGTACTCTTCAGCATTGGGACTCTATCCTCAAGTCTGTGCTTTGGTGCTGTATCTCAGGCAAGACACAAATAAAGCAGTGTTGCATGGGACTCTCACCTAGAAAGAGAAATTTGCAGCCAGAGAGTTTGTCCACTAGAGGGCAGAGCTATGAGTGGCAAGCTGTAATCCAGTGCAGTGCGACATTGCCATAAGGTCCTTGATATGGGGGTTTACCCCTTGTCTTACTGTATCTTGTTATTATAGCTATGTTGTGTCCAGTGGATATTCCTGGGAGGCCCGCTCTATTCTGAAGGGAAACAGAGAAGGAGTGGATCTGGGGGAGGAGGGAGGTGGGAGATGAGTGGGAGGAGCTGGGGGAGAGGAAAGTAGTCAGGATATAATAAAAACAAAAACGCAAACAAAAATAATGAATAAAACAAAAACAAAACAAACAAAAGATTCTGTTTGCTGTCTTTCAGCTCCAAAGCTGTGCGCATAGAGTGAAATTAAAGATAATGTTTAGTCCCAGATGCTTAGAGTAAAAGTTTTACTTTTTCTTTCTTGGCAATGTCTTTCTTCCTTGAGAAGTGTGCTGTAAATCTTGACAGCCTTAGAACATGCTGTTTCACTAGTGAAGTCTTTCCTTGTTCTAATATTGGTTGGAGCAGCAAGGAGAGCGGCAGTGTGAGCTCTATTTCCCAACCTCATTATGTTTGTTGACCTAACATACTAGAGGTCTATGAACCTACCTTGCTAGACTTGATGAAAATTAAAGCATGAAATAACAGTTCAGGGAAACTCTCCAAGCCACAGAACATCAAACTTGGAAATGATTTTAGAGTGCACATTCTTCATTTTATAGATAATAAAACCGAGCCTGAGACTATGAACTGACTTTCCATTAAGTACCCAACTACTCTAAGCCAAAACCAGACCTAGAACCAGATTTCCTGCATGCATGGTCCTACCCTGTCCATCAACCTGAGACGTGTTTGGGTGACCCTGGTCCACAGTTCTTCAGTGTCCTGATCAGAGGTTCCTGATGAAGTGCATACAGATATAATTGAATCTGCATTAGATAAATATTATGATTGTATCAAATCAGTTAGTCTTCTGTTAGATGAAGACCAGTGGAGCTTTTGTTTGACAATGGTCATTAGAACTCTTTTTAAGAACTCCTTAGAGATGCATGCTTCCTCATCACTAGGATTTAGAAGTGGAAAGTTAATAGTCTGGAGTTTATCTAATCATACTGGTTGACTAATGTTGATTAAGCAACCCCATATTGATCTAGCTGAGGAACGAAGGGTCACTTAGGGACCAGAGTTGGGTGTACCGGCAGTAGTTTTCTGCCCCATCTTATCTGTTGATAATGAAGCACTTATGGGCTATGTGATTCCAACAGAAGCTCTAAAATTAGATGTTAGGATAGGAATTACAGCACACAATACAAGCCTCATTCAACTTGCAGTGAAATAGTGTTAAGTAATGACTCCATGTTCCAAATGACCTCTTAAGTCTGAGAGCAGGTCGATGTGGTTCCATTGTGGGATGGTTATCACTCTGAACTCTCCGGGCAGCTAAGTACTTCAAGCCTCACTTTAAGCCCTCCTCTGATGAAGGCTAGACAGTTCCTTAGTTAATTCCTCTAAACTCCCTCTCTATCCCTGTCACTCCCTTTTCACATAGATTTGCCCTGTGCCTTCTGGGCATCCCTGGTGTATTGTAGTTAGAGAGACCCTCTTTTGAACCCAATTTGAGCATGTACCTCCCTGGACTGAAATTCCTCATCAGCTCATTACTCTCCACACAGACATCTATCTGTTTGTGTTGCAGAGGGTAGAGTTCCATATAAGGAGGCAGTGTGCCTTTCTCCTCTTCCCCTCCTCATTTGCTTCCCCACAAGGGGGACTCACTCTCTGACTTGTCTTCTCTTGCTAAAATTAAATTTTTCTTTGGTGGGAGAGACTGGAATTTTTTTTTGGGGGGGGGGAATGGGCTACATTGCAGCAAAAAACGTGGTAGGTATTTTAAGTTGCATGCAGCAAATTTAAATATTCTAAAATATTCTACCTCCAGGAAAGACATAATATACATACATACACACATATAAATACTACATACATATACACACACACATGTATATGTGTGTGTGTATATGTATGTATGTATGTACATACATGGGCTGAACAGTCAGTAGGCTCCTGATGTGCCTTGACCCACATTCTGTGCTCCCTAGGCAAACAATGTATTTTGCAACCTCTTTTCACACCTTGGCCTCCTATGACATTTGCCTCCCAACACTTATATTCCACCTACTTTTTAAAGGGTGGTAATTTTATACATGGCAGCTACTAACAAATGTGAGGGAGAAGTGATAGAGAGTCTTATTTACATGACAAAGGCAAGACTGTTAGCACAAATGTGCTCTTCATCAACAATTGAGCACTGTCAGCTGAAACTTTAAAGCAGGAGACACCCAGTAGCAAAGATTGCCTTTAAAGCATTGGAAACCCAGGTTTCATTCACATCAGATACCTCATGAATGACCTTAGCATGGCCATCCAGTTATATTTTTAGCCCATATCAAATCTATTCCTCCACTAACACGTGTTAAGGATGGTGAGGGGAATTTTTCTGATTTTCCCACACAGGACAGAAATCTTAAGCAAATCTGGTAAAGTATCCAATGAGGTGCTCATTCAACATGAATTGATTCTACAGTTCTAGAGCTCGGATGCCTTATTAGGACTTATGAACAGAGGTGCACAGATGGCGGAATCATGTCCACTGTCTGATTGCATGACCATTTTCAGGGAAAGTGACTTGTGAATGGATGTATGCATGGCATCTGTGCATTGCTATAGGAACACATGCATGGAAATGCCCTGGCAGAGGAGAGCAGGAGAAAACCGGATATATCAAATGATAATGGAAGCGCTAACTTCCTGGTGAAGATACTACTGGTCCTGACAGGGACTTTCCTCATGGAGAAAAACCTAGAATATGCAGTAGTTTAGAGCTACTGAAGCACAGAGTTCCAGGAACCATGCTTTATATAAGGGGGTATTTTGGACCAGGAACTATAGATATACATGAAAAATTGTTTGATTGATCAGGGACACAAAGCTGAGCTCTTCTGTGACCATCTGCACATGTTCTTTTGATTGTTATTTGTGAGTTTCTTTTCATTAAAATATTAATATCATTTTACTTTCATTCTAGAGAAGTTTGAAGTGTCAGGGGGTACTTCACTGTCAGGACAGGTAACATATCATGGTAAATTTATCCATGATATGATTAGAAATGGCAGAAATGAGCCAGGTGGTGGTGGCACACACCGCCTTTAATCCCAGCACTGGGGAGGCAGAGCCAGGCTGATCTCTGTGAGTTCAAGGCCAGCCTGGTCTACAAAGCGAGATCCAGGACAGGCACCAAAACTATACAGAGAAAGCCTGTCTCAAAAAAAAAAAACCAAAAGCAGAAAGAAAGAAAGGAAGAAAGAAAGAAAGAAAGAAAGAAAGAAAGAAAGAAAGAAAGAAAGAAAGAAAGAAAGAAAAAAGTGGTAGAAATGGCAGAAATCTCCCTTGATAATCTTGATCGGATGCTGGATATTTGCTTGTGTGACATCAGAAACAAATGAAAAAAGAAGTGTGAAGGAAGAGAAAACCCACTGAAACTTGAACATCTCATTGGTGTGTGTCCACCCTCACCTGCGATGGTGTGCCAACCCACAATGCTTCCTTGTGGTCTCGATCAATCTCCATCTCAGAACCTCAAGGAGAAGCAGCCGGACAGCTCCTTTTCAGTCATTTCTGGAAGCATACCCACGTCAAGGCTGCCTGAAGGTTGTGGGTTTCACATTCCAGCAGAAGGGGACACACATGTTTTCAGAATCTTGGGGAAAGATGACAACCTGAACCCCAATCTGCAATTTTTTCAAGCCAGGAAAAATCATAGAAATTTGTTTAGATGTCTGTCAAGTGAAACTGTGCTTAGAGTTTCTTTGTGTTTTGCTATTTTCTTGCCAAGGGAAATTTACCATAACCTGAAGAGTTACTATCTAGTCATCACAATGCTTGGCCTTTGATCTAACCACATTGTTCAAATAGACAATAACTGTGGTTGTGAGAATTGATGCTACTGATTGTGTAGCCTTGGTGTGAAGACATTTTGGGAACCCCAGAAGCATGTATGTATACATGCTGGAAATGTTGCCTAGGACTACTTATATGTTGACAGATAATTGATTAATTTTTGCAAAAATTGGAGAAGCAATGCCTGCCCACAGCAGATATGTTGGGCTCCATGTATGTGGAACACTAAATCAACTGTTCTGTCATTGACTTTTATTTCAGATATCATAATAGACGATGACCAAATAACAAAGCAGGTCACTTCCCAGTTGACTGAATCTATTTTTGCACTGACAAAAATAATTCTCCTAGTTATGTCATGATTTGGCTATTTCAGTAACCTCCAAGAACACATCAAATCTGTATTTCAATCCAATTGATGTTGCAAGAACCAGTGATTATTTCAGTTAAAAATGAATTGAGTGTGACTCAGGATTGTCACTCTCTACTTTCTGCTCTAGCACAATCAGGCTGCCTTTTTATGGACTCCAATAGAATCAAAATGTAGATAAGTATAATTAAGATAACCTGTAAGCAATTTAAATAATGAATTCACTGCAAGTTTAATTACCTTGAATCACAATGACAATTGGCCCTTGGCTTGTACCTTGCTTCTCTAAGGATTCTGGGAATGTCAGATGATAGTGAGACAGAAGTTCTTTTTGAGTGATGGAATCTAGTGGCTGCCCAGGAAGACAGAATGAGGTGTCTTTGCAGGGTCATCTCACTCACGCCCCTGACTCAGGCCTTTTAAGAATTTTAGAGACCTCCTGCCAAACTTCTCCCTGTGAGCAATTTGGTGGCTGAGCAATGACATTTCTATTCAAACAAACTGTCAACAGAGCTAAAATAATTGAGTGGCCTTTGCTCTTTGGAATATGTAATGAAAAACAAGTAATCTAGAGATATTTTCTCTCCCTGCCTTTTAGACTTATAATTGTGCTGTCCTAAGAAAGACATGGATTTGAGGGAGAGGAAGTTATCTCGGCTGAAGGAGTCCATTAGCATCTGTACTGAATTAATTGAACAGTATGTTCACACATGCATAGATACTGCATTCCTATGAGGGTGCAAAAAAGGAAAGCATAGAAAATAAACAAAACACAAAAACCCTCAATAACCCTAAGTGTAGGTAAGCTTCCTACCTGGTTCTGGTTTAACTATGTTGTAATCTAACTATTCATAAATTACTTCCTCTAGTTATAACCTGGCTTATTTCTTAAATGCTGGCAGATAAAGTAGAGAAGACAATAGTATTAGTGAAGAAGATGGTGTTGGGCCATTTCGCTAATTCATTTTGATGTACAAGTGCAAAGTAACTGTCTAGATAGCATTCTCTAGAGGGTTGTGTTTCTCTGTACAAATGATCACTGCCCCTGGAAAGTAAGTTTGAATCAAAGATGTGTCTAGGAAGAACAGGCATGCCTTAGTAGGAGGTTGCTGTCGCAAGACTAAGCCATGATTTCTTGCATGTACAGGATCATTAGCCACACCTTTCCACATATTGGGGTGCTGACTTGCATACATCTCCTCTCAGAGTAGCTTCCTTTGTTCTCATATAGCTTCCCTGAATTTGGGGTAGTTTCATGTCACCTGAGGTTGAATCTTGACATACACTTGTGGCCATACTGAAACTGATATGACTTTTAAACCAAACACATTCTACTGGCCATAGATCACTACTATCCTGGATAAAGTTGGTATTCTACTTTTATTATATTATAGTGCAAGGATTATTCTTGCAATTTTTATTTTGAATCTGAGAGAGTGTGGAGTGAATTTTTTGGATAGAGTTACATTGTATAATAAGTATCAGAAGTTCTAGTGAACCTTGCTGGGCTCTATTATCACTGGTACAGTCATTTATCCTATGGTTAATAGGTTTTGTAGTTCCCAAGTATTCTGACTGTAGCTGACCTTATTGATTCAAACTCATGTGCATAGTCTAAATTTGTGTGAATGCTTCTCCATAAATCAGAATGTCCTTGTCTTAGGGTCTTTGGGTTGTTATTACAAAGTATCAGAGTCTGGACACATTATATGAGAAAGAGATTTATTAGCTTAAAGTCTGGATATCTAAGAGCGTGGGACCAGAATTATTGTCTGGGGAGTCTCACAGTAGAAAGCACCTTGTAGCATGAATATGTATAGTACAGAGAGGTCATTTGAAGAGAGAGAAATAAGAGACAAGTGAGGGAGCAGGCTCCTTATGACAATTCATTCACATGAGAACTGATACACTTCTACAGAACCTAAGTAACCATGAGAGACTAGTTTGAATCATTTCATAAGGTCAGTCATGACCTAATCTCCCACCAGGCTCTACCTTTTCCAGGTCTCATCATTACAGGTGTATCTCAGAGTCCAGCAGAAACCTATTGCAATTTCCAGATTCTTGCTTCCCAGAGGAAGAAATGGGCCAGGAATAGATGGACAGTGGTAGAATCAGAGATAGTTTCTTAAGAAGGAAAGAAAGGTCTTCCAGGAGAGGAAGTGACTCAAAGCTGCGAGCAAGGTCCGAAGCTCAGTGCTGCCTGTGCCCAGGGTACTGGGACCTTTATAGATTATTTGTACAGTGTGGCTTTTTTGGTATTTTCTCCATTTCATAATGTCGTTCATGGGTACAATTTCTAGTTTTTCCTGTTTGCCAAATGATTTCCTTTATATACTCATTTGACCTCACTCTCCATCCTGCATTCCTACCATACCACCACTTTTGAGTAGCATTACACCAAGGTCCAAGTTTGCAGCACATGGGCATTTAGACAAATAGCATCAAAATCCCAGCATCCATCTCCAGAAGATCGTAAGTCTACATGGAGTTCTCATCAACTCTTCCTTTTCCTAGATACAAAAATATCCTGATGTAAATGGTCTTTACAGGTTAATTTTCTCAGTGTCCTATTTTATAGGCCCTTGCTCTTTTTTTTTTTATCTTTTTTAAATCCATTTCTGCCCCCCCCCAAGTAACTCAGTATTTTGCTGTGTAGACTCCATAGAGTAGCAGTTCCTAGATTCTTCTTGCTTATAACTCCATTTCTAATTTGCCTGTTGAGTCTTAGTAGTCATGTGGAAACTTCCATTATAGATCAGTATTTCTCAAAAGGAAATATTATTGTGAATCACTTTTAGAACTTTTGAAAATGCCAATTCTGATTCAATTAGTCAGGATTAGAGTTTTAGACTTTGTATTTTCATCAGGTTAACAACCACATTAGCATCTGAGCTAACTCTAACCCCAATGCTCATGGACCACGCTCTGAGTGCAAGGCTGAGGATGGCAATTTATCTAGCTAGGACAGAACCCAGCCTCTCTAGCTTTCAGGATAATGTTTATGCCCTGACCTTTCTATCTCTCTGTATTCAATAATTTGCATTTTAAAGACAGTCATTCATTATTGCTCTTGTCCCTATAACCTGCAGGCTGCCCCTATGATACAAACCTTATCATCATTATCAATGTCTTTAATCATGGGGAAAAAGAAGTAGGGACCTTAACAAGCTGTCCTGTCATGAGCTTTTATCTTCATTTTACTTTCTCCTTTTCTCGCCTTGTTTTCTCATCTAGGCCATGCATTTCCATTGTGCTTTTTATAGGTAATAAATTATTGTTCAAGAACTGATATAGTAACTGGCCTGTGGTAGATTCTCAATGACTACTTCCAAAGTTTGAAACATCCTCCCTGTGTGGATCTTCCTCCTGCTTCCCCTGAACACTGGGTGTTTATGAGAGCAGGCTCTCCTTCCTTGTTTGCCCTGACTTGGGGGGCCTCTCATCCCCTGAACTACAGGGCTACGAGTGGCCTGGTTACACTGCAGCTTGGTCCTTCTGCTTTCTGACTGTCACTTTCCCCCCAAATAAACCATTGTCATTTGAAATTTATGATACTTCTTTACACCTATTTTCCATCACTTTCTGGATTCTTTATTGAAATTATAATAGGACATATTATGGTTTCTGAGTCAGTCTGCAGGCACTGCCAAGGAGGGTGACACATTCCATGATCCAGCTTGAAAGATATTAGACTTCTTAATGCTAACAACCTTGACGACATTTTTTCCTCAGCCATCTGCTTAAATGGTTACTGATTCCCTTTAGGGAATATTATTAGTGTCTGCTGCATCAAGTTGTTTAGCTAATCACAGTATAAACACAGAATTCATAAAGTTATAGCCTATCTTTATGGACTAGAAAGTGAAAACATTCATATAATCCTACCCAGACATATTTAATGACTAAAAATGGCCTTTCAGACTTTTTCATAAGTAGAATTCAACTTAAATTGAAACATGCTAATTCTGTAATCTAGCATAGGATTTTATACATGCCTTTCAATCTCATTTTATTTAATATAAAATATATTGACACATATTAACATACAACAGGTTCATCTCTTAAACAGTTATCTAGTGGCCAGACACCCTGTTAGTTGTGCCATAAACCCCATCCAAGGAAGGTCTGAGGAATCTGGATGCAGACATCCATGGCTGGGCCCCTGGTGGAGCACTGGGAGTCTAATTAGTGAGAAAGAAGAGGGTTTATATGAGCGAGAATTGTTGAAGCCAGGGTTGGATAAAGCACAGGGACAAATAGCCAAACGAATGGAAGCACAGGATCTATGAACCAAAGGCTGAGGGGCCCCCAACTGCATCAGGCCCCCTGAACGGGTGAGACAGTCATTTGGCTTGATCTGTTTGGGAGGCAGCCGTGTGTTGGTGCTGGGTCCTGGGCTTGTTGCATGAGTTGGCTGTTTGAATCCTGGGACATATGCAGGGACACTTGGCTCGGTCTGGGAGGGGGGGACTGGTCCTGGCTGGACTGAGTCTACCAGGTCGATCCCGGTCCTCAGGGGAGACCTTGATCTGGAGGAGGTGGGAATGGGGGGTGGGATGGGGGAGGGGGAGGGGGAGGGGGGCGAGAGTGGGAGAACAGGGGAATCTGTGGCTATTATGTTGAACTAAATGATGTTGTAAAATAAATTTACTTAAAATAAAAAAAAAACAGTTATCTAATATTCTACTTTATATGTGAACTATGGTTTATTTGATTTATTCCTTACTCTGGTTTCTCAAACATTTTGTGTTGATTCTCTTCTACTTTCCCCTTATTTACTACAAAATATCTTCCTACATTATAGACTGGATCAAAATATGTATTTATATATTAGATTATAACTTTTTGAAAGTTGCTACCAACTCCATTACCAATAAACTGCATTTATCATCTCAAGTTTAGCAATATGTTCAATAGATCAGAATTCAGTTTTATTTGCATTCATTTAAATGCTGATGAAATTTTAAATATATTTTCACACATAGAGATATTTGAACAAAATGCCAATGTTTACCTAAACAATAATGGGAAGATGTTTGGATTTTGGTTGTCTTGCTTTCGGCTTTAGGAATTTAATTTCTTTGGCAGGTAATTCCAGCTGCTAGAATTTTTAGTGCATAAGAAATATCTTTAGGTTACAGTAAAACTGTCATAACTGTTGTTTTTATGACATAGCTGATTCATGAGGACATTTTGGAACCAAATTTCTCCATATACATAAAAGTATCTCTATATTGCTCCAAATATACATGTCTAATAAATATCTTTTCACTCTCTGATTCTGTACAATGCTGCACTGAAAATTATACTTTAATTAGACTGAGTCAACATTTAATTTTCACTTGTTTTTAACTACTGTGTTCAATGAAGCAGAGAATCCATTCTTCTCACAAAACACAGGAAAGCACAAATACAGCAAATATATGCTCCTTGGATATGCATGTGTACTCTCTTGGGATATATCAGCCTGCAACCTAAAGCACATGGCATGGACTAGCTAGGCACAGAGAATCACATGCACAGCCTGCTTTTCTCCATGAGATCTTTTTTTTTTAAATTTCTTTTCCTTCCCTAATTGTTGCCATTATTGTTGATCATTTATGCTTCTCTTTCTTATTAAGCTGCCACTTCATGTCTTCTTGCTCATAGAGATCATGTGAGGATTTGGGCTTGACAATAGCCCTCTATTTTGAGTCTCTGCTTTTCCCCTCAACACTCTTCACTTTACCTCCTTTTAATTTTTTACAGATGTGATTTACCCTCTGAATCTCAGAAGCAAACTGCAAGGCTGCCTTCCCTTAAATTACCCCCTTTGTTAAGGATGTGAATGAAGATGCCAGACTTTCTACTGTGAGAAGTGTTTGAAAGGGTTGCCCTCCAAACTGGCTCATTATAGTCAAGTATTAAGGCTCCCGTTCTAATGTCAAGGCCCTTCTTACTTTTCTGGGCTAATTCATGTGCTTTTTAAAAAATAGTAATAGTGTATTTTAGTCAGCTTGATTTCTTAGGGTATCAAGACTGTTCGGCTACATCTTACTTTTACATCATTGTATCATTTAATGGGCAGGGCCTCTCTCACACCATCTACTCCATTCCTACCCCCACTGTCTACTTTTCCAAGTATTTTCTACCAATATGGCTGGGTCAAATTCCATTTTCTCAACTCTCTGGATAGTGACATCTACTTCTACTTCCCAGGAGACATCTGTACAATTTGTTCACTTAATGACCTCCAGTGACAGGCCACCTGGAACATCAAGAGGTAATTCAGACCATTATGAACTAGCAGAGGAATTCAACTTCTGTATCTTAAGTATTTCTGCCTCTTTACAACTTGCACACATCAACTCTGATTTTTAATATAGCACAAATTTGCTTCTGATTTTCTTGTGTGTTATGATGCCTCAAGGATCTGGAAAGTTCTGCGATGATTGTTAGTGTTCTGATTCCATTTTGAGGGATCTCTGTGGCCCCTTTTCGGTATTCCCTTTATCACTCATCCTTCATAATTAAACGTGACGTTTCTGATGTGGTCTGATGGGTTCTGAACATCATGATGCTGTTACAATATTCTGGAATCCCTTCTCTTTGTTTAGTTGAAGTTGGGTGGAATTTCAGCAACCATTTCATGATCTTGTTTACTCACGCAATAGATTATACATATTTGTCACTTCAAATGTTCTCATACACGTCTTTTTCAGTCATCAGTCCCTCTGCTCCTGACCCCAGGCAAGCACTAATCTATCTGCTTTATGTCACTATTGATTAGCTTTTATTTTCTGGAGTTTTATATAAATGGAATTATGAATGTTTATAGTCTATCACAAGGGGCTTTCTCCTTCAGTAGATGTTTGTTCCTTAAAGGAAGTCAGGTTATACAAAGACTGTGCTGGTACAATTGACTTCTTAAGCCTAAATCCAAGAGATTTGTCCTTTTTAATTCACCTGTTTTCAGCCCAGTGTTCCTGAGTGTCAGAATGACTTGGAATCCTGATTTTTACATCCATAGCATGAGCTTGCTGTCCTTTTGGGCCAAGAGCTTTTTAAAGGTTTGATAAACACATCTCAATGCATTATTTCAGAACACAGAATCATAAAATATTAAATTTTAAAAAGCTAAAGTTGTGGATAAAACAGCTGATTAGAAGGATGTTAACATGTAGCAATGTGGGCACTATAGGCACGATAGCCAAGAGCCTGCCTTTATCTCCCTAAACTGCAGCCCTTTATCATGGCCAAATGCATGGCTCGTTTTATTCCTGACAGTAACTCTGATATGTTTTCTATAGTACCTATATAGATTATTTTTTTCTAAGTCTTGCACCATTTTTCTCGGGGAACACTCTCTGTGTGTGCATACATTATTACTACATTTTTTTAGATATAATTCACATTGAAAAATTTACACATTGTAAGTAAGCTGGGATTTAATACATTTAAACTTTTATGTGGTGACTTACTAGAAGATGAATATTTTCATTGCTATAAGACTTTATATATATATATATATATATATATATATATATATATATATATATACTTTTTTCCTATGTCCTTTTTAGTCAATGCTCCCAGACTTAGTCCCTAAGCTATTCATCTACTTTCTGCTCTCATAAATAAATTAGTATGGATTTTTAGAGTTTCATATCAATGGAATCATACAGTGTTTACTCTTTGTTATTAAATATTTATTTTAAAGTGTGTCTGTGTATAGGTAAGTGCATGGGAGTGCAGGTACCCACAAAGGCCAGAGGACTTAGCTGGATCTCACCGGAGTTAGTTAGGATTATGGGTGGGTGTGATCCACGTACTGTTTTGTATCTGGATTTCAGAATGCTTTTGAGATGTATCCATGAAGTAGCACATGCCAATAGTTCTTTCACTTTTCTTATTTTTTATTATTGATTCACTGTATAAATTTATTTTTGTTCATGCTGATTTGAGTTGTTCTCAGCTCTAAGCTATTGTGAGTCAAGTGTGTATGAGTATTGTTGTATGCCACAGCTCGATTCATGAATGATCCCTAAAGGTCTATGTGTTGATGACCTGGTCTCCAGTCTGTGTCATTGTTGTAAGGTTGTGGGATCTTTAGGAGCAAGGTTCTAGTAGAAGGAGTTTAGGTTGTTAGCATCTTCTTATTCATTTCTTTTGCTCTTTAGCTGTATTAGTCAGTGTTCTATTGCTGTGAAGAGGCCTCGTGACCCTGACAACTTATAAAAAAAATCATTCAGCTGGGGCTTGCTTACATTTCAGAGGTTTAGTCTATTATCCTTATAGCAAGGAGTGTGTTGGCATGCACACAAACATGGTAGTTGAGAGTTCTACATCCAGATCCAAAGACAGCAAGAAGAGAGAGACACTGGAACTGGCTTGGGCTTTTGAAACCCCAAAGCCCATCCCCAGTGACACATTTTCTCCAACAAGGCCACACCTCCTAATCTATCTCGAATAGTGCCATTCACTGATGACCAGGCATCCAAATACATGAGCCTATGGGAGCCATTCTTATTCAAATCACCACATTAGCCTTCACAAAATGAACAGAATCTTCTGCTGTATGCTTCTACTCTGATGCACTGTGCTGCTCAGAGTAGACTGAAATTCTCCTGAATTCTCCAAAATCATGAGCTACAATAAACATTTGCTTCTTAAATGTGGATTATCTTATGATTTTGTCACAGTGACAGAATGTTGACTGAAGTGGTTTGCCTACTCTATGGATGCAGATTTCCTTTTTCAGGTGTGTACCTATAGTGGGAAAATTGAGTGGTATGTTTTAATTTTATGAAAAAATCCAAGGGCATCTTTTGGACATGATTTTACCACACTGCAGTCCTATTAGCAGTGTGTGATTTCCATGTGGCCATTCTATGGATGTGTGGTAGTTCCTGGGCACTGGTCCTTTCTTTTTCTCCATTTCTCTTTTTATCTTCCCCCAATGGTTGTTCTTTCTCTCTTTTCCTCTTGAGCTGGGTTTTGTGTCTGGAATAATCTCTCTTTAGCCGCTCCCCCTTCCAGTTAATGGAATTCTCTATAGAATTTATACTCAAAAAAATGTCTTCTCTGATGGTCTCAATTAGATTTTGGAGATATTTCTAACCCAAGGAGTTTTGGATATGTGGGTAAATGTGATTAGAATTGAGAAAGGAGGCATGCTGCCCCAAAATGTGTTGAAAATGTTGTTCAAGTCCATCCATGACATACTCTGTACATACAATACAAAACAGTGGGTTTCATGCTTCATTTGGACATTTTCACACATGTATGTTATGTTCTTTGATATAGTCACCCTTATTATCTTATCTATTCCCCACTCCTGATGTTCTCCTTTCTTTTCCCAAATTCTTCCAGTCTACTCACATGCCTTTAAGAAAAGTCTATATTCTACATATGAGAGAAAACATGTGATATTTGTACTTTTGAGTCTTGTTTATTTTGCTTAACATAACGATCTCCAGTTCCATACATTCTTATGCAAATAACATAATTTTGTTATTCTTTATGACTGACTAGAACATCATTTATTTATACACACACACACACACATATCACATTCTATCTATTAGTTTATAAATGGACACTTAAACTGATACCATACCTTGGCTACTGAAAATGGTGCCACAACATACAAGAATATGCAGATGACTATGAAGTAGGCCTACTCATCTCCACTGAAGGAAGTTCAGGAGTAGTATAGCTAAATCCTATAATATGTCTACTATTAGTTTTGTTGGAAACTGCATGCTGGTTTCGATGGTGGCTAAACTAAGTTTCATCCCTTCCAGTAGTGTGGTCTCTCTATTATCCTCACCAGCATTTCTTGTAGCTCGATATCTTGATGATAGCCATGTCTTTCTGGAGTGAGATAGAATCTCAATACAGTTTGATTTACATTTCCCTGATGATGAAAGATGCTGAACATTTTAAGAAATCAATTTTTAAGAGACAACTGGAAGTCTCTGCTCCATAAATATTCTTGTGTTGAGTCAAAAGAAGTCAACAAAGTTGGATTTCAAAAAATCTCTCCTGTGGTTTCATGGGTCTGTTGTGTTGAATTTGTTGATGAAATGCAGTATTCTGTGGAGATATTTGGCATCTCTTTATGAATCCTTATTTTAGTGAAAGTTGTAATTCATCTTGACAGTAAGCTATTTAAATGTTTCATTTGATCAAATTTAAAAGTATTAGTTTCCTAGACATTTGTTTTACTAACTATTTTAAGTACCTGAAATGATTTGAGATTTATCTTGGGGGCATTCAATATTAGAACACAGAAGAAAGATGAGAAAGCTGAATAGTCAGGACAATTGAACCAGATAAGAGCCATACCTTCCACATCTAAATGCTAGTCACATCATAGGATTGGAGTCTCACCATCACATGCAATGTAAGATACCATGATTGCACACTATCCTAATTTGTAGAAAGCATGGCTTCCATACCTTCAACCTCTCTCCCTGGCTCATCACCAGACTGGAGCCCTATCACCTACCTTATAATCTTGACTTAATATTTCACCTTTGTTATCTAGGATCTCTAAAATATGACTCTCACCTGTGACTACCTTATCAATGCTTAAATAAACATGTGTTCATTTTGTAAGGGTGAGATCTTCATTATTTATTAGATGTTTATGATCATATTATAGTATATATTTATTATTATATTAGTATAATATATCATCATTATTATATAATACATCAATATTATATATAAAGATATAATATGTAATATATACTTATTATTATAGTATATCTTCATTCAGTAGGCTTCAGATGCATTCAGTACATATAACCTCTTGCAGTTGGTGCTCATTAGAATTTTAAACATAAGCAAATGATGATCCTTTCAATTCCCTGCATTACTTTATATAACTAGTTTGGTTTAGAAGATTTGATATAAAAAGACAGACACACAGGAAGTAGTTCTGGTTCAGAGAGGTAGGACCACCGCAGGGGGAAGGGTAAGGTTTTAACTCTTAGCTCTGACCTCTTGGCTTTCTTCTTTGCATTGGTTCTGTGTTTCTTATTTAATAAGACAGTTGGTTACATCTACAAATGGCGCCCAACAAGAGGGCAAGAGTTTCCACCTAAAACCTGAGAAAAGATTCTAAAATGGAGCTAAAAACAGCTTCCTAATTATCTCTCTCAAATGAGTGGCAGCTTGCCGGTTTGAGCTACTGGTGTGTTCCTAGCATGTGTACTCGACCTGCCGTATGGCGGAAATGAGGCCTCTGCAAGTGGCACATTAAGCTGCATGGTGGATTTAGCCTTTGCTAGTACAAAACAAAAAAAAAAAAAAAAAAAAGAGGTTTCTGGGCTACACACTGCTTGGATAAAAGCATAGATCCACAATAGCTCCCAGAACTGGTGGTAAACCACCACTACCATGTTGGGAAGCTGAGGTGGGTGGAGTCAGCAACCATAGCAATGTTTCAGCTTACAAATGCTGCAGTTTAAAGCAATAGATTCACAATAAGACAGATTCAGATGGAACAAGACTTTAAATGCTTTACAATGTGTGTAAAAATGTACGTAGGCTTGGAAGAGAGAGAAAAAGGAATATATATATATATATAACTATATATATATAGTTATAAAAAGAAATATATATATATAGTTATATAAAGAAATAGATAGTTTTTAAAAAAATAAAGTCTTTAAAGAGATAGTAAAATTAATATAAAAATAAGCCACGTAAAGATGAATATCACACAGAGAGTCTGGATTACATTGTCTTTGGGATTTTTAACTGCAGAAAGACATTTGATTGTAAAGACTACTCAGTTAAATCAAAGTGTATATTTTAAAGATATTTCAATTTCAAAATTTATGTCTAAGGATGTGTTACTTTGGAAAGGAGACTCTGCTTTTGTTCCCATAGAAAGCCAGAGGCTATGGATTTGTTCCAGATTAAGACATATCAGGTTTGACCAGCCAAGACCCCCTGAAAGGTTTCCAGTGACACCATGTCCCAGATGATCCAACATCCAGAATCGTTTCAAGGCAACTGGGTCAGACGATACAGCCTCATGGACTATTCCATAATTCTAAAATTTTCTTTGTATCCCCATATGATACAGCGGCCCCCTCCAGCAGGAAGTAGTAAGAGAAGCTATGCCCAAATTCCCAAATTATATGTAATTTTACTTTGTTAAGGTTAAAACTTTCCTTTTTGAAAAAAAAGGGGGAGGGAGTGTTGTGGGATGTTCTGTATGTCTGTGGGAGCCCGGTCTTGGGTTCCTTGTGGCTTTACCCAGCAGGTCCGCATAGAGGATGATTAGGACCACAGGCCTGAGAGCAGGTGTCTGAGATGATCTGCACTTGGCTGTGCTGTGGGATGGTCTGTATGTCAAGTTGCTCTGATTGGTCAATAAATAAAACCTGATTGGCCATGGCTAGGCAGGAAGTATAGGCGTGACTAACAGAGAGGAGAAATAAAAGAACAGAAAGGCAGAAGGAGACACTGCCAGCTGCCGCCATGACAAGCAGCATGAAAAGATGCTGGTAAGCCACGAGCCACGTGGCAAGGTATAGATTTATGGAAATGGATTAATTTAAGATATAAGAACAGTTAGCAAGAAGCCTCCCACGGCCATACAGTTTGTAAGCACTATAACTCTCTGTGTTTACTTGGTTGGGTCTGAGCGGCTGTGGGACTGGCGGGTGACAAAGATTTGTCCTGACTGTGGGCAAGGCAGGAAAACTCTAGCTACATTGATATATGTAAAATCACTAAGACTATCACTGGTAAATATTTCTTCATACATAGAGTATGAGAAAAAGAAAGTTCAGTAAGTCAGAACTCACTAGAATATATTTTAGATCTTAATAATTTATCTGTCAATATGTCAAAGTACTTTGTGCCAACAGGTCTGCTAAATTCCAGCAGCTGTGGTGCTAATGAAGTGCCCCAGACCAGGGTGGACCACAGACGGTGCCAATGTGCACTTCCTCTAGTGCCCTCACAGTTGCTTTTGTCCCAATGATCTGATGCATAAGCAATATTAATAAAAATGTTGTAAAAGGAAACAAAACCATCCTTACCATTATCCTCAAATTCTGAATTCTGGTCTCTACAGTGATAAATACATGGGCAACTATTATTTTGTACTTCTTTTTCTAGATGACTCTAACTCAGTGGTTGCATAAGTTGATGCCATTTCTGAAACTGTAGATATATATGAGGGCTATATCCCTAGCTTCAAGAACATGATAAGAGCACAACTTCGTTAGCCTAGGCTCCTAAGTAGGGAGTTTAAAAAAGTTTGGCAAACTCCCTCAAATTATTGCTCTTTTCTCTTTAGTATGTTACTACTGGATACATAGAGCATTTTTACAAGTGAGTGACTAGGTCCACGTGCATCTCATACACCTCTTCCTTCAGGTGCCGTTTGCCTACTGTCTAGGATGAGAAACCACGCACTAACTTAGCACTCAGAGCTCGGTGCATCTCCTGTCCAGCGGGATCTTCACTGCTGACCTGATTGCAGAGTTGTTTTAAGCTGATACATAAAGCTTTGTGCATTCTTTCCCTTTATCTGCTGTATTTCATTGTATAGTAACATTCTTATCTGTGTTCCTGTTGAAAGATAAGTTGTTCCAAATTTCTACTATTTAACATTTTGTAAGTCAGACAATGCTGGTGCATCCATGCTTCATGTATTTCCCCAGGCACCCAGGTCATTAAAACCTCAGTGTAAGAATTGTTACATTTATACATTTTCAGTTCCATCAATCATCATATTTACCACTCATCTGAAATATTAGTTCCATCTCATATCTGAGTTTATATTTCATCTGGAATTATCTTTC
Organism: Peromyscus leucopus; assembly: GCF_004664715.2. Taxonomy (NCBI): domain Eukaryota; kingdom Metazoa; phylum Chordata; class Mammalia; order Rodentia; family Cricetidae; genus Peromyscus; species Peromyscus leucopus. The sequence goes on along the minus strand of NC_051065.1, from coordinate 52,035,955 downwards.
CTATGATGGAAGGTATGATCCAATCTCATCTTTTCCAAGTATATAAGCATCATGTCAGCATCATTTTTTGAATTAGCTCTCTCTTCTGTACTGATTCACATGTCTATGTTTCTGCACTGTCAGCCCTTTTGCTTCATCTGTTTTCAATAGCATTCATATTGATGCCAAATTGTTGTTGTTGAACTAGAATTTCTCTTACTTAATAGATTTATTTGAAAAAAGATGTTTACTATATTAAATCTTCCTATCTTTGAATTTAGCGTTTTATTTCTTTAAGATTTATTTTGTGTGTGCGTGTGCGTGTGCGTGCGCGCGCGCATGTGTGTGTGTGTGTGTGTGTGTGTGTGTGTGTGTGTGTGTGTGCACCACATAAGTGTGGTTATCCAGGAGCTCAGAAAGGGCATTGAATCCCTTGAAGACAGAATTATAGGTGTTTGTGAGCCAACCAACATGGGTACTGGGCATTGCACTCATGTCCTTTGGAGGAGCAGCAAGTGTTCTTAACTGCTAAACTATTTCTCTATCCACCAAATTTAATCTTAGGGACTTCTAATGCTGGGATTGGGATTTTATTAGATGGTCTATGACTTGGGGACATCATTGTCAGTCTGCTGAAAAATTTTATTCAAACTATGTGTGTGTGTGTGTGTGTGTGTGTGTAAGCATATAAGCACTATACATAATCTTAGGTAAATAAATAATAATATGATTCCTTATTGCTTTTTCAGACTTCCTTTCTGTCATTTTACTCTCCTCCCTCTCTCTCCTTTTGTGTTGACCTCCTTTTCCCCTCCAATATTAAAGCCATCCCCTGAATCTCTTATGCCCTGCTGTTCCCTTCTCCAATGACCCCCACCCACCCTCCCTTTTTACTTTCCTGGTTTCTGCAGTTGTTCCAGGTTAGAACACTCATGTCTGGAGACTTGAAGCTAGTGCCACAGACAAGAGAGAAGCTATGATGTTTGTCTTTATGGGTCTGAGTTACCGTACACAATATAATCTTTTCTAGCTCTATCATATATCTGAAAATTTCATTGTTTCTTTCTTTCTTTTTTGCAGTTGAACAGTATTCCATAGTGTACATATACCACATTTTCATTATCCGCTTGTCAGTTGAAGGATGTTTAGCTTGTTTCCTTTCTCCAGCTTTTGTAAATAGAGTGGCAATGGATTTGGCTGAGAAAATACCTGTGGAGTAGGATGTCTGGCCCTTTGGGAATATGTCAAGGAGTGGTAGAGCTGGGTCATGTGTTAGATTCATTTGTAGCTTTTTGAGAAGTGGCCACACTGATTTCAAGAGTGGCTGGACCAGTTTGCCATCCCACCAACAGTGACTGAGGGTTCCCTTTCCTCACAGTCCTCCCAGCATTTGTGGTCAGTTGTTTGGTTGACATTTGGGCTCTGACTGCAATAAGATGAAACTTCAAAGTTGTTTTGATTTGCTTTTCCAAAATTGATAAGAATGATAGGCATTCTTTTTGAACTATGTGCTATGGGATGATTTGTATGTCCTGTGGGAGCTCTTCTTGGGTTCCTTGTGGCGTTACCCAGCAGGTCCATATAGAGGATGATTAGGACCATGGGCCTGAGTGCAGGTGTTTGAGATGGTCTGCACTTGGCTGTGCTGGGGGATGGTCTGTATGTCAAGTTGTTCTGATTGGTTAATAAATAAAACCTGATCGGCCGTGGCTAGGCAGGAAAGATAGGCGGGACTAACAGAGAGGAGAAATAAAAGGACATAAAGGCAGAAGGACTGTGCTGCAGCCACCGCAATGACCAGAGAGGCTGCAGCTGCCGCCATGACCAGCAGTATGTGAAGACGCTGATAAGCCACCAGCCACGTGACGAGGTATAGATTTGTAGAAATGGATTACTTTAAGATAAAAGGAAATGGTTAATTTAAGATAAAAGAACAGTTAGCAAGAAGCCTGCCACGGCCATACAGTTTGAAAGCAAAATAAGTCTCTGTGTTTACTTGGTTGGGTCTGAGCGGCTGTGGGACTGGCGGGTGGCAGAGATTTGTCCTGACTGTGGGCAAGGCGGAAAAACTCTCCAGCTACAACTATGTTTCATCTTTAGAGAACTTTCTGTTCATATCCATAGCCATTTTTGAATATTTTGTTTTCCTGACTGTTTGTTTTTTGGGTCCTTTATATATTATGGGTATTAATCCTCTGTCAGATGTTTATCTGCAAAATATTCTCTGCCATTCTTTGGGCTCCTTCTTCATTTGGTTGGCTATTTCTTTGGTGCAGACATTTTTTAGTTTTTTGAGGCCCCATGGCCAATGGTTGGCCCTGATTCCTGGACAAATCAAGTTCTGTTCAGAAAATCCTTTCCTATATCTGTATTCTGGAGGGTACCACCTGTGTTTTCTTTTAGCAGTCTTGGTGTTTCGGGTTTTACATTGATGCTTTGAGATATTTGGAGTTAATTTTTATATAAAGTGATAGATATGAGTCTAATTTCATTCTTCTGGGGGTGGACACCAGGTTTTCCCAGCACCAATTGTTGAAGATGCTATCTTTTTTCCAATGTAGGATTTTAGCATCTTTGTTAATAGATGGGTATAGTTATGTGGACTAATGTTTGGGTCTTTTTATTTTGTTAAGTTCGTTTATATATCTTTTTTTTATGCCAATACAACACTGTTTTTTCTTACTGCAGCTCTGTACTATATCTTAAGATCTAGATTTGTAATCCCTTCAGCTTTGTTATTTTTGTTCAGGATTTTTTTTTGGCAAATCTTTTTTGTTTGTTTGTTCCATATGAATTTTAAGATAGTTTTTTTCTATTTCTGCAAAGAATGAGATAAGGATATGCTGTGGGATGTTTTTCTGTATGTTGTGAATATGTGTTGCTCCCATTGGCTGCTTTGGCCTATGGCAAGAAAGCTTACAGCCAGGTGGGTATTCCAAGAGAGATAGAGAGAGAAGGGAGGAGTCAGGAGAGATGAGCTGCTGCTGAAGGAGCAATAAATATGTCAGCAGATCAGTAACATCATGACCACGTGGCAACATATAGATTTATACAAATTGGTTAAGTTATAAGAGCTAGCTAGCCAGAAGCTTGATCCATAGGCCATCCAGTTGGTAATTAATATAAGCCTCTGAGATTATTTTATAAGCAGCTATGGACTGCGGATGGGAGAGATTTGTCTGTGGGGCTGAGCAGGACCAAAGAAATATCCTACTACAAGGATATTTATTGGGATTGCTTTGGAACTGTAAATGACTATTGGTAAATTAGACATTTTCACAATATTGTAATCCATTAGCATAGGATAACTTTCTGTTTTCCAGGTTCCTTTCAGTCTTTCTCCAGAGACTTAAAGTTTAGTTATAAACTTTCACATCCTTGGTTAGATTTATTTCTAGATATTTCATTTTCTCAAGGCTATGATAAATGGGAGAGTATACACAATATCTCTTTCTGGCTATTTGTTTTTGGTGTAGAGAAAGCCAGTGGTTTTTGTAAGTTGATTCTTTATCCCAGAACTTTCCTGGAGGTGTTGACTATTTGTAGAAGTTTTCTGGTAGAAGTTTTTGGGATCTTTTACGTATAATATCATATTTTATGAAAATGGGGACAGTTTCACTTCATCTTTGCTTATTAGTATACCTTTAATTTTCTTCTCTTGCCTCATTGCTCCAATGGGTGCTTTGAACATAGTATTGGAAAGGAGTAGGGATAATGGAAGATAAAGAAGATAATGTCTCATTTCTGATATCAGTGGTATTGCTTCAAGCTTTCCTCCATTTAGGATGATGTTGACTATGAGTTTGTCATATGTAAATTTTATTATGTTATTGTATGTTCCCTCCATTCCTTCTTTCTCAAGGACTTTTTAATTAGGAAGACATGTTGGATTTTGTAGAAAACTTTTTCTACATCTATTGAGATACTCATGTGATTTTTATCTATAAGCCAACTTATATGATTTATTATTATATTTATTGAATTGCTTATGTTGAATCATCCCTGCATCTCTGGAATAAAGACAACTTGCTTATGGTAGATAATCTTTTAGTGTATGTCTGTATTCCATTTGTACATATTTTATTGAAGATTCTTGAATTTATATTCATTGGGGTATTGACCTATAGTTTTCTTATTGTTGTTGTTATGTCTTTACATATTTTATCTATTAAAGTAATACTGAGTTACAAGAAGGAATTTGGAAGCGCCCCTTCTGTTTCTATTTTTTGAGTAATTTAAGAAAGATTGGCTTCTAATCTTCCTTAAAAGTCTGGTAGAATTCTTGTGTAAATCCATCTGGGTTTGAGCTTTTCTTAGCAGTGAGACTTTTTATTACTGTTGCAACCTCCTCAAATGCTATGGTTTAGGTTGTTGGTTTCTTTTTGTTTTTTGTTTAATTTTGGCGGTGGTTTCTTTTAGATTTTCCTTAATAGCTTAATAGAATACAAATTTTTAAAGTACTCCCCCATAGCTTTCTGCATTTCTTTGATGTCTGTAGTAATGTTTCCCTGTTCATTTCTGATTCTGTTAATTTGTGCATATCTTTATTTCATTTTGGTAGTTTGGCCATGGGTCTGTCAATCTTGCTCATCTCCTCAAAGAACTATCTTAGATTCATTGTTTTATTTTCTATGTTTCTATTTTGTTAATTTATTCCCTGACTTTTATTATTTATTATTTATTAAACCCACTAGATTTGGGTTTGTTTTACTCTTGTTTTTCCAAAAAATTTAGTAGCATCATTAAGTCACTTATTTGTGCTTTTTTCCTGATTTTGTTTACATGGGCATGTAGAACTATAACTTCCTCTTGTAGGATTGTTTTTAATGTGTCCCAGAAGTTTTGATGTATTGTGTTTTAATTTTAATTATATCCAGGAATTTTTTGTTTCTTTCTTTTTCTTTGACACATTCATTATTCAATAATGAGATTTAATCTCTATAAGTTTGTATAATTGCAAAGATTTGTTTGCTTTCCAGTTTTTTTTTTTTTTGCGTTCTGATCAGATAGGATACACAGAGTTATTTAAATCTTTCTTAATTTGTTGAGATTTATTTTGTGTCCTAAGATATGGTCTATTTTAGAGAGGCTTCTATGGCTGCTGAATAGAATACATGTTTGTTAGTGTTTGAGTGATAAGTCCATTTAATGTATGATAGATATCATTTAACTCTATTTATTTTTTTGCAGCTAAACCAATCTATTGGAGAAACCGCAGTATTTAAATCACATACTATTGGGCTAGAGAGATGGCTCAGTGGTTAAGAGCACAGACTGTTCTTCCAAAGGTCCCGAGTTCAATCCCCAGCAACCACATGGTGGCTCACAACCATATGTAATGATATCTGGTGCCCTCTTCTGGCCTGCAGGGACATATGCAGACAGAACACTGTACACAAAATAAATAAATATTAAAAAAATTTTTAAAAAACAATCAAATCACCTACTATTAATGGGTTGATATCAACTTGTGATTTTAATTTCAGTAGTATACTTTTTACCAAATCTAGTGAATCCAAGTTTATTGCACATATGTTTAGTATAATAACGTTGTTTTCTTATTCTTTTATTCATATTCTTCAGAAAAGTTCTCACTGTATAGTTCTGGCTAGTCTGGAACTCACTATGTAAACCAGGCTCCCTTCTAACTCACAGAGATACATCTGTCTCTATCTCCCAAGTGCTGTGATTAAAGAGTGTGCCCCCATGCTTTGAGTAATGTCTTATTGGTTAATTGTTAACTTGGTTAGAATAAAGTGTCTTTCTCTATCTCTTTTGATTAGTTTTAGTTAAAGTCAGTTTTGTCAGATATTAGGATACCATTACCTGCTTGCTTCATGGTCCCATTTGATTGGGACCTCCTACTTTTAGATGGTGACTATCTTTTTTTTTTTTTAATTTTATTTTATTTTACAATACCATTCAGTTCTACATAACAGCCACAGATTCCCTTGTTCTCCCCCTTCTTGCCCCCCTCCCCTTCCCCCCAGCCCACCTCCCATTCCCACCTCCTCCAGAGCAAAGCCTCCCCCAAGGACTGAGATTGACCTGGTAGACTCAGTCCAGGCAGGTCCAGTCCTCTCCTCCCAGATTGAGCCAAGTGTCCCTGCATCAGTCCCAGGTTTCAAACAGCTAACTGCATGAGTTAGATGGTGACTATCTTTAAAGCTAAGTTTCTTGTAGACAATAGATAGATGGATTTTGTTTCTTGATCTTCACGTGATATCTAAAGTTATTACTGCAAGATACAGATTGATTGCAGTCATTATTCTGAGGTTTTTGTTTGTTTGTGTTCTCAGTAATACTTTGTGTGTCAGTAATTATAACTTTGTTTTATCTTTTGGCTAAGCTTATTCCTTACTTCAGTCCAAAGTGTTGCTTCCTGTATTTTATTTAGGTTTGGCCTGCTGCATGTGAGTTGTTTTAGCCTGTCTGGGTCATGGAAAGTTTTTCTTTCTCCTTCAGCTATGATGGACAGTTCTGTTGAGTACAGTAGTCTAGGTTGGCAGTCCTGGTCTTTTAACACTTGGAATTTACTGCTCCAGGGTCTTCAGGCTTTCATATTTTCAATTGAGAAACCAATGGTTGTTTGGATGGGTTTTCCTTTATATGTGATTATGGTTTTTTTTTTCCTCTTACAACTTTCAATATTTCTTTGCTCTTTACATTTAATGTTTTAACTATGACATGCTTTTCTGGTCTTGTCTAGTTTGACTGTTGTGTGCTTCTAATATCTGTATATACTTGGGATTTTTTTCTCCCTCATCTAATGCTATAATTACAAGATTTGGCCTTTTTTTATGGTGTCCTACATTTCATGCATGTTCCTTTACTAGAGCTTTATTTTTATTTCTTTCATGTTCTTTGCTTGTTTGGTAAAGTTCCTCTACCTTATCTTTGAGTCTCGTATTTTATCTTCTGCTTGATCCATTCTACTTGCAAGACTTTCTCTACAGTTTTCTAGTTGGGTTACTCAGTTTTTCTATTCTATCTTCATTTCATCTTGAGTTCTCCATGATGGTTCTAGTTCTTTATTGAGTTTGGTTTTCAGATGCTAAGTTCGCCTTTGTTTTAGATTGTGTCTGAAGGTTGGATATGGCTTAGATGAAATAAAGTTAGGTGGTCACAGGAAGCTAGATTGACATGCAGGATGTCAATCCTGGTCCAAGTCTGGACTTTGGGTATAGTGTCATCAGGGTTATCCAGACTAGGCTGGACCACAGAATGTGTGACGAGGCAGATACGGTGTTTGGGTAGAGTGCACAAAGGGAGTGAGGATCAGGTAGACTCACCCAAATAATCTGTGGAGCAAAAAGTGTAGGACCAGATAGGGCAGAATGTTTTGATTCAGTATGCCATAGGTCTATATGGTGTAGGAAAGTGGGAAGAGTCCTGGCAGGAGCCGAGTTGGGTGCAGTATAGGGAGTTCTGTCCAGAGTAGGCCAGGACACTAGGTATGAGATCAGGACTAGATCTGCATGGAGTTGGGAGACTGCATGAAGGGGAAGATCAGATGAACTCACTGTGCTTGACCCTGGCACAAGATGTCTACTACCTGGCTGTGATGAAAGGTTGGATGTAGCACACTAGTGGTCTGTAGATTGTGGGAGGATGGGGAAGATCTAAGTTGGAGTCTGGAGGTTGGGAAAGGTCCTAACTAGGTTGTTCAGACTAGGCCTAGGACCTGTATATGGGACCCATATGTGGGGATTGGACAGGGTACATGGAAGGAAGAATCATGTGGACTCAATGGGCTAGATTCTGGCACCAGATATGTAGAACCTGGATGGGAGAAAAGTTTGGATAGTAGAGTGAGGGTCCTGTCCATTGTTTTGTTTTGTTTTTTGAAATAATTGCGTAATACTTATATAATAAGTTCTATGCTTTTTTCTGCTTCATTTCTTTCTCTGACGTATATATGCTTATATATGTGCATGTATGTATGATTTGTTTCATAGTTTATTATGTGACAATTTTCATGAATATATGCTTATGTGAAAGATGAGTATATTTTTAGTGTTAGGTGCTTGGATCAATATAAGTCTTTTGATCATCTAATTATCATATTAATTGTGTGGTTCAATTACTTTCCATTTATATGATCTCTTATTTTATTGATAATGGATATGGTTCATTCACAATGGTGGTGATTCTCTAACTCATGTTATAATTTTTCAAAAATTTTTGTGAATGTTGAAGTTATATTTTTTTCCTGGCAAAAAGTTGGAGTGGATTACCCTTAATATTGCCCCTGCCTTAGGTTTAATTGTCCAAAAGAAATAGTAACTTAACTTTGGTCAATAGTGCCTCATAACTGATTTCTGACTCTTTCATTTACTTAAAAAATATCTTAAGTGAGTGATACAGAAGCATGTCTAAAGCTTTTGGAATACGTTTTCTCCTGAATGAACATATTTAAATGGTTAAAATATTTGGTCGGTTTTAATCTTATTGTATCCAGATAATTTTTTAGACTATCTCCAGGTAGTGCAGTTTATCTCCATTTTTCCTCATACTAATTTAATTTTAGATTAAATAATTGTTTCACTGTCAGCTTTTCTACTTGTTTGGAAGTTATATTCTCTATTTTGATATAATCGATTGTTGCTGTAAAAATTTTAAAATGCACACTTCATTCTAAAACTAATCAATAGCCTACTCTCCTTCCTGTCAAAATGAGCAGCCTGGTTAGGAAGCTTTAATTAAGTAATGCATTTTGCAAATGCTTTACAGTGTTATCTGGTGTTTTAATCGACTTTTATTTTCATATGCCTATAAACCCTTTCTATTTTCTGCATATTCATATTTATCTATATGTTCACAATAATTATTTTTTACCCTCTATATGCATATTAAACTTTTCTCAGGAAATACTTTCTTCTAATATGGATCTTTTAGATTTTTAATTCTTCTTAGAAGTCTATTGGTAATAAAATTCCAAAGGAATGTTTTTAAATAAAGCATTTTTTTCTTTCTCAATGCAATTTTAGTTTAGTTTTTTTTTTTTTTTTTGAGTATTCAGTTTTAGCTTGAGTGCTGTGTTTGGTCAGTTCTGAATATGTCGTCTCTCTTTGCTCCTAGGTTTTTCTATTGCATTTGGGAAAGCTGGTGTCAGATGTGTCTCTGTATCTGTTGTCCTTCGGTCTCTTTTCAGGCGCTCATTGTCTTCATTGTATAAAATCTTATGAGTCTAGCAAGAACTTCAGCTTACAATTTAATTTAACCATGTGGCATTTGTGTGTTGATGAGTTAGATTTCCATCAGTTTTGAATACTCTCAGCAACCAATTCCTCAAACAGGGCTTTTGCCAAGACTCTGATGTTTCCTTATGAAGTTCCCATCACTATTGTCTGAAGCTTTTCAGTCTATCCTCTGTGCCTTCATCCCTCTTTCATGGTTCTTAATTCTTTGGCTGTTTGCTTACTTGTGTATAATTTTACAGATGTACGTCACAATTTACACAGTCTGCCTTCAGAAATATTTGCCTGTTTTTTATATTTGTCCATGTATATTTTAAATTTTAATTAATATACATGTTTGCATTGATTTCTATACACTGTATTTTATTCTTTATCAAAACAAGCTTGCCAAAATATGTGAACATCACATACAAAAGCCCGTAAGCATGATTGTTACCATCAAAGTGCAGATCAGTCCCTCCATCAGGGACTCTCTATATTATACAGTAGATCTATATTGGAATTCTGTACAGCTATATAAAGGAATGGTGATTATTTCTGTGTATTATTGTGATAGTCATGAATTTTTAAAAAGTATGTAGTTAAAAGTAAGTGTAAAATATTGAGGATTAAATATATTGCTTTATAAATTACACCTCTGAATTTAGATTCAAAAGCCACCAGATATCCCAGATTTGTGTTGATTGGATAGATTTTTAAAAATTCACAAGAGATTTTAAATTTTAGTTGAATGTACCTTCTTTATTGTTTGAGTCTGACAATGTTTAATAATTTACATAATTATATCAGAAAATTTAAGTTCAAAGTATCAAGTGGATGAAATTATCAGCACTACACTGATGTATAACCACACAGAAATGATCTATGCTAGTGATACAAGCACAGTTTTAGTTTATCTGTATGTCCTGTGATCTATTCAAAGGATAAAATTGATGATGAAGACATAGTAAGATGCTTAAAGTTTGTAATTTTAGTAATTGTAATATTCTTATTTTATTTATTTCTATAATGGTTTTGTATGATATATGTATGTATATACATGTAGATGTACACACATGCATATATATATATACATATATATATATATATATATATAGAGAGAGAGAGAGAGAGAGAGAGAGAGAGAAGATTGAGCAGGTGCACACTTGCCATGTTTGGGGTGTGGAGGCTAGAGGACAGCTTCCTGGAATTGGTTCTTTTCTTCCACTGTGGGTTCTGAGCATCACAGTCAGGTCATTGGGCTTGTGCAATAAACACTTTTACTAGCTGAGGCATTCCACTGTCCTGTGTATTGTTATGCAGAAGCACTACTTTTATACATACTTTAAATAAATAAAATTAAGGGCAGAGAGATGGCTCAGTGGTTAAGAATACTGAATGCTCTTCTAGAGTATCCAGGTTCTATCCCAGCAGCTACATTGTGTCTCACAACCATCAGTATCTCAGGTTCCAGTGGATCCAGTGCCCTCTTCTGTGGGTATCAGGTATGCGTGTAGGCAAAACACCTATACACATAGAATAGTAAAGGTAAATAAAACTAGTAAGTTTATTTACATTATTGCAGATTAAGATTTTAAGCATGAGATAAAGAGGATATAGAAGAAAATAAATGAAATCCAACAGTGTTAACTTGAATAGCAACATGTGATATGATGTAGCTTTTTTTCTCCAAAAGAAAAAGTTATTTCATAGATCTGTACACAAAAAACAAATGAACAAACAAACAAACAAACACTGAAAAACAAACAAACAAACAAAAAGAACCAAAAACTCAAACCTATAGAAACAAACAAAACCAAGGTTCACAAGCAAGAGAAGTATGTAAAGTAAACTATATTCTAAAACTACCTTCTATAACATGAATTGAAGTTCTTAACGAAAATAGCTGCTTCCAGGAGCTCATCACACACAAGACTGGCTCACCACTTTCTCTTGCTACAATGCCAAGGAGATTTTTCTAATGGTTAGCAAGGTACTAAAAGACTCAGAAGATTCAAGATGAATAAAGTACCACTGCCTAAAAATAAGACAATAGAAACTGTGAAGCAAACAAGCACAGCAGATTAAAGTGCATCAAATATGCTTAAATGTATGCATTTGCAATTATATTATGATGCCACTGGATACCCATGTAGAGACATAGGCAGATATCTAGTCAATTGTGTTGAAAATTGGCAAGGAGAAGATCAGATCAAATGTGTAGCCTGCCTATTTATGAATTGTATCTCAGGATAATCACACATTGATGAGAGAAAGGTCTCGTTACAGCTATATTTGACTGAATGAAAAAAAGAATGGTAGAGTTGAAACATTACCAATTTTAAAGCCTTTGATGAAATAATGGCTGTGGGCACTGTTTGCAAATTGTAATTAACATCAAAAGAGCAAAGCAGACAGATACTGCATTTACCTAGATCAATGAGGAATACATTCAATATTCAATACTACCTATCAGACATGAATACTGGGAAAACATCCAGCTAAAATCCTTTTAAAACTTTATGCCTAATTGCCAGTTTATAGTAATTGCAATAGACAGAGGAGCAGGTTATACAGCAGCACAGAGCCAGTCGAAAATGTGCAGCCTGAGGTAAGCCATGTGGAATGAATGACCCAATGACTCTATCAAATAGATCACAGTAAAAGGGGGGCAAAGTTCTATCAATTAAGACATAAGAAAAACAGAGCTGAGGATATAGTTCAGTTGTAGGGTGCTTTCTTAGCATGCTCAAGGCCCAGGGTTCAATTCTATTGTAATGAAACTACAACAAACAATTACATGTTATTTGTATCCCAATGAAAAAAATTTATAAAATAGTGATATTAAACATTTTAGATAAACAGGAATAATTTGCAAGTTTGAAGATTAGTGTGGTTATACATTTTTACATAGTGTCTTTTAGAAGTAAATGTCAAAATCTTTATAGATTAAACAATTAAAGTGATATTTATAATTACTTCAAAATAATTCTTTAGGGAAGGTGTGGACACTGGAATAACAATTAATAAACAAGAATGGCCACAAGCTGATCACTGTTGAATATTGTCAGATAAATGTCTGATGTCAGGTACTAAGCATTATAGATGTATAAAGGCTATTTTATATTGTTCACGAAAACATTTTCCCACATCTGTTCATTCCTTCCTTCTCCCCAGGGAACCATCTCTGTAGTTATTTTTACCACCTCTGTATTATTTTTTTCTTCAGACTGTTAGTAAGTTTGAATCATATAGTTCATAGGTTTTCCAGTTGTTTGCGTTTGTCTTCTTATAGCTTGACAGCTTATTTATTTTTAACACTAATTAATATCTCATTGTCCAGATGTACTCCAATTTATGTGTCTATACATCTGTTTAAGAATATCTTAGCTGCTTGCTAGTTTTAGCCATTATGGGTATATCTTTTATAAAATATATATGTATCTGTTGTATATGTATATAATTGTTACTTTGGGTGAATACCGAGTAGTATGATTGTTGAATTTTGTGATTTTACTTTGAAGACACTTCTACTATGTCTCCAAAGTGGAATCATTTTGCATTTCCTTCAGCAATGACTAAGACTTCCTGCTGTCCCACTTTATGCTAACATTCATTATTGTCACAATTTTGGATTATGGCCATTCATACAGCTGTGTAGATCCATGTCACTTTATGGTTTTTAAGTTACCTTTTTGTATAGCCCAAATTCTTCATTGATCTAAACAATGCAGCTGTAATTAGTACTTCAGAAAATTCCTGTGAAAATTAATGAATGAAAAAAATAGTGAAAAATAGTACATCTGTCATGTATAAGCATTCTAAAATGATACTTTGTGTATAATTATAATTACTGAATTGAGGAGTATGTTGGGTAGATTTCTCATCTAGATATGAGATGATCATGTGATTATTCTCCTCTTTCATTAGCCTGACCTTTAACTTGTTTGTAAAGAATCAGATAAATAAGTAAGAATGCTATTCCAAAATCCTGGCTTGGACTTGAAAGGTAGCAACTACTACTGTGTAAAAAGTTAACAAATTGAATCAATAGTAATGATTATTAAAAATAAATGGACTTACTCCTCTCATTAACCTTTTCTGAGTAGATTACTTATTTGTTTCATTTTGACAAAGAAATGTAGGCTAATTTGTATTGAGTGGTTTGATCCTAACTACAGGTAACAAAATTAAGAGCATGGGTGGGCACTGCACTGTCAGATTCTCAAAAATTGTCTCACTGATAGACAAATTATCAATAGAATTAAGTCATTTTGTAGTATTTTCTACTATTTATTATTTTTAACTAGTACATTGCAAGTTTCATACAATGTATTTTGATTATATTCACCTTCTCAATTCTTCCCAGAGCCACCCTGTTTCCTCACCCTCCCAACTTTGTGTCCTTCCTTTTATTTAGTCCTTCAAGACAAATTCTGCCCAATCAGTCTTGGATATGTGGTCTTCCACTGGAAGGAGGTCAACTTAACCAGGAGCTATGCTCTTAAAGAAGACTGTCTTTCCCTCTCCCAGCAGCTAGCAATTGCCAATATGTTAATATGCCAATAACAAGAGCCATAGAAGCTCTATGGTTAACTGTGAGACTTTGTGCTTAGGTCCCCACTCCTTGCTGGAATTTGGTCTGGTTTGGGATTAAACAGGTTTTATGCAGGCTGTTGTAACTTCATGAATGCAGCTGCCCTATCCTGTCTAGAAGACAATGTTTTATTGTAGTCATCCACTGCCTCTGGCTTTATACTTTTACTGCCCTCTCTTCTGCAAGGATTCTTGAGCCTTGAAAGCAGAGTACATATACATGTTCTTTTTAGAGCTGAGTATTCTGTAGTCTCTTATTCTCTACAGCTTGGCCAGTTGTGGGTTGATATATTAATCAACACCTACTACAAATAGGAGCTCCTCAGTTGAAGATTGAAAAATATATTGATCTACAGGTGTAACAATGAGTTATTAGTTGTCTGTTTAATACTATGCCCATTTAGCAGCAAGCTGTGACCTATCTAGGCATATGTTCTGAGCTGAATAATGGTGCCACATATGGTTTTCATTTTGCAGAGCAGGACTTAAATCCAATCCGAAAGTAATTTGTTACTTCCATAATGTTCATGACACTAAATGCATGTGACAATAGTCATGGTTCATGACACAATGGGCATATATTGCAGGGAAGACATTATTGTAGCTTGCAGGATTCACAACTAAATCAGATTGATGACTATTTTTCTCCTTTGGTAGCCTTCAGAGCACCTTCCAGTACTATGAGACCTCTCCAGGATGGATGAGGCTTCTAGGTCTGTACCAGCTTGATTTCTCTATGTTCTATGACTCAATGTGATGTTATAAGCAGTAGAATTCTAAAAAATGAAAGCAAAAACAAAAACAAAATAAACACTGGCACAGAACATAAGTGAAATCTGGGACATTATGAAAAGACCAAGTCTAAGAATAATAGAAATAGAATAAACACAGGTCAAAGGCTCAGAAAAATATTTTCAACAAAATTGTAGAGGAAAAAATTTCCTAACCTAAAGAAGGAGATGCTATCCAGGTATAAGAGGCATATAGAACACCAAATTGACTAGACCAGTAAAGAGAGTCCCCATCAGCACATAATAATCAAAACACTAAACATACAGAACAAAGAAAGAATATTAAAAAGCTGCAAGGGAAAAAGATCAGGTACCATATAAAGGCAGACAGTCCTGGACAGATGTTGTATAGACTAAGAGACCACAGATGTCAGCCCAAACTATTTAAACACTGCATAACTTTCAAGAGCATTAAATGGAGAAGATAAGACATTCCATGATAAAACCAAATTTAAGCAATATCTATCTACAAATTTGGCCCTGCAGAAGTTGATAGAAGGATAACTCTAACCTAAAAAAGTTAATCACTCTGAAGAAAACAAAAGGAATAAATAATCCTAGACTAACAAATCAAAAGGGGGGAAACATGCATACATCACAACAAAAATTAACAGGAATCAATACTGTTCATTTATAACTCTCTGTGGTAGTATTGTGTTCCCCAAAATATTGTGTACCCTAATAAACTTACCTGGGGTCATAGAGCAGAACAGCCACTAGATATAGCGGCTAGAAAATGGTGGCTCACATGCTTTTAATCCTATCACTTGGGAGGCAGAGATCCATCTGGATCTCTGTGAATTTAAAGCCACACTGGAAACAACCAGCCATGGTGACTCACGCCTTTAATCCCAAGAAATGAGACTTTAATCCCAGGAATTGAGGGCAGAAAGCAGAAAGGTATATAAGGTGTGAAAACCAGAAATTAGGTTGGTTAAGCTTTTAGGCTTTGAGCAGCACAGTTCAGCTGAGATCCATTTGGATGAGGACTCAGAGGCTTCCAGTCTGAGGAAACAGGATCAGCTGAGGAACTGGCAAGGTGAGGTGACTGTGGCTTGTTCTGCTTCTCTGATCTTCCAGCATTCACCCCAATACTTGACTCCAGGTTTATTTTCATTAATAAAACCTGTTAAGATTCGTGCTACAACTCTCAACATCATTGGTATCAATTTCCCCATAAAAAGACACAGACTAACAGAATGGATGTAAAAACAGAATCCATCCTTCTGCTACATCCATGAAATACACCTTAACATCAAAATTAGATATTGCCTCAGGGTAAGAGGGTGGAAAAATATTTCAAGCAAAGAAGTAAGCTGGTATAGGCATTTTAATATCTGAGAAAATAGACTTCAAATCAAAATTAATTAGAAGAGATTGAAAAGGACACCATATAATCAAAGGAAAAAATCCATCAGGAGGACATTGCAATTTTTAACATCTATGCACCAAACACAAGGGCACCCAAATGTGTAAAATAAATACTGCTACAGGTACATATACTACATATTGATCCTCACACACTGATAGTGGAAGACTTCAGTATTTCACTCTTGCAAATAGACAGATCATCCAGACAAAAACTAAACAGAAATGCTGGAGCTAACTGATGTTTTAAACAAAATGGACCTAACTGATATTTATGGAATATTTTGCCCATACAAAAAATAATATACCCACTTCTATCAGCTCATGGAACTTTATCCTATAATGACCACATATTCAGACACAAAGCAAATTTCAACAAATAAAGGAAAATTGAAATAACACCCTAATCACCTCAGACCACCACAGATTAAAGCTGAATATCAACAACTGAAAACAACAGAAAGCTCATAAAATCATGGAAACTGAACAACTCACTACTGAATGAAAAATGGGTCAAGACATTTTAAAAATCAAAGACTTTCTAGAATTAAATGAAAAAAAATACACAATACACCAAGGTTTATGGAAAACAGTGAAGGCAGTTCATAGAGGGAATTCATAGCACCAAGTATCTACATAAAATAATTGGAGATACCTCATTCTAGTAACTTAACATCACACCTGAAGGTACTAAAAAAAGAAAAAGAAAAAAAAAATCACGCCGGGCGGTGGTGGCGCACGCCTTTAATCCCAGCACTTGGGAGGCAGAGGTAGACGGATCTCTGTGAGTTCAAGGCCAGCCTGGACTACCAAGTGAGTTCCAGGAAAGGCGCAAAGCTACACAAGAGAAACCCTGTCTCGAAAAACAAAAAAAAAAAAAATCACACTCAAAAGGAGTAGATGACAAGACATAATAAAACTTAGGACTGAAATCAATAAAATAGAAACAAACAAACAAAAATACAAAGAATCAAGGAAAAAGAGTTGATTCTTCAAGAAAAATCAGTAAGATTGACAAACTCTTATCCATATTATCTAAAAGGAAGAAAAAGATGCAAATTAACAAATTTAGAGATAAAAAGACTGACATGACAGACTCTGAGGAAATCCAGAGAATAAGGACATACTTTTAAAATCTCTACTCAATCAAATTAGAAACTCTAAAAGAAACAGATAAATTTCTCAGTACATACAACATTCCAAAATTAAATAAAGATCTGATAAACAATTTAAACAGGCCTATAACCTCTTGTTAAATAGAAACAGTAATTAAAAGTCTACAAAGCAAAAACAAAACAAAACAAACAACAACAAAAACAGAGCCCAGATGGATTTAGCACAGAATCTATCTAACTTTAGAGAGAAAGTAATGACAATACTTCTCAAGTTACTCCACAGAATAAAACTGAAGGAACATCACATAATATGTTTTATAAAGCCACAGTCAACCCTAATTTCCAAACCACATAAAGACTGAACAAAGAAAGAGAATTACAGACCAACTTCCCTAATGAGCATAAAGGGAAACTTTTATATGTGAAAAAAAAAAAAACTATCTTAAATAAAAATGGAAAAATAAAAAAAAGAAAGAAAAAATGCCCTGTATCTTTAGTGAAATTCATGTGAAATAATTAGAAAAGGTACAAGGTAAAGCACAGCTGAAATCAGAGGACACTTTGCTGGAGTTGTTTCTATTGATATTTTTTCCTAAATACTTCAATTTATCCCTTGTTATGTGGAACTTCCCAATCAGTTATTCAAAGCCATGCTTTTTATGATACTGAGTTTAGACACTACAGTGAGGGCTTATTCCTGGAAACTAAGAGAAAAAAATCTCCCAAACCTTCATGTACACATGAAGATGCATCTCAGGTATATATGCAACTTCTTCCTTCTCCCTCCATAAAACATAACTTGGTTTTGATCTTCTACATAAACTAGAGTCATTCTTAAAAGTTTTATATTATTGTTAGTGGATTTTGCCTCTGAGAGATGAATTGGAGACATTACCACATCTGGGGAGCTCTAAGCTGTGGGTGGTGGAATGGTTACTCCAGGGAATGGGTGTCCCCAGAAAAGATGTGTGCTTGTGGTGGTGGAGAGGGGGTAATTTTTTTGTTCTGTATCTCAGCAAGAAGAGCTGCTAACTCACTGTCCTCCCCAACAGCACACAGCCCTCCGGACTCCTTCCTTTTATGGCCTTTCTCTTTCTCAAAGCAATCCTGTCTGAAACCTGGAAGTGTACTTGTACCTTGTTACAGAAAAAGAGAGAACACCGTGCTTTGTTCTGGGCCTTACATCTATCAAAAAAGTGTGAAAATGCATTTTTGAGCCCCCATTGAGAAAATGAAATGGATAGATACCTTTGCTGGGAAGTCATAGAATCATTTTCAGAGCTGTCTTGGTGAGAGTAGCCTTCTGAGACTATTGATTTTTGTCCCAAGTACTTCAGCCTATCCCTAGTTAGATGGAATGTTCCAGTTGTTTTTGTAAAGACAGTCATTTTCCAGGATGCTGAGTTTAGAAACAACTCTAAGGCTTTATTCTTGGGAATGAAGAGATAACAAGTCTCTAATATTAGGAACTCACTGCGAGAGCTCACCTGCAAAGTTCAAAGAGAAAGAGGCCAAAAACAAGAGTACAGGGAACATGGATTCTCTCTGAAGCATTTTGGCCAACATGCTAGTTGAACTGAAAAATCACACTGGCCAGGGAAGAATGAACTACATCTGACCAATGAACAATTTGATAAAATATTTCATTGATTCAACCTGGGATGTGGACTAGGACTTTTGTCTATGTGAATTTCTTTCTTCAAAATACTTCCTGTCCACTGTATAGAATTATTTTACTATGTTTGAAAGTTTTCCTTGGGAATATAATTTCAAATAATGAACTAAGTTTAACCTTTGAGTGTTGATAGTAAATAAATAGAAGAAAGGCTGAAACAATAAAATATAGTAAAACATGGACCATATTAGATAACACCCCATGTATTTATTGAATTATGAAGAGGGAGGATGGCATACACCCAAGCATGCAACCTTGCAAGCAAAACTGTCTGCCTTTATTGGAACCAGAAGGTGCAATCAGAGTCCAGCTGTCTTGATAAACTACAGTGAGCTCAACACATGTTACTAAATTGAATCCTAGATATTAGAGAGATCACTAAACCACATCAGCTTTAGGTTCTTGGGAGAGGCCCAGTAAGGTAGGGCATTGTTAATATATCTCTAAAATGTCATTTTTCTATACTATGTGGTTTAGTTCAAAAGTGTTATTGTGGAGATAATGCTACAAATTTCATGCATTTTGACTGAACATTGTAAAGTCTAGGAATGCAAAAAGAAATACATCTATTGCCTTGTTCTCACAAGACCACTCCTGTTTGGAAAAAAACATACTAAATAACACTGAAAATAACTGGGACAGGCAAGACTGCTTAGTAGGTAAAGGAGCTTACTGGTGAGCCTGATCACTTGAGTGTGATCCCTAGAACTCGCAAGGTGGAAGGAAAGTAACCACTCCTTCAACTTGTCCTCTGATGTCCTTATGTGTACCATGACATGTATGCATATACAGACACAGACACAGACACACACACACACACACACACACACACACATACAGACACAGACACACACACACACACACACACACACACACACACACACACACACACCAATAAAATATAAGTAGCCAAAATCTGGTGCCCCATGACTCGATATAGACCTTATATTTGCCCAGTCCTTAAGTATAAACCTTTGATTCTTCAGCGGATGCAAAGTGGTATCTTTTTTTGACAGCATTCATCAATAGCACCTATCAGCCTTGGATCCTTGTGGAGTACAGAACACCATGAATTCCCTTTTGTTATGATAAGGGTAGTTGAACTTGATAGCAGAATTGCTTATAATAAAAGTTTGGATTTAAGCAAAGTGTCCAAAAATATACTATTATAAAAATCATGGAGCAATGACCTGAAAAAATACTATATAGATACTAAGATTATTGTGTAACTGTAGGCTGTTGATATGAAACAAGCTAAGATATATATATATATATATATATATATATATATATATATATATATATATGATAAAAACAGGTGTAAACCTCTTTGTAAATGTTATGTAAGTGGTGATTCTTCCTTCACATCATAGATTAGTTAAAATGTCAGGACTTCCATTAAGGCTTCACTAGAACATGTATTATAACCTTGATGTGACCTTATAAATTTGGGGATAGTCTCATCATAGAACTTTGGTTGCAGAGGTCAATGTAACCATTTTCAGTTTCTCCAAGCCTTGGCTTCTACTGCCAGTAGGGCTCCTTTCACGGGGTCTTTAAATTATTTTTCCCTTTGCTGCCAAGGAAAGTTTCTGTCCTTGATTGTAGCAAGAGGAGAAACTCCAGGTAAGACAGCTTGGTCTCATGAGACTTAACAATCTGCTTACTGTGGAGAGCAGAAAAGAGACCATGGCATTAGATTCTTTCTCCTCATCTCTACTCTGTGTATGTGTGTGTGTGTGTGTGTGTGTGTGTGTGTGTGTTGCATGCACATGTCTATTCTTACACAAGCAGATGCCAAAGAGAGACCTCAGGGGTCTTCATCATTTTCTACCATTTGTCCTTGAGATAAGGTCTCTTGCTGAACCCAGAACCCACAGCTCACCATTCATACCAAGCTGGCTGACTTGTTCCTCCCCATAATGTTTGAATTGCATTGCTGTGGCAATACCTGTGGGTTTTTTTTTTTAATGTGGGTGCTGGGGATTTGAACCCAAGTCTTCATGTGTATTCAGGAAGTACTCTTATGCACAAACTCACTTCCCTCTGATCTCCTGTCATGCTGAAAACCAGGAAGAGAGCAGCGCAATGCTTTCCTTCAGGCTGTACATGCACAGTGTTGATTATATGACTATCAAGGAAATGCAATTGTATAGATAACTATACACACCAACAAACTAACAGAAATTGTTAGAAATTATCGAATTATGCTGCTTTATTTTCCTGAAGATTTGTCCTAATTGATTTTTCTATTGCTTCCATTGTGACACAATGATAAATTTAGATAATAAAGTATTATTCCTATGTATCTCTAAAATATCTTTAAAGTATTTTATAAATATGGGATTTATATTACAAAACACTTTGGTGCTTACAATTGTCGGTCAGTTTCTTCATCTATATACACAGAGACCATGAAAACATGAGTGACAGAGACTGGGAACAGGAAATATAAGGGTGAACCAATTCAAAATCATACAAACTAGTAAACTACAGAATGAGAATTTGGTTCTAGGCAATTTTCAACATAATTACATACTTACTTCTTTAAGAAAGAAAACCCAACCTTTAGAGCCAACAAGATGACTCAGTGCATAAGGCTCCCGCCTCCAAATCTGACAACCTGAGTTCAGTTCCTGGATACAACATGGTGGAAGGAAAACACAACCCAGCCAAGTGTCCTCTGACAGCTGCATGAGCAACACTGTGTATGTCTGCCAGAAAAGGGGGGTGGTATTAGTAACTTTAAAAAACGTACTTTTAAGGAAATACTAACCTGACTAACGTTTTCTTTGCTACATCGAACTTAAGGTGTGTTTGCAAAACCTGGGATGTTCCCTCCCCCTCTTCTTGTGGAGCTGATGAAAACGACTTTTGCTGTTGCAGAAGGGATGGGGTGGAAGGAGTCTCTGATAAGGACTTTTTAATGTACTGGATTAGTGTTCTTGCTGCCCTAACAAATGATCACAAATTAAGCAGCTTAAAACCACATGGATTTATTATCTCACAGTTCTGTACGCCAGACATCTGCAGTCTTGGCTGAACATAGCTCCAGACCTCTCCCACAAGGCCAAATTCAAGGCTCTAGCTGGCCTGGGCTTTTTCTGGGAGGATTTGGAACAGGCTGCTTTTGACATCATTCAGAATGCTGGAGGAATTTAACTTTAAGTAGTTGTACAGCAGGGGTCTTGGTTTGCCTAGTTGCCTGTCACTTGGGGGTCATACTTATATTTTAGAGACTACAATCCCTTCTTCCTTCCACGCCCTCACTTGTTAATTCTGCCACAGCTCTCCTTGGTCTTCAACTAGACAATTTTTTTAAGGTAGTTAAACAAATAGATTGGGTCCAGTTGGATGATACCAAACATTTTCCCTCTTTTCTTGTTTCTATAACAATGACATCTAAAAACAGTCTCTGATATCTTTACATGCATATGGTTTGACTATATAATCAGATAATAGAATCTTCAGGGAATACCTTGAAAATCCTGCTCACCAAAAGTGTCCCCTCTCAGAACTTGGAGACAGAAATATCCACACTCCTTGATTTTTGAAGATTAATAATGTATCAGTAACCTCCAATGTTGATATCTAAGCATCCTATACATTTCATATATTTGGAGACCTTTCCCTCAACTCCTGAGTCTTGAATACACTTGTTCCAGATAATTCAAAGTGAATTGCTAAAGTCTCATCTAAGGTAAATATTTGTTTAATGTCTAGGCTCCTCAGGAGTAAGTTACAAGACCATAGGACCACCATTACTACTCAGAGCTTGTCTAGCCATGGTCTGGTTCTAGAGCAAAATACAGCTGGACAGCTGTGTCTTAATATAAATGCCCTCCACTGCCATTGTTCTGGCTGCTCTCACTGGCTTTTCTTATATGGGCATGGACTAGGTTTGAACATACAAAATTCAGAATGAGATAATTGTTAACTCCCTAGACTTCCTCCTAGGTGAAGAAGAGGATTTTTTTCAAAGAAGAAAACTAAGTTTTCTTATCATTCAATGCAATAATTTATTTTGACTTCCTAAGTCTGTCCTGCCACAGACTACTCTGTAAGAGGATCACCATCTTTACAGGAGATTCTGTGAAAGTTATATGAAAAATTATCTCAATAATTATAAATTAGATGCAGTTCTCTAACAAATCATTCTATTACCAATAAAATGTTTTCAATTTCAACACAATAGATAGATGATAGACAGATGATAGATGGCATGTGGAATGATGCATTTTGACAAGTGAGGGTAGAATACTCTGTAAATGAAGATAAAAATTGAATATTATGATGACAAATAGTCTAAAGAAATTGTTGAGAACAAACTATGCTTTTGGGGAGCATTGATGAGAATAATTGATTTTGACTCTAGATATGAAGGTAAGTATATGGAGTTTTCTTTACCCTTTATTCATTGGCTAGTGTTGCACCAATGTGTCAGGTAGGAGCAATGCTTAATATTATAGAGCTGTGACTCTCAATCTTCCTAATGCTATGACCCTTTAATGTAGTTCCTCATGTTGTGGTGACTCCCAACCATAACATTTTTTCATTGCTGCTTTATAACTAAAATTTTGCTACTGTTAGGAATTTTAATGTAAATATCTGTGTTTTCCCTTGGTCGTAGGTGACCCCTGTGAAAGGGTCATTTAACTGCCCCCCCCCACAAAGGGGTCTCAAACCACAGGTTGAGAGCCATTGCCATAGAGGGTCACAAGTCTAATAACACATGTCTGGTGCTACCATGATAGAATTATGATATAGTGTTTTGACTTGAAGATGTATATTAGTTGGGTTCTCCAGAAAATTAGACCAAATAGGATATGTATATAAACAGAAAGAAATGTATAATAACTTAAAGAATTGGTTCACTTCACAGGGAATGTCAAATCCAAAATCTGCAAGGTGGGCTTGTTAGCTGGAGAACCATGGAAGAGCCGTGGCTACAGTTGAAGGCCAAAAACTCTCAGGCTGAAGACACAGGAGGGAATCAGCATTGCAGATGAGATCTGAAGGCTGTCTTTTCCCAGAATCCCTTTTGCTCAGGGAGGTCTGAAGGCTGCCCTCTCCCAGAACCCCTCTTGCTCATGGAGGTCTGAAGGCTGCCCTCTTCTTGAATCCTTCTTGCTTAGGGAGATCTGAAGGCTGTCCTCTCCCAGAATCCCTCTTGCTTAGGAAGATCTGAAGGCTGCATTCTGCCAGAATCCCTGTTGCTCAGGGAGGTTTGAAGGTTGTCCTCTCCCAGAATCCCTCTTGCTTAGGAAGATCTGAAGGCTGCCTTCTGCCAGAATCCCTGTTGCTCAGGGAGGTTTGAAGGCTGTCCTCTCCCAGAATCCCTCTTGCTCAGGGAGATCTGAAATCTGCCCTCTCCCAGAATCCCTCTTTCTCAGAGAGGTTTGAAGGCTGTCTTCTCCCAGAACTCCTCTTGCTCAGGGAGGTCTGAAGGTTGTCCTCTGCCAGAATGCCTCTTGCTCAGGGAGATCTGAAATCTACCTCTCCCAGAATCCCTCTTGCTCAGGGAGGTTTGGGTTTTGTTCTAGTTGAGCTTTGGATGGATTGAAGAAGTCCATCTACACTTTGGAGGGCAATCTGTTCTTCTCAAAGTTGACTTATCTAAACACTAACCTCACCTAAATATATCACTATAGAAACACCCAGAACAACCCAGACTGTAGCTCATAGGGGCCTAGGACTGGTTGTGAATGCAGGAAAGAAACCAGCACAAGAAACTTCTGGGCTTTGTGGTTTATTTTTGAATTCATTTAAGACATTTAACTTACATGATTATAACAGCAACAGCAATGTAACCTCTATATTTAGGTTCAGATTTCTTTGTCCAACAACAATGAGTATGTAAGTTGTAAGTTCGTTGTATTAATACATCTGTATATGTAGCCACCATCACCAAATGCTCACTACCTGCTGGGAACTGCACTGGGTGTCACATGTGTCAAGCCTTCAGCATAGATGCTACCACTCTTATTTCATTGAGGAGTAAGCAGTGTGAGCGTAATAGATTGTCTTTCTAAGGAAGTCAAGTAAAGTGGCAAAGTATGAAATAATTCCACAGCTGGGAACCCAGTACTTTCTCTGCCTCAGCATTCCACAAGCATGCTCTGATTTATCACAGTGGGAAAATGATAAAATTTAAAATTAATTAATATGTTGCATCGACATTGAAATGTTTGAATAAAACGCTTCAATGGCTTGATAATGATGCAACAGTATTTTGTGTGAGCTGAGCGTGGGATCTATCTTAGCATTCTTATGTGGTTCTCATCTGATTAATATGACTACCATGGCCAACATTTCTGAATAGCTGTGTATACTCTACATAAATGGTTGCAGTAAAAGGGCTGTCAAAAAAAAAAAAAAAAAAAAAAAAAAAAAAGCAAAATGATTCTCTCATGTTGGCAGAGCACATCTAATTTAGAGCTCCACACAGGCTGCCCAGACAACATCTTGCTGAAATTGTATTAAAGTCAGTGCTCTCTATCAGCCCCTTTGCATTGATTAGCACAGAGCATGTGACAGTTTCCAAGGAGCGGTATTGGAGTAGTCCTGTGATTTATTTGTTTCTTTCATCCATTTATGAAAGGAAACCAGAGCACTAACCATTTGGGGAAGGATTTACATAACTGCATTAAATGATCTCTGTGTTCTTATCCCAGCATGCAGATGCGATATAATATCCCAGATGTCTTTGGTTCACTATTTCCCGTCTACCTGGAAGTCTCTAGGTACATATTAGAAAGGAGAGAGACATTTGATGGGTATGAGAAGTGAGCCTATGGTTTACTGTGAAGAATATGTTCTTGTGTTAGCCACTAACTTCTACTGTTAAGTGGGCAGACGCTAAAGTGATTGATGCCTCATAGGTTGGCTTTGCTCTTTCCACATTGGTTGAGTCCTGATTCCCTACTGTGCTCATATGAAAACCCAATTATTCTAGGAAAGTCAGACTAATACCATTGCCCATTTCATGCCTAGGTTTTAGAGGGAAATGGGCTGGCTTCCAAGATGAAAGAAGTCTCCAAAAGGACTTTGGGTGGAGGACTTTTTATCGTTATAGAAGAACCCAGAGAAACAACATGTCCACCTTTTCGGACCTGACCCTGTCTTGTCTGAGTGGAGAAGACAGCCCTAGTTGTGCTTGTTGCCTACTGATCACACAGGAATAACTGCTGTTGAGAGAACAGTTACTTTGTTTGTGACATGTAAATGAACCACTTGATTAAATTAACCCTGGAACTTTTTTGTTGTTTCCCAATGAGTCAGAGATTTCTATTATTTCAGGCTGAGTGCCTTCATATTGATATGACTGACTCTTTTGAATTCCCCCTGATGTCTGCATCCTTTCTTTGAAGGCTATGTGGCTCATTTAGTCGTTTTTTTTTTTTTTCCTGCCCGTGACCTTCTCTTTGAATATTGGTGAGTCACATACAGTCTCTCATTGGAGTAGAAGCATGTGTTGTGGAGGATGTGTTGCATGAGAGTCAGACTCGTGCCTCACTGTGGCTCAAGCTTTGGGGATTGTGTGTGGATTGCTAGGCATATGTAGATTCCTTTACGGAGAAACCACTGTCATCAATTTCCCTTCTATTACGTTTGTGAGTGAGCACACACACACACACACACACACACACACACACACACACACACAAATTATAGGGAAGGAAAATACCCTCTAAGAATATAAATGCTTTACTCAGTTAAAATTTATGACAGAGAAATTCACAATATGTGCTGGGAGGGAAGAGTGTCAGTGGATTCTGGTTTTACTATAAAAATACAAGATGCTCTGAGCATTATTTTTATTGAAATAAAGACCATGGTAAAGGGTCTGAGTTTTAGCTTTATGAATCAAACAAAATGATAAATACCACATCAGGCAACTTAACCTTATCATTCCAGTGAGGTTTACAGCCTATCTAGTGTGGGAGAATGTATGATTTTTGTGGGTTGATTCATACTGAAATAAAAGGGTTGATCTGATAATACTGCTTGGGACTCCATTATAGGCCCCATTCCTGCCAAGTTCATGCATGGAAGCTTTAACCCTCTGGTGTGATGATAGTTGAAGGAGAGACCTTTGCAAAGTAGTTAGACTTATATGAGGCTAAGATGAGCTCTTTAAGTGAAGAAACCAAGGGGAAATTTATTTTCCTTTCTTTACTACCAGATCACAATACAGGGATAACGTGGTTGTTCATGCATTAGGAAGAAGGCTTCCACCACAATTGAAAACCACTGTGCCTTCCATATTGAACTTCCATGCATCAGGACTATGAGAAACAAGTGTCTGTGGTTTAAGCCACTGTCTGTGATGGTCTACAGTAGTGGTTGAAGAAGAATAATACACATGCCCATTTATTCTTCTCAGTTTACTGACATTATAAGAATTTCAATAGGGTGTAACCAAGTAGAGAGTGATCAGGACCTGCATTATTATTACAAGTGGAGACTTTAGGAATGGAAAAGGCAAATCCAACATTAAATTGCATTTATCTTTTTTATTTAGGTAGCATTTTTTTTGTGGGAACAAGTTCTGTGGTTAGTGGTGAGTGACCATAGAATGGTCTCCTTTCTAAGGTTAGTATTTACTCAGCACATTTTTCATAGATGTTTGTTCTTTGTCTGACCTAGAAAGAGTTCAGTTACTAGACAGTGAAAAGTGGTGATGGTTACATGAATGCTTTCTGCACAAGAGGAAAATGGGTGAGGTATGCTATAACCTTATAAAATCCTACTGTGATTTGGTACTTAGCAGATACTTGAGATGTCAGAGTGTAATAACTCAGGTTATTCATTGAATTGGTGCTCTGTAGCATTTACTTCTGGAATTCAAAATGTATTCTTCAACTTGAATACGACAGGCTTGGATTTCATGTTTATCTTTTGAACTTTCTGAACTTGCCAACTTACAGAAGCAAAATTTACTATGTGTGAAACTCATTGCTTCTCCTCGTGTGACTTAATTGCTAAGTGTCTCTTAGCCTTTAATTAAAAACTTAATGTGAACATTTAGTGTTTGCAGATGATGTATATGAGAAAGCACTCAATATCTCTGCTCTAAAATTTGTCTGTATTCCTTAAAGAACAGTTAAGATATTTATTTACATAATATATTTCAAGATTAATGAAAGATAGAGGAAGCCACATTTATGTTTTCACATTAATATGCTTTGCAAATGCAAATGGAAAAGATTTGGGTAAACATGGATATTGGTGCAGTCTACCATTCTAGTTTAGAAAATTATGGGTTGTTAAGGGAACTCACCACCCAAGGAAAATTTTGGAAGTAGAAGCCAAACAAATCAAGATTTGGCCTTTAGTTCTGATTTTTAATGTTTGTAAAAGTTCTGAAAATGACTTAATTTCATTGTTTTCTCATTTTTAAAGTAAAATTAGTAAAGAAACACAAGATACCTTTGTACTGATTAGAAATGATCCAGCTGCCTTGGTGTATGATGTTGTTATAACTAAATAATTGAAAGTGAGTCATTTATAAGGAAAACAAATGTCTATATTTCACAGTTCTATGTCTGTATTAGTGATTTTCTGTGGCTCTGATAAGGTATCATGACCAGAAGTAGTTTGGAGAAGCAAAGGGTTGACTGTGCTTTATGGTCTCTGAAAGATAGAGTTATCATGGTAGAAAGGACATGGCTGCAGAAACAGGAAGCTCTTTGATCACATTTACACACACACACACACACACACACACACACACACACACACACACGAGAAAGATAGACAGAGACAGAAACAGAAACAGAGATAGAGACAGAGAGGAACAAACAAGATCTGAAGTTAGGCTATAAAACATCAAAGCTTGCTTCCAGTGATGTACTTCTTTCAACAAGCCTGCACATCCTAAAGATTCCATAATCTTCCCAAATAAGGACACCAACTAGGAACCAAATACATGGACATAAGGAGGGCATTTCTCATTTAAACAACCACAAGATCCATGAACACATGGGCAACATCTGCTCAGTTCTGCTGAGGGCATCTTGACTGCATCCTGACACCCTGATGAAGAAATGAGGAGATGGAGTAGGGCCATGTTTACTCTTTTATAAACAGCATACTGCTAAGGGAACTAATCCAGATCACAAGATTGGACCTAACCCCACAAGTCAACATCACTGCATTCATGAGAGTGGAGCCCTGTGGCTGTTTTCCACTAGGTGTCTCCTCTTGATGGTTCTATCATCTTCACGATGCAAAACTAGAAATTCAGCAGAAGGACCTTTGAGGAACACACAAACTGGATCATTGAGTGTGCTCATTAGTGAAATGCTAATATGTAAAGAGGAGCCAGTTACACTGCCACATGGAGAAGGTGGTTGGTGTATATCCCCATATGCTTGGAGCAGTCTCAATTTACCTAATTATCCTCCTATAAGTGCTACTTGCTTCCATTTTCATTCTCAAATCATGTGGAGTGAATGATAAATTATTTAGTCATTCTATAATAAACCTTATTTAGAAGTTAAAGTTTTATAGCAAAGCCTGCAGGAAGACACACAGAGAAGGTTATGCCGCAAAGGTTCTGTGATGTCTGAAATTTTTCACCAACACTGGCAATGTGCATGAGAAGTCATGTTCATATGCTTCAAAAGGAGGAGATATTGTGAGCCTAGCTGCGAACAGAAGTTTCTATCTGAGGTAGCATTGAAAGATGGATTTGGTGGTAGAAGGGGACAGGTATTCAATGAAGCTACCAACAGCTGAGTTTGTGCCTCTTTCTGCTCTGGTTTATTTGGTCTTTAAACCTCTGTACTGACAAGTATGAAACCACCTGATCATTCCTACAAATTCAGCTAAATTGGATTCATGAGCTAATACAGTGCTATTATTAGGAACTGAATCACTCACTCTGAGACCATTATCTGATGCATCTCAGAAACAAACATTTTAGAAGATGTGCCAATTTTCTTTGTACTTTGTGGGTGGGATACAAACATCACAAGGTCATACAGGGCACAAATTAGTACACAAGCTAGCTTTCATGCACATTGATAAGTATGGGAAGAGATCTAAGGGAATATTTACCTAGAGACAGTCCCGGGTGCAGGTTACTCATTCAGAGTATGGAGTATTGAAGGTAGGGATGCCTCATGTGCACACCGTGCATACATCCCTGAAGAAGTACAAAACAAAATCAGATTAGTTTTCCTCCAGTTCTGAAGCACGGCCTGCATCTGTAGTACTCCGCAGCTCATGACAATAATGCTGGAGTCCAGAGTTTCTGATTGGAGTGTTTAGAGTCAAAGCTGAAAAGACTGGCACTATAAGGCTATTAGGCAGGTTCAGGTGATGCTGATCACATTGTCCACACTTTGAGAGTTACTTTTTTTTTCAGGCAATGGTAGTATTTATTGCTCTGTTTCACATCTGGAACCACACTTGATCACATCCCCCCCTTTTTTGGGAGGTGTGTGTGTGTGTGTGTGTGTGTGTGTGTGTGTGTGTGTGTGTGTATGTATGTATGGTGTATGTGTATTCTGATCTTTTTTATTTAAATTTTTTTCTTATATATTTTGATCATTTCCTCCTCTCCAAACTCTTTGTAGAACCTTCCCATATCCCCACCCAACCAAGTTTACATTCTTTCACTTTCTCACACTATCTTCCAAAAAAAGGAAACACAAAAATGAAAATCAAAACAAACAAGCAAAAGAACAATAAGACAACAAAATGCCAGAACAAAACAAAACAAACAAACAAAAATCCATGATGTTTATTTTGTGTTGGCCGACCACCCCTGGGCATGGGGCTTTGCCTGGAGAATCACTTCTTTGCCCCTCTTGACTTCCTACACTAACTACTATAATTCAGTATGTTTTAATCATTTCTTACTTTCACTATGACTGTGAGTCCCCACTTTGTGTCATTACCTCCTGTCCCAACTATTGCTAATGTGATTTTTCTAAAATGAAAACTTGACTAAAATCACTTAATCCCTTAAAATGTTTCATTGTCTTCTTGCTTGAGTCAAGTTGTGCTATGGGATGGTCTGTATGTCAAATGCTCTGATTGGTCAATAAATAAAACACTGATTGGCCAGTGGCCAGGCAGGAAGTATAGGCAGGACTAACAGAGAGGAGAATTGAGAGAACAAGAAGGTGGGAAGAGACACTGCCAGCTGCCATCATGACCAGCAGCATGTGAAGATGCCAGTAAGCCATGAGCCACGTGGCAAGGTATAGATTTATGGAAATGGATTAATTTAAGCTATAAGAACAGTTAGCAAGAAGCCTGCCACGGCCATACAGTTTGTAAGCAATATAAGTCTCTGTGTTTACTTGGTTGGGTCTGAGCAGCTGTGGGACTGTAGAGATTTGTCCTGACTGTGGGCAAGGCATGAAAACTCTAGCTACAAAGTTGAAACTAAATGAACAGTTATGGTTCCTGTTACCACACCAGCCCTATCTCTCACTCTTCATCTAGGCTGGGATGCATGAAACCTGCCATCAGAAGAACTCACATTTTTCCAGGCAGCAGTACTCTCACTACTGTGGCTGCAAGGCAGTGAGGAACATAGCCTTCCAGAGTTCATATTCACACTTATCCCAGCGCATCTGTCCTCCGAGACTAGGAAATTTATTTTACCCTTTGCTATTTCTTTATCTGTAAAGCAGAAGTGACAGTATAGATTTTACATCCTAAGAATATCAAAATGTAAGAATTTACAGTGTGCACTCTGATGACAGGCATAGCAAGTTGTAGACATTTAAATGTCAGTTGCTGTTGGACAATTTCTTTAAAGGAATTTCTCAGCTATCTATGAATACCAGTTTAGACAACATTTCCATTCAGGAGACAGTTTTTTATGCTTTACATCAGATCTTTCTTTGATAACTTATGATATTTACTTTGTGTTTCTGTATCATGACACCAGGTTGTCTTCATCCATTTATTTTATTGCTTTATTCATTGATAATATTGGTATTCTGGAATCCTGGCTACAGTTCTCTAAAGTGTTGACTGGACAAATACTTTATTGAAAAGCCAACTGGTAGACCTTAGGCACTGGGTCACCTATCCTTTAGAAAGTGAATATGTGAAACAAGAAAAGACAAAATGACTGGAAACCAGAGCTTCTTGGGGAAGTTCTTCGGCAGTAGCCTCATTCTTTTTGTTTTTCTACAACCACAGGTTGACCATCACAACATTTATCACTTTTTTTTCTTCAAAAATTGAACAAGGGAAAGACACATAGAACCAGAAGTAATTGATGGTTTCTGCCATTGATTAAAATAATCTTAAAAGAGTTCGAGTTTTCTTAGAGAATTCCTGTAGTATAATGCAGAAAACCAAATATGTAGCTTGATAACATCCATGTAACCAAGACCATGTACACTAAAATCAAAATTAAAACATTTCTCCTACTTCAGAAGTTATCCTATATTGGCTTCTGAAGTAGGAGATATGTTTATATCCTAATCTGAGCATTGATTACATGGTTGTATTCTTCTTATAAAATATTATTAAACTGTGTAATGTTCTCAAAAATACTGAGAAGTGTACCTAATAAAATGTCTAGGCATCTCTCAATCCAGTCTAATCAATATACTAGATTAGTCATCACAAAAGATAACCATTGATTTTACTTCTATAATAACTTTGTCTCTTTTGAATCAAATTTGAGTTAAATAGAATTGTATTACAGATGATTTGAAGGTTGAATATCTTCAGCTCATAATTTTCTGTAGCAGATTTATCTATCTTTGTGAAGCATTTCATTTTGTGATTGCTAGATATTTTATTAGAATACATATGACTTGGGCATTTATCTTAATATTGATGTACAGTTGGCAATAAAATATGATATAAATATAATATATGCATTTAAGCATGACAGAATATTTTCTTGTTGGTAGTGTGTGAGGTGATGATGCTGTTTTTACTTCAGATCTTTCTAAACCATACTCTTCCTACCTGCATAGTATAGTGAGAGGGTAACATTTTAATCAACACTCAAAACATCACTTTGGCATGTTGACTTTTTCATTTTGTTTCTATTTCTTTGACATTTACTCTTTGGCAATTTCATTCTTCTCTTTTAGATTGTTTTTGTTCTTTTCACAACTTCTTCATACAGGAACTTAAATGATTTCTTCTTCCCTAATACATATTCACAATGATGCTCATTTTCTGCTGAGCACTGCTTTTCCAAGGTTTTAGGTGGTTCTTTACATTTCCATTTTGTTTTCATTGCATTTAGTTCTTTGACTAATGAGTTTTACATGTGTGTGCAAGGTATTTTGCTCATATTTACCCCCACCACCCCAACTACTCTCCAAACTCCTCCCTGTCTCCCACCCACTCCCATCTTAATATCTCTGCTTTTTGTTTGTGTGAATAATATACAAAGTCTAATTTTTATCGCACATATATTCCTTGGTGCAAGGCATCCACTAGGGACCATACCATTAGAGAAAACTGACTCTTCTTCCCAGAAGGCACGTGGAGCTTGTTAGTCCTTCCCCTGGACATGTTGGAGATTCTTTTATACATAGTTTATTTCACTAAATATTCCATGTCTGTTTGGAAAAGATATAATGTAGCTTTTGAGTGCTGTCAATAGCACACACACAGAGTATGTGTATATAATGCATTCATTTTTAAACATTTCTATATATTTCATTGAGTTAATCAAAATAATTAAAGTTTGATTGTGATGGCTACTTTTGGTTGTCAACTTGACCACATTTGGAACTAACTAAACCCCAAGTGGCTGGGTATATCTCTGAAGGATATTTCTTAATTAACTAATTTTCTTATTAGCTTAATTAACTAATCCACCCTAAATCTAGATCTTTTGAAGTGGGAAGACCCACCTTAAGTGAGGGCCACACCTTTTGATAGCAGTATATATAAAGGACATGGAAGAAGGAAGCACTTGCTCTTTACCTTCCTGCCCTCCCACTGGGAAGTCCATTCCTTGACTGGCATTAAAGACTATGTCTTAGGGATTATGGAGTATGCTGAAGACCAGCTGAGACATCCAACTGTGGACTCAACAACTATATGATTCTTGGGCTTTCATTTAGGAGTCATTCATTGTTGGAATAGTTGGACCATTAATTAATTCTATCAGCTCTATTTCTCTGGAGAACCCTGACTAATACATTGATAGACTTAGTTAAAGTTCTCTGCACTTCAAAAAACAATTTCCTATTTTATCATAGAACTGAGTTGGGCAAGGAAGTCATGTATTTACTGTGCAATAGATGGGTATACTGGGAAAGCTATTCAATCCACATTGATCTCAATCATCTCAGCTATCATATGTCCAGTACAGCAACCCTTGGGCAATAGTGAGAATTTAGTGGAATGATCTATGGAAAGCAGTTTCCAGAGTCAGGATCATTTTAATAAGTTCAACAAATATTGAACTATAGTTATTTTACTTTCCAGGAACATAGATGGTCATGGACACAATGTTTTAAAATGTTACATAGCTATTTCCATATACCCAGTTCAACATGACAATGTCTGTTCCATTCTTTTAGTGTCTATTGGCTAAACTACAAATCTCTAGAGCAGTTTGAATTAATTATCACTGTTCAGAGAAATGGAAAATTTTTATTCTTATGAAAGTAAATTATTTTTGCCATCTATTTTTTTTACAACTATGTAACAAATTTGTCCCAAACAGAGTATCCTAAGACACCAAACCTTGATTATTTCACAATTTCACTTGGTCAGAAGGAGGGGCCAGTTGAGCTGGGGTTTATGGCTTAGGTTTTCTATTGAGTTTGCAATCAAGAGTATCAGTTGTGACTACACTTACTTCCATCCCCAGTTAGGGCTGGATTCCCCTATCCAAATTTAGCATCCTGGCTATAGGCAGCTCTCATGTCATTGCTGAAAATGTGCAGAGACACCTGAACTTTTCCATAGGGCTCCCAAGTAGAAATTTGCTTCTCTCAGGAGAGAGGAGGAGAGGAGGAGAGGGAAAAAGGAAGATACACACACACACACACACACACACACACACACACAGGGAGAGAGAGAGAGAGAGAGAGAGAGAGAGAGAGAGAGAGAGAGAGAGAGAGAGAGAGAGAGATTTACTGATTTAGATATTCTGTTCACTAAAAAGAGGTCATTAAATTGAATCTAATGACTAGATTCAGTCTAAGAGGTAGGAATAGACAACGTAAGTATCACAAGACAGATCCTTGGAACTGATCATAGAAGCTACCATCTATGAAATTCAGGTCACCCTACTGTTTAACCTTCCATTTCAGCTTGGTACAGGAGAAGAAGAAGCATCAACTACATGCCGAATGTTTTAAATACTGCTCATCAACTTCATGAATTAAATATCTGTCAGATTTAATGCCATGGAAGAAGCTGAAAGATTTTAGTAAAAGCAACTTAACAAATGGCAAACACAGAATGACTAAACCAACTCTTAGTTTTACCCAAAAGTGAAAGAGTTATATGCTGATGGGATTCTTATTAACAAAACAAAACAAAAATGCAGGATGTTTCAGGTGATTGAGAATCACACTATAGATGTAGACTATGGGCCCTAGATTTCCCAGGGTTAAGAGGTTAGAGATATCTTTGCACACCTGGACAATTCAACATTTCCAATGTCCCTATTAATCCAAGAATCAGAATTTTTTTTTACAAAGGCAAAATCCAAAACAGAAGAACTGATTAAAATTTCTGTCTCTGTGATTACCAGCAACATCTGCTTTGTGCCCTGGGGTCCTCTTTTATCCTTAGTGCACTTAGATTTTCAAAGATTTCCTTCTGCACCTGCTATCTGATGAATCCATGACTCTCATCAGAGAAGATGCTAGAGTTAATTTATTCAAAAGTAAAGCAAAGACACCTATGCTCTGCAGAGCTATCGCACATGGAAACAGAGCACAGGCCCTTCTGTTCCTTTGTTCTCTGTGAGTACAAGGCAAATGGCTTGGGGAGTTTAGGATGCAGGCATATTTAATTCCAATTAGTCAAAGTTTGCTTAATTATAAAGAATGGACATGCAGACAAATAAGGCCATTTAAGGAAAGTTTAACTGTTAAGCCTTGTACTTTGTTATGTTTTACTGGAAAGGCTGTTGAAGACAAATGTGTGCATCCTGAATGGATGCTGAGTCCTAATTTCAATTTCAACCAAGCTGGGTTATATTCTCCCATGGGAATTCTGAAATCTATGAATCATCTCTCCAGAAAAAATATGCATATTCATAGGCATGCAAATTGTAATAGGTTTTGGAGATTTCACAGACTCCTATTATACGAAGAAAGTACTGGATGGGAAGTGGGGATTTATGAAATCAGAAGATGTTTGCTGGAAGGGTTTGTGTATTTGAGGCTTTTGAATCTCCCTTGAGAGATTTCAAATAACCTCATATGAGAGCAGTGATAGCACTAAGGAGTGAGGAAAGTGTTTCTATTACAGTAGTTATCAAACTTTTCACCATTTCCTGAGAAACCTGTTAAAGAATATAGGTCTCTGGTCTCCTCCAAGAATCTTACTTTAGGAGGCCCTAGGAGATGCTCCAGCATTTGCCTTAGATGTGCACAGGAGACGCTAGCTCATGTGGCCCAGGAACCCAGCTTGCAGAGGTGCCTGGGAGTTGATTCCATTTCTTTCACTTGGATGAACTTTGCTCAGTGTGCTCTTCAGTTTCATAACCTCCTGGGAGGCTTCTATACTTGGTACAAAATTATCTCCAAACAGCCCCATGTGTTACTTCAAACAAGAAAGGAAATAAATGAAAATATCATTATCATTTACTAGATATTTAATTCATGCCAAATTCTCTTAAAATCACTAATTTAATCCCTAAGAACTCACCAAACAGATGCCTACTCCATACACAGGATAAATGACCTTGTTTAGTAGTAAACTTTTTTTTTATCATAAAGCTTGAAAGTGGCTTCACAGGATGTGCTCTGTTTAAGTCTTACTCTTCAATGCAATGTTCTTTCTCCCATGCCTATATTATTCCTAAATATGGAACCATGCATACCTTTGCTACCTCAGATCCTTTGTTAAGTGTCAGTGTTATTGGTAGAGGGGGAAGAACTAACTCATTAACCTGACGTCCAGACTTGGGCCTCATCCTGATGTCTAAGTAGATTGGCCATAATTGATGATCTGATGATGAAGTTAGGAATTCAATCTGGAGTTAGAATGGATACACCTGATTTCCTCTGTTAAAATAGACGCCACCTTGAAACTGAGAACTCATTTGCAATGCCCTCACTTAATGCCAGTGTTTACCATGTCTTTATGATTCATAAGCCCAGCAGCACCCATTGAAGCTTTCAATCATCAGACCCACTCGGGACCTAGGCACGTGGTATTTCAGTGATTATTTTCTTTGAAAGGAAACACCAGATGTTATGAAATCAGAGTTGTTAAGTGCAACCTACAGACCTGGACACTTGGTCCTCCAACTGGTTATACTTTTTTTTTTTTTGGAGGTGGTAAACTCTTTTAGGGAGTCAGCTGTACCAAGAGAAAGTAGGTCACTGGGGAAAGTGCTTGTAGGTATTTTGTCCTGGATTTTTCCCACCTCCCACTCTTTGCTTGTTGTCCATCATGAAGTGGGGCCAGTCCTCTGCCATGTACATTGGAACTATGACATTCTGCTAAGCACATGGGCCAAGTACCCAGGTACTGAATTATATGAAGCCACAAGCCAAGAGAATCATTTTGCCTTATAAGTATTTCTCCAATGTATTTTGTTACTTTGATGGACAAGTCACTAATGCATCCACTTTTACAGATAGAGCTATAAAGATGAAGAAAAAAATTAAGCCTATGAAACTGTTAGGGAAAGCAGAGACTTTTATTCAAGCCTTAAAGATGGAATATGCTTAGTTTCCCCTGTCAATCCAAGATTCTGGGGCAATGTCCAGCAATAATATGGGGCTTCTGCTGATGTATCATCATTTCCAATGTTACAGAAGAAAGACACACAAGGGCCTAGTAGAAGTCCATCATATTAGTTAACATTCCACTACTATGACGGTTCCATATGACAGCTAGCTTATTAAGAAAAAATGATTTTGACTCATGATTTCAGAGGTCTGAGTTGATACTGGTTGACACTATTGCTTTAGGACTATGTTGAGGCAGTACATCGCAACAGGAAGAGGGCATAGAGCAAAACGGTGTCATGTTCACAGGGTGGGCAGCAAAATGAAGAAAGCCACATTTCCGATGACTCTAAGACCCCACTAGAACCTGCCTCTTAAATGTTCTGCCATCCTCCAATTGAGCTACTCTGTGGACCAAGCCCTGTAATGTGTGGGCCTTTGCCAGAAATGTAAGATTCAAACCAACATGGCCATCTATAAAAATACACAAGACACCCACAGGCCCGCCTGGGTCCTCACGGCACAGGCTGACTGAAGACATCCACAGGCCTTCCTGGCTGGGTTATGGCATTATGATAAGCAAATATATGGTGGAGAAATGGGAGAGAAAGAGAAGCAGATCAGATCATGAGCTGTGGGAAGAGGTGGAACCAAAAGCAAAGGTGGGAAAGAGCAGCTCATGTGGGTGGCCTGCTTGTCCTGGCCCAGGCTGCTGCCAAGGGCCATGTCTGGGTCCAAAACTCTACCCCAGCCAGGGTCTGTGCTGACAACCATGGCCCCTCTTGCCACTGAAGACCACACGGATGCCCAGGGTCTGGTCCACTACCTGTAACAATGTTGTCCTAGGGCTATGCTGCCCCAGGGGCCATGCCAATCTGAGTGGCTTGCTCTGCCACCTGGTGCCATGGTGACATCTGGGCCTGAGCAGAAGCTGGGGGCCATGTCTGGCCCTGCTCCAGCCAGGGTCTATGCTGATGTCCATTACTCCTGTTACCACTGAAGGTCATGAAGATGCTTGGGGTATGGCCCACTATCTGAGGCCATGCTGGTGTCTGAGAGCATTGCTGCACCTGTGCCATACTGATCTGAGTGGCCTATGCTAACACCTGGGGCCATGGTGATGTCCAAGCTGGCCTGCTATTAAGGGCCATGTCTGGGTCCATGGTCCTGCTGCATCTGGGGTCTGGGTTGATGTCCATGGCCCATGTTGCCACCAAAGACCACATGGATGCCTGAGGTCTGAGGTGCCACCAGTGGCCACATTGGTGTGCAAGGACCATACGGCCACTTGGGCCATGCCAATTTGAGTGGCCAACATCTGGGCCTGAGCTGCTGCTAAGGGCAACGTCTAGGTCTGTGGTCCTATAGCAGCCAGGGTCTGTGTTGATGTCCATGGCTTCAGGTACTACTGAGCAGAGGCCTGGGGTGTGGACAGCCACCTGTGTTCATGTTGGTGTCTGAGAGCCATGCTGCCACTTGGGCTATACTGATTTTGGTGGCTTATGCTGCCACCAGGGCCATGGTGATGTCCAGATCTGACCTGCCAAGGTCCATGTCTAGGTCCATAGTACTTCTGTAACTGGGTCTGTGTTGATGTCCTTGGCTCATGTTACCGTAGGGTGCCACAGGAACTATGCCTGTTGAAGTCTGAGAGCTGTGCTGAGCCAGCACCACCCTTCACTAGCCCTGAGAGAGCTGGCCCTGCCCCTCACTGGCCATTGCAGCAGAAGAGCTCGGCCCACCCCTCACCATGGTCAAGGGCATGGGAGAGCTGGTCCTGATTGTGTGGGCATAGAAGAGCTGGTTCTACCACCCCTCATACGAGGCGGGCAGTCCCAGTGGTTCAGACTGACCCAATCACCTGCCTCCCAGACCCACATCTAGGGCTCTGGCCCACCCTAACATCTACCCCATCTATGACCTGCTGGAGTGTGTGAAGGGTCCTGCACAGCCATAGCCACAGGATCTCCATGACTTGGGGCAACAGCAGGACATCTGAGAGGAGTTTAGATGAGGATCCAGTGATGATGGGGTATCAGAAGCCAGGGGCCTTGAACCAGACCAACCTCTCACTGAAATGAACATTTCCAAGTAAGGCTGAGTGGACAGAAGTGTATACTGCGTGACATACTGTGGCTCCCAATGTCCCTAAGACAAATGAAGAGGAGGTGGGAAAGATGGAGGAATGAAGTGTGGTTTTTGTTTGTTTGTTTTGTTTTGTTTTTAAGTTTTCTTTTACAGAGGATGCTACAGGGGTGAGCGGTGGGTAGGGAAGGATTGGGAAATGAGCAGGATTGGGGTGCATGATGTGAAATTCCCAAATAATCAATAAAAATTATGTTAAAAATATGCAGGCAATGTTAAAATAAAAAATTAACTCCATGTATTAGTATTAGAG
This sequence comes from Peromyscus leucopus, assembly GCF_004664715.2. Taxonomy (NCBI): domain Eukaryota; kingdom Metazoa; phylum Chordata; class Mammalia; order Rodentia; family Cricetidae; genus Peromyscus; species Peromyscus leucopus. The sequence goes on along the minus strand of NC_051065.1, from coordinate 51,995,985 downwards.
ACACATAACTAATAGACACCCAGAGAAACAAAAGGTTTGTGTGTGTGTATGTGTGTGTGTGTGTGTGTGTGTGTGTGTGTGTGTGTGTGTGTCTGTGTCTGTGTGTTGAAGCCTAGGTCCCCAGTACTATTTGAGGAGATGGCAAAGACTTTAGGAGGTAAGTTTAATGTGAGATTTTCTCTGGTGACATGTTTTTGAAGGCAACAGTGGCCATGGTACCTTCCTCTCTCTGCTTTTGTCCAACTGGGGGTGACAGTTTTCTCTTCCACACCCTCTCATCACTGTGAAGTTCAGCACTGCCTTAGGCCCAAAATAACAGAGTCAGCTTACCAAACTTCTGATATCTTGAACCAAAGATTTTCCTCTCATTAACTTGTGGTTGTAGTCAGGCAATCAGACATTTATTCACATATAGTCACCCCAACTTTAAAGTGAAATTTTCAAGAACTTTCTAGAGAGACTTCAGAATCCCCAGAATGAGTTGGTTTTCTCAGAATGTGGGATGCTTTGGTTAAAATATTCCCTCTTTCTAGGTTAAAGCACAACAGGCCTGCCTTCTCTGTGCCCCCTTTTACCACCATGTCCTTTCAGTTCATTAACTCCTAGGTTATCAGGAGGGCCCTTGAAAGAAGGATTTGAAAATTAGGCATTAGGCAGACTGAGGAGCATTGCTTGAATTTTAGATGGTACACAATATATCCCCACAGAGGTATACAGAACAGGAAGTCGTAATGATGAGGGTAGAGAGCTAAGGGAGCAGAAGCAGAGGTGGTTCAGTGACTCAAGGTGCTTGCAGCCAACCCTCACAGTCTGAGTTCGAACACAGGGGCCCACATTGTGGAAGGAGAGAACGGACTCCACAAGTTTTTCTCTGACCTACACACACACACACACACACACACACACACACACACACACACACACACACTAATTAAAAAAAAAAACCTCTTCAAATTTATTAAACTACCTGGAACACCTGTTTAAAATGAAGATGCTGGTGGTTAGGGGTGTGGCTCAGTGGTGGGAAGACGGAGACAAGGAGAGAGGGAGGGAGGGAGGGGGAGACAGACAGAGAGAGACAGATAGAGACAGAGAGACAGACAGAGACAGAAACAAGACATGAACATGTTCCCTGGAGTTCAACCTAGCAAACAATACTCGTCAAGGTAAAACTAGGGGTAGAAGTTGTGTAAATCAACTTTTTACACAATAATGTCTTGTGAGTTACCAGTTCAGATTTTACTGATCACACATTTAGACATAGGGAAAGGGTATATAAAGGGATAAGCAGAATATTAAAACTAACTGGCACAATGGTGGCACCAAACCTACAACTTCTTGATTGATTATCTGGGCAATTTTGTTTCCCTCCAGAATTCTGACTTATCTTCTCCTGAACTCTCCAGCTAACCCATCCTCATGGCTGCCGTAGAGCCCCAACAAGGTCTCTGCTGTCAGTAACTGTGTTTTCTTACACACCTTTAGTTCAACATTTGTCTCTCTGAATCCCTTGTCCTTGTGAGTTTGTCAAAATCCTGATAGGGGAGGAAGTCAGCACAGTTGCCTTGTTAACTTCAGTAGGACAAGAATAGTTCCTAATTAAACTCTTATGTCTTTGATTTAAAACTCTATTTAATTAAATTATTCACCAACTACAGGCAGTGGTTGATTACAGGGAAAGTATACCTGGAATCTGTAAGGTACATCCCTCTTCAGGGCCTCATCAACCTCCCTGAAGGCATAGAGCACGTGCCTGCTTGAAGAGAGACTGAAAATCATTACATCATTTGATGCCTTCCTCTTTCTTAAACCATGGGGAAGCTAGCTGACTGAATTCCATGAGGCTTATCATTTCCAACACAACTTGAGAGCCCACAGACCTGCCAGGTATTTTAAGGGCAGGTATAAAGGCTTTGACTCTGGCCTAGTAGGAGGCTAGTTATGGCATTACACTCTTATGTGCCTGGTTGGCTGTGAATGGTTGGGCTTTTCCTGTCTGATTCTGCTTGCCAGTAACTCCCAAGTAGAAACAAAGAGAGCACTTGGCAGTCTTCTCCTGCTCTTCTCTTTCTGGGAACTTTCAAGGGGACCCTACTTGCCAGAGTCTTCTTCATGTGTACCTGTTAACGTTCATTGCTAGGAGAAGGGTAATGGTAAGAGTTCAGAGACAGGGAGAGTAGTTAGGATAAAGGTAGCTGATGGTGGATGCCTTCATTTGTATCTCTGTGCCCAGATGGCTGCCAGTGTGATCGTGTGGATTTGGTGTCCCTGAAGGGCGGCTTCATGAAGGTGACAACACAAGACAACGCAAGGCAGTGGAGGCTGGAAGAAAACTGTCACAGTGGGAAGTAGGAATGGTTGGTTGTGATTTTTATAAAATTTATTATTTATTATTTTCAATTTTGTGTGTGTGTGTGCGCTCTCTCTCTCTCTCTCTCTCTCTCTCTCTCTCTCTCACACACACACACACACACACACACACACACACACACACGCATGTGTGCATGAGTGCAGGACACTCAGAAGCCAGGAGGGAGAATCAGATTTCCTGGAGCTGAAGGTGTAGGCAGTTGTGAGCCACTCAAGACTTGTGCTGGGAGCCTGACTTGGGTCCCCCACAAAGATGCTGTACACTGTCAACTTCTGAGCCATTTCTGTAGCCTGAGATTTTGTTTTCTAACATCTGACTTCTACTGGTTGTTTCTGAGACATTTTTTTTCTTTAAAGCTTAGTCGGATTATCTACTTGCCAGTTATCTACCAACAATCAAATCAATTTCCTTTGGGTTTTTGTGCAAACACAACAGAAAGTACATGATTGGCAATTAGCTGTTGCTCGTGGTGCGTTTTCAAGATAGAACAGCTTATGCTTTTGAAACAAATAACAGTGATGAAGGAGTTCGGGCATGCTTGCTTTGCTGTGGAGAAAGCACAAGGTTTCTACCTGAGTAATCATATTGGAATTTTCTGATCACACTACAGTGGAGAGAAGGGCAATAAACCCTGGAGGCCCTTAGCTGGTTATTGTGATAAAAGCACGGATGTGTTTTCTATGCCATTCTCACGTTCTCAAGCGCTTTAGTCTTCCCACAAGATGATTACCTGTAAGCTCACTCTAGCACATCAATAGGGCCTCCTTTCCTTTTCTTCAGAAAGCAGTCTCATTTCCTCCTCACTTAACCCTGAGGACCTGAGGACCTGCGTGTAAGCTAAAGCCTTGCTTGTGTTTGTGCATACATGGCTCAGCTGGGATCCGGATACAGCTCCGTTGACAGGATGTTCACTTAGTACGCCTGAACCCCTGAGTTGGGTACCCAGCACTGAAGAGAAGCCACTGTGGTGCTGCAGCCTGCAACCCCAGCACTTGGGAGGTACAGGCGGAGGATCAAAAGTTCAAGGTCATCTTTGGTGAAATAGTGAATTTGAGGCCAACCCAGGACATATGAAAGACCTTCACATGCACACACACACACACACACACACACACACACACACACACACACACACACACTAAAAATAAACAATCTAGAAGCCCTGGATTCTTCTCTTGCCTCCATCAGTATTACCTTAAGTGTTCCAAGTAATTCCTAGATGTTACATTATTTTCCTTTAAATGATGTATGGATGGCATTCAAGTTATTATTGTAGACAAAGCTCTGAGAAGCAGTAAATTCTAGAAGTTAATCTAATTACAAAGATAAATTACCCACAAAAGTGTGGAATGCAGTGAGCTAACAGTTATTTTCTCTCTGCATTTTGAGGCAAATCCTAGTTTTCACTGTGTTCCAGGTGAAGAGAAGTCTCATTGGTTTACTTGTGGTTCAATAACTAATAGCAAAATCTTGCTAGACTTTAAAAGTGGGTTTGCCAGATTTCATATATTTTACCTTTGATTCATACTATTGTCTTAGTCCTTTTCCTTTGATTTTGGAGAAACCAGCTTGCAATGTAAGTTTTACATGCTACTGATATTTGATAATACAAAAAAAAAGAATCTTTGGTCTTAAAGGATGGTGGGAAAGATCATAGGGAATATTGCTGCAAGGTGCTCTTCTTTCTAGATGTCATACTCAGAAGGCAAAAAATACCTGATTGCTTCCCAGGCACTTCCAATTTATTGATGCAGGTTTCAATCTTCATTACAATTCATTGCATTCCAACAATTCTAGTATCCCAACAAATATTTCTATCCCAGGTAAGGCATGTCACTACTAAACATTCCTTTATGTAGGAGGAAATAGTAGCTGGCCTACCATTAATGTATCCTTCAGGATCAGTTATGTGACTAGCAAAGCAATATGACCCACCTGAGATCCTTTGAGTTTGACCCATCCTCTTAGTAGAAACTGAAGATCATGAGAATCCCTATTTTGTCATTGCTCAAAGTGGGGCTTCAGTAATTTCAACTAAAGATAAAGTTATCATTTGGATTTTGCAAGTAGACTCAGCTATATGAGGACATAACAACAACAATAAGGATAAGAATCTTAGATATGTTTCCAAACTCAGTGTGGCTCTTCTGGAGAGTGTTAGGAACCTGGTTTGGGTTTTATGCTTGGTTTGTGATCTCCTGAGGAAAAGAGACAAGCATAATAACTCTTCTGTGGTGTAACCTCAACTCCCTCAAAGGATTATGGAAGGGATGGGATGGTTGGATAGTTGGATACAAATTTCCATGAGCAATTCTCTGAAATAAGATGGTTTCCTTTGTACTATCAACCAGAAAAATCCATATCTCAGTTTCTGGGCTCAGTGTGTTGTGTAATCTGCATTGACCATTGCTGGATTTGACCTCTCAACAATTTTCAGAGTAGAGCAATAAAGTCATTTTAACTCAAAAATGTTAGTTTTCAGTCAAGTTTAAGGTTCAGTTCTTTGTTTAGGTCACAAATAGATGCCCATAAACTAAAGCTGTTTTGTGTGTAGTGATACCTACTAAGGAGTGGGTAATAAATGAAGAACAAAGGGAAATCAAGACTGGAGCTTTGATTTATTGTTCTCTTACCATTGTCTCCAGCTTAGAACTCTCTTAACCACTGATATGGTGGTACAATGAGGGTATAGAAATGACTTCTTTTTGTTGTTTTGCTTTTTGTTTTTTCAAGACAATGTTTCTCTGTGTAGCCTTGGCTGTCCTGGAACTTACTCTGTAGACCAGGCTGGCCTTGAACTCATAGAGATCTGCCTGGCTCTGTCTCCTGAGTGCTGGGATTAAAGGCATGGGCCACCACCTTCGAGTCTAGGAATAATGTATCTCCAATTATTTTCATTTGATATTCGGGACTTGGCTCTTCTCTCTCCACCCTGATAAGTTCAGGATACAACAGTATTTAGATTTTCTTGTGTCTTCTCTTCTCTATTGAAAGAACCTTGTCTCATGAATATCTTGTAGCTTCTTGATGGTGTCTTCAATAAACAGGTTTTTTTTTTAATCCTCATGAAACCAACTCTCTATATTCTATAAGTGTGATCCTGGAGAGTGCTTGAGAAGTTTCATTATCTAGTCTTTCTAAACACATTGCTGTGTGTTTGACCAATGCTGCACATTCCCAGCTCAGCAGTCCTAGAAATGTTTAACTGGCAACTTCCCCTCAAAGCTCCAGAGGTGCATTTTGCTTTAAGAACCACAAAAATCTAACATTTACCAAGGATGACAGTGTAACTCTTGACATACAAAACTGTTGACAGCAAATCTGTATACAGAAGTTCTTTGTCTCTTTTTCACTCATATCTGGTGAATAACGTTTTGTTGCTCATTAGAAAGATATTGCTTCCCTGCAGAAGAACCCAGTATGCTATTATCTCTCATTCTAGCAACAAGATGGCAAGCCACAGGGAATGAGATGTGATTCATAAATCAGTTATGGAAATCAAATTATTCTTTGCCAGTGATTTGTTTAAACAGGGCTTCTTAAACTTTTGCTGCTTGAATCCTCTTTCACATAAGAAGGTTTTACATTATTCCAGGGGTATTGGCATATAGAATAATTACACAAATAAAGGATTTCTTGATAATAAACCATAAAAATGTGTTAGTACAATTATTTTATACATACACATATATAATTTTATCCTTTATTAAAGATGGAAGCAAATTTCCATACTAATGGAATATGTCTATTATTTTGCATAGGAATTATGTCTTTTCTGAATATCTTATACTTCAGGACATAGAGCATCTTCACCATTTTTCATAGTTGATATGTATTTTGACTTTGTAATAGTCAGTGCTTAGAACACTGTTTTGCATAAATACACAGTATAAAATGGCAGAGGTATAATTAGGATCATTTCAGAAATTTTTGGAAATTCTGTCCTAATCTCAAGCCAAAATTCATTAATTGTTAAATTGTGTGTGTGTGTGTGTGTGTGTGTGTGTGTGTGAAACTGAGACTAGTAAGTCAAACATCAATGGTTAAATTTAAACATTCTAGCAAAGTACAATCAAAAGGCACACTGATTTGATGTTTAGAGGTTAAAAATGTCTTCAGAACCGTTGCATTTCTTTAAGAGCTTAAAACCATCACATATACGGTAAAAACACTGCAACTTATATCATGGAACAGTCTTCAATTTGAACCGAAGTGTTTCAGGTGGAGTTCATGGGCAATGAGTACTGTGACTACAATCACAGTGTGAAGCATACATGTGCATTAAAAACCAACTCTGCATGATGCAGCATGGGTGACTGCTGCCAGAAACACCTTAGATTCATTACACATTTTGTTTTCAGTTGATTTGCAGTAATTGTATACTCAGAAACCTTTTACTATGTCATTTTTTAAACTCCCACATTCAGTTGTTTGACTCCCTGTAGATTCATGACCTACATTTTAAGAATCTGTGGTCTACAGAAAAATGTGATTAATTTTCACTAATATCATAGGGAAAATTAAGGCTTCTCTGGGTTATTTTTCTTCCTTGGAAAGAGAGTGTAAACACATCTATTTTTCCCCACTTCTCCCTTGGCTACTGAAGATGTGACTTGTGGAATCACTGTGGTTATCTGTGACAATGAGAGGCAATGGGTAATTTCAGCGTGATCCACCAAAGCCTAACAATGATGAGCAACCAAATTATCTAAGTTACCCTTTTATTTGAGAAAATATCATTCACCAAGATCCTTGTAAGGGTTTATTTATTTTAAATAGAATAGAGTTTAAATACATTAAATCTAACTCTCATTGATAAAAAATTATATCAGGGCTTACTCAAATAGCAAAGGCCCTCGTCTTGGCTTAACTTTCTGAACTTGGTTTTACATGTAGCCTATACCTCACCCAGGGAATGAAATTTGGCCTTGTGTCTTGTTGGGGAAGCAAAGAATAACTTTTGGCTTGAGCTTGCCAAGAATGGTAAAGACAGACTGGCTTTCTTAAGCCCTAATTAGTCTCACCTGGTTCATAACTATCAAGTAAAAGAGTCTAATTGATTTTTAATCACCCAGTGTTGTAGCAATTACCATAAAATTATGACAGTGCTAATACAATGTAGCCTCACCAAAATGCAAAAATGTACTCTCTGGTTGAGCTAGTTTTGAAGTTTCTATAACATTTGACTGAACTGTGGGGAAGAGGTCAATGCAGACGAGCATACTATTGTTTTTTCAAACTCATCAGTCTGTTCCTGTAGTGTCAGGACACTTTCAGCCCTGGAGATAACAATTCTCAGATAATGTTCCTCAAAAAGTCAATAATTTTCTTGGCCAACTTACTGGATGAACAGTGAGTTCTTTCTAGCCAAGACCATACCCTGGGTGTTGCTGGCTTATGAGGTTCTTCAATACCCTTCTACTATATACCATACATACATACCATACATATGTATGTATGTATGTATAGTGTAATGTATAAATATATAGTAAAGTGTGTATATATGTGGAAATGCTATTGATCATCTATCATCTATCTATCATCTATCTATCTATCTATCTATCTATCTATCTATCTATCTATCTTTTGTCTATATGTATTCTTAACTATCCTTGCCAAGACCTAAGGTTCTTATACTTATATAATCAATAGAGTAAGTAACAAATCTTGGTAAACTACAGACTGATTGGTTTTGACTTCCTGCTGCTAAGTCAGATTCATGACATGCTTGGTGGTTAGCTTGATGAATTAGTTTCAGATTTTAGTTTCTTTTTGTTCCTTGAGGATTCCCTGAGGACAAATGTCTCATGAACTTGAAAATATGTGCCTTTGTGACTTGATTTCTCTCACACTTCTGTTGTGGGGAAGGAAGGCTGATAGATATAGTAATGCAGGGAGCCTATGAACCGGACCAGTCTACCTTGACAATCACAACAGAGATGATGTAAGTTGCTGCTGTGTGGTTGCTGCTGAGAAGAGATACATTGATATGCTACTGAAGACTCTTCAGAACTTTATTGGTACCCTATCTCCTGTGCCAAAGCCTGAGCCTTTCATTGAAAGCTCTTTATAGTCAATGGTCCTGTGTTCTTACAATCCTGTCTCTACAAAAATCTGTCTCTGGTTTCTATTCATCTTCCCTAGGTGTGTTAATTCCTTTCCACTTACAAGCATTGAACTTTTTCTTCTTCAGGCTCTGAAAGCCTTTTGCAAAAAATAAAAATAAAAAAATAAAGGAACTATAGTCATGAGACAATGTTTTATGCTTTCTCCAATCAACATCTTGATCCTCATAAGAGAGGGTCATGTGACAACAGTTTCCATTGAATATCTGTTGACCTCTGTCTTTGTTGGCTGGAGGCAGTGAAGTATGAGGCTAATCTACTTTATAGTAAATTCTATGAAGACAAATCTAGTAACTTTTCTTAATAACTTGGGGATATAAATGGCCCATTATTCAAAGATTTAGCTGTAAGTCTAAGATAAAAGCCAAAGCCTCTCAATGACCTGGAAGATTTATTTGACCGAAGTCATTTTCTGTGCTTGTCTACCAAGTGTCAGATGCTGTGCAGTGCTCAGGCTCACACACAAGATTTTGCTTTCATTAGCCTTACATTTAACAAAGGAATATAGGAAGAAGGCAAGCAAGAGTGAATTCACGTCCATGTTGACAAGGCAGAGTTAAAATGGGATATGTTGTATGAATGGGTGATCCGTCTGGTAGGAGTGAGGCAAGCTATAAAGAAAAGTACAGAGCTACTGTTGACATTCAGTTGTTATGCTTAGACAGTTGAGGACCAGAGCTAGGTTCTGAATGTAGAGTGCAGTTCAGAACTCTGGTGAGCCAAGCTGAAACTGCCATATCTGTGGTGTGGATGAACACTCAGTTTTTAGCATGTTGTGTCATGGCTACCTTTCATATTCCAAATCAAGAGTTCAGTAGGTAAGGAAGAAACTAGGATTTGCAAGCCTAACATCCTTACTATACGATTGTTTCTTGATATATATATAGCATCTCCTATAAGAAGGAAGAAACATTGCAGAATGGGATGAGGATTCATTAAACATCTGATAATCTTCCAAAATAGAATTTATCTTTATTTTCCAGTCAATTAGAAGGTCGTTTGTATTCTTGCTGTCTATCAGGCCCTCCCATCACCATTGTCCTTCTACTTACGGATGCTTCATACTGATCAGAAGCACTTACTTAAACTTGATATCAATGGAGCTGGAAGGATGACTCAGTAGTTAAGAGTACTGGATGCTTTTCCAAAGGACCTAGGCTTAAATTCCAGCACCTACCCTATGCTAACTCACAATCATCTGCAAGTACAGTTATAGGGGATATGACACCTCTTTGGGCCTCTGTAGGCACCAGGCACACATGTGGTACACAGACATAAATGTAGGGAAGACAGCAACAGACATAAAACAACAACAAAGTCCCCTGTTACTAGATGGTAAGCCTGGAAACATGCCTGCTGGGTATGAAATGCTTCCCCTTATGGTATTTATAGATTTAGGTGATCCAATCATAAGTTTTGATCATTCCACAGCAGATTTTTGGACCACTGTTTCCAGGGCCAAAATTTTATGGCAAGGCAGGTTTCATTAGAAACACCATTTCCTTGAACATTTGTTTCCTGCTGTAAGCCTGGCCCCTGTGAAACATTTTGAAATGTTTTGCCTTTCTAATTGTTCCAGTTTACAAAATGTTTGTCAAATATTGATTCTCTTTCACAATGGGCCTTGCAAGCAGCTGACAGTTATTTTCTTTCCCAACTTTGATTCATGCGGCTCCTGCCACTGCCAAACCCTCCTTTGTGTATAAATCCATCACTGACCTCAGCTCAGTGCTGGGATCAGGGTTTGTTTGTGGCTGCAGCTGGGGAACCACATATCCTTTTCCAGATATTCTAAATTGTGCCACTACAGAGCTTTTCATCTGTGTTCTCAATGCCTTGTAGCAGTGTTCTGATCGGGGCAACACAACTGCCTGTTGTGGACGATATAATTATGCTCATTCTTTTATACGGAAGCAAAGGAGGGGAAGGAATGTGTCCAGGCTCGTGTAGTGATTCTCAGCTCTCCATCCTCAAGCCAAAGCATATGGTGCTTGTCTTTCTATCAAATATGCAATTATGCTCTGCCTATTTTTTTTCTGATCACAGTTGCCTTTCTCTTATGATTTATGCAATTCCAACTTTCCTTAATGATTTTTCCTGTTTATCTGCACCCCTCACCCCCGCCCCCCCAGCTTTGGATGTTTTCTTTTGACAGAGCCCCTGCAATGTGTTGTTTATGCCCATCAACACACTTTTTGTTATTAGATCCTGTGTACAGATTCCTAGACGCTTCCAAGTAGCCACAGGTGTCCACTTAGAAGCAGCAGACACATCTGAGCCTGGCACTCCTTCATTGCTGAGAGTTTGCAGCATCACCAGACTGGCTGGATGCAGCGCTGTCTCTGTTCTGTTTTCTCTGTCATTCTTGGTTTTTGACTCTTGGCTTTCATTTGTGTTCTGTGAGTTTGTTCCTCCATTCATTCTCCTCTTAATTCCATAATAGTTAGGACCAGGATTCCTTGAAATAGTCTTGCACATTCAATATTCTCTAGATTTTTCTTTACATCAAATGTTCATCTCAACCACATATAGAAATATTTCCTGGATATCAGATTCGTCTTTATTACAACTGAAGGTTAATTTTCCTGTAAGTAACAGTGTTTATTGCCAACCCCCATGCTTATTGTGGTAAAATATACACATTCAACCTTCCATCTTAACTATTTAAAGTGTGTAGCTCTCTGATTTTAAGCACATTCACAATACTGCCAACCATCTCCTTGTCTCCTTTCATTTGAAAAACTGAAGATCTTTACCCACTGAATGACAAGTTCACATTCTCTTCCCTCAAGTCCCAGACACTCTCCTTGCTGTACACACTACTTCGGCTGTTGCCAGTACAATATAGAAGTGGAATCAGGCAGTCTTTGTCTTTTAGTGAGTGTCCATTTTGTTCACCATAATATCAATAAGGTTTTTTCCCTTGCTTTAGTGTGTGATGAAATTTTCCTTACATTAGGCCTTAATATTCCACCTTATGAATAGGCCACTGTTCTAGTGTTCTATTGCTGTGAAAGATACACCATGGCCAAGGTAGCTTATAAAAGAAGTTGTTTAACTGAGGACTTAATTACAATTTCAGAGGGTTAACCTATAATCATTGTTGTGGGGAATGTGGTGGCATGCAGGGAGGCATGGTTCTGGAAAAGTGGCTGAGAGCTTTTTATCCTGATCTGTGAGCAGCAGGCAGAGGAAGAGAGACACTGGGCTTGGTGTGGACTTTTGAAACCCCAAAGTCCACTCCCAGTGACATATCTCCTCCAACAAGGCCACACCCCCTAATCATTTCTAAACAGTTCCACTAATTTTTGAGCAAGCATTTAAACATATGAGCCTATGGAGGACATCCTCATCTAAACCACCAAAGCCACATTTACATATTAATTCACTCATGGAAGATACAAATATTGCTATCATATTTTAACTGTCATGAATAATTCTTATATGAGTATGGGCCTACAAATACATCTTTAAGACTCAACTTTGGGTCTGGCAAAATGGCTCAGTGGATATATGCATCCACTGCCAAGCTCAGTCAGTGGGATCTAGATGTTGAAAGTATGTGTGGTCATTCCTGACTTAAACTATGTGCATGAGAAACATAGCCTGATCTTTTCTCTCCAAGCAGCAGAAGTTTATTCAATACAACCAAGAAGCCCTTCTTGTGACCTGATGGCTGAAAGTTGTATAGAAACAGAAGCAAAATCCACTATCATTTTCATGAGATCAACTGTCCTTTGACCTCCACACACATATGTGGCATGTGGACACACACACACATACACACACACACACACACACACACACACACACACACACTCAGGCACACAAAGAAAATAAGTAAAATGTAATAGAAATTTAAAAGATGATGCTTTTGATTGTTTTGTGTATAGACCCATTCTTGAATTTCAAGAGAATAGAATTCAAAAGAGAGAAAGAAAGAGACAGAGAAAAAAGAATGGAAGATTTTTCCTCAGTCGGTTTTTCTGTGGCATACTTCCAAAACTCGTGGCTAAAGAAAATTAGTACCGCAATGAAAGAAAATTCTAGCATCATTTGGATGTAACTCCACTGAATTCATCCTAGAAGTTAGAGAAAATATAAAATATAGGAAATATTTCTTACACAGTTTTCAATTAGTATGGTCTTTCAATTTAGAAATATATTCTATAGGAAGAATATTGAATTGAAACTCAAGGTGATTTTTAAATTTAATACATATTTTTTCTATTAGCTTTGTTCTGCCATTCTTTTCCTAACCTCTCAATCCTCTGTCTATACTAGTTATCATAATAAAATATGGAGGTTAGTCCATCAGTGACTTGAAGTTTTTTTTCTCTGGATCAGCCAGTACTCTTTGTTGACATCCATACCCCACAGCTATTGATATGAACAAGTTTTTTACTCTTTGGGAGCCCACCACCCAGCACCCAAATAAATACAGGGAGGCTTATTCTTACTCATGAATACCTTGCCTTAGCTTGGCTTGTCTCTAGCCAGCTTTTCTTAAATTATTCCATCTACCTTTTGCCTCTGGGCTTCTACATTTCTCTATTATACATACCTTTCCTTACTTCTTACTCCATGTCTGACTGTGTGGCTAGGTGGCTGGCCCCTGGCTTTCTCCTCTTCTTCTTTTGATACTAGATCTCTTCTCCTATTTATCCTCTCTGCCTAGCAGCCCTGCCCATTTCTCTCTCCCACCTAGCTATTCGGCTCTTTATTAGACCAATTAGGTGTTTTAGACAGGCAAAGTAACACAGCTTTACAGAGTTAAACAAATGCAACACATTCTTGCATCGTTAAACAAATATTCCACAGCATAAACAAATGTAACACATCTTAAAATAGTGTTCCACAACAGCCCACCATCTGTTCATTACTTTTTTGTCTTTCCCTAGAATGTTCTCTCTCCCACTGCTTTGCCTCTCATCAAGACTTTCTGATGTATGAAGAGGCATCCTCTCATCTTCTAGGATCCAGTCTATGTTAACATATCCTCTACAGCAATCTTCATGGTGTGCTTCTCTGTCAAAAGAATTCATTGATAGACCAACTTCTACAAGGAATCACACACTGCATGATGGAACTTTTTGGAGCCCACTCCCTATTGGGGGATACCTTGCACAGTCTTGATGCAGGGGGAGGGGCTTGGACCTGTCTCAACTGAATGTACCAGGCTCTGTTGACTCCCCATGGGAGGCCTTACCTTGTCTGAGGAGGGAATGGGGGTAGGTTAGGGGGAAGGCTGGAGGGTAGGAGGAGGGAAAAGAGGGAGATCTGTGGTTGGTATGTAAAATGAATTAAAAAAAATTCTTAATTAAAAAAGAAAAAGAAGTGAGGAACCACATCCTGGGCCCAGACCCCACCAAATATTTTAATTGTAAGGGACTATTTTCATCTAAGAGCCCATGGTGAACTTCAGTGTAGAATATAGATAAATATCTTATGTGTCAAAGCTATTGTTTATTGCTTTTAATCTAGAAAGTCAACTTTCACTAGAACTTACATGATAACAATGCAACCTAAAATGCCATTGTAGCAAGGCCACATATCATCTTCATTCTAGTTCCTGTTTATTATCTTTTGTTTATAACTAGGCCAATAGCAATGATGATATCATCAGCATCTACAGCCCATGCAACACTGCTTTAGTGCTTAGTTTAGGAAACTTATCCTCAACAGAGTATTTGTGGAAGGTGAATCTTACCTTTAAAATTTGATTTCATGCACATTTAATCATATAGTGCCCTGAAATAAATGCATTTGTAAATGTTGAAAAAGTGGCAGTTTTCCTCAGTTATGTATACAGCCCATAGTGATTTTGTATATTTCAAAGTACATAAAAAAAGAAATAAGATAATCATGGACCTTCCCCAAATAGTATATTATCTTTCTCTTAACATCTTCTCTCTGTTGTCTTTCTATGGAAGAATTTTTCAAAAATATATAAAATATGCTTTACTTTATTTCTCAAAGCTATTTGTCGGGCTATTGAATCTAATAAGAGAGGACAAGATGAATTCATAACAAATGAATTTAATGACATTTCACTATTGAGAAACAGACTTTACACATGTCACTTGATCAATTAAGAATGGATCCAAACCTTAGATTCTGATGTAATTTCTCTTTTGTAAAACCTAAACATCTTTGTATTAGATATTTTGGATTACATTTATTAATGGCATGACATGATTAAACAAAATGATTCTACACTGGAATATGTAAGTTGAAGTCTAAATGTTTATAGTCTTCAGAGTATAATGAGTTATATTAGACTTAGCCATCATAATGAATTCTAAAAATCCAGCAAAATATCTAGGGTAATAGAAAGTCAGAATTCATCTTGCTTGGGAATGAAGTTCTTTTATATTTGTAATTTCAACAAATTGTTTGGTTAGCCTGGTGAGGACAAAAGGGAAATGGCATATTTAAGGCTTGTGCTGTAGATTTCAAAGAAAAATTCAAAGGACTTATTAGGGCAAGAATTCAATTATCTCAGAATAATGGCAGTATAATTAATTACATTTTTTTTTTGTTTTCAAGGGCTGGCAGTAGACACACCGATGGGTCAGAGTGCTACAAAGGAGTCACAGGAAGATCTAGACAGAGTCTACCCACTCACTTAAAGTTTCTGGTATTCTGTAAGTTGGAATTTATGTCTACAGAACATTTCCATTTAACTGTACTCTACTCAGAAAGTTTTAACCTAATGACTGCAATTTACTTGGCATGTTCTTTATCTCAATTCTCCCATTCCCCATCATTTCTGCCTAGGTATGTATATATAGAAGCTTTCTGTCTTCTAGTCTCCCAACTGCTCTCTTGCTGAGCTCAAACTAGGTAACAACCGCCTATCTGTGATCAAATGCTATGCTTCAAGCCATATAGCATGACAACAGTGAACACGTAAGGCAAGGGGGAGGAAAAGGTGGCTAATTTTAAAGAATAGAAGCTGTGATTTAGACACAAATAGGTTGGTAATAATCCCTCAAAGTTCCTGCCATTTAGAATAAAGGAAAGCAGACCAAACTCAAGCAGAGTGGTTATGATAGAACAATGCTGTGATTTCAGACTCAGAGTCATAAAGAACCAAATATGCAACTCTTTAGCATGCCAGTATGGAGGTTGTCCTGTGGGTTGCTGACACCTCCAGAGAGGAATGACCTTTTCCTTTATAGGTAAATGTAGCTGAAACTTGTTTTTTGACTCCTGGCTTGTTCTTCCTACAATTCTTACTTGCTGAACTCAGTAGAGAGGAGCTATTCATTTTAAATAGCATCCCTCCATTCTCAGTAGTGACTATCATGTCTCCAAACCCTCCAATCCGTAGTCATTTTATACAGCAGATCTTCATTCATTTTATAAAAATCTACTAGTTTCCCATGACTTCACTGCCTTTTGATATCCCAAAATTAGTGTTTCTTGGTATAGTGAAGAACTTACAAACAACAAGAAAAATACTCAGAATGTCTTTTTTTTGAAGGGCAAAGAAGAGGCACATCATGGCCAAGTGAAGTCTCAATTTGATTTCTAAAAACCAAGAAGGTGAACTTGATTTCATGAGCAGAGATGAAACTTGGGATTACTATGCCATAAATACATGAATAAGTAAATAAATATTCATAAGTCAAGCAATGTAACACTTTATAACTAAATTTTCTTCCTGTGGTTCCATATTATGGATTTATATTAGTGACAAAATAGTACAATCATATTGATAACTATACATGGAAACTATGCTAAAATAAAATATTTAACATTTTGAATTTTCCACTGTGCCTATTACATGTTATCTTCATTTGATTACAGGTTTTATGACATGTGTAACGGCAAAAAGTAGCTCAGTGATAGCTAAAAGACTGTTGATTTCTGGGAGTCAGTATCTGCATATTGCTTCTCTGTGATTTTAAGATACTGAGGGCCTGGTGAGATGGCTCGGTGGTTACAGTGCTTGCTGCATAAGCATGAGGGCCAGAGTTCAGACTCTAAAAACTCAGTTAATGCTGGGTAGTTGTGGCGGCCCATTATAATTCCAGTCTTGAAAGGTGGAGAGAGGACATCCCAAGAGTAAGTTGGCTTATGAGAGCAGCCATATTGGCGAGCTCTGGGTTTGGATGAGAAACCCTGCCTCACTCAAATAGATGGAAGAATGATGAGAGGTGGTTGCTGTGGAATAATCCTTTTGTACATTGGAATACATAAGCTGAAGTCTAAATGCTTCAACTTCAGAGAAAGTTTATCAGAGAGTACTTAGCCACATGAGTTTGGGTTTATCTCTAGGCTCTTTTGTACCAGGCTTTTTTTTTTCAGCCATCAACCAGTTCCCAAATCATGACACAGAGACTTCCTGTGAAGATTCGTCACTTGTATTGGTTTAATAAAAAGCTGATTGGATGGTAGTCAGACAGGAATTATAGACAGGACAATCAAAATAGAATGATGAGAAAAAAGAAGGGTGGAGTCAGGGGAGATGCCATCCAGCCACCAAGGAAGTAGGGCATGTAGAAAATAAGGCATCAAGCCATGAGCCACATGGCAAAGCATGGATAAGAAATATGGGTTAATTTAAATGTTAGAGTTAGGTAGCAACAAGCCTGAGCTATCGGCCAATTATTTATAATTTATATTAAGTCTCCAAGTCAGTTATTTGGGAAGTGGCTGCTGGTTATTTGGGAGCAGGTGGTTGGGACAAGAAAACTCTGCTAATAGATGATCCTTGATCTTAGCCTTGGGTCTTCACCTGCATCTTTGTCCATTTACATCCACACACAGGTACCTACATAAATGCAAATATTCACACACACACACACACACACACACACACACACACACACACACACAAGCTCATGCTGTCACCTGTTGCCACCACCACCATGTTTTTCCTGTCAGGTAGACCATGTCCTTGCAAACTCTGAGCCCAAATGAATCCTTTCTTTCATACATTGCTTATTTCAGGTACTCAGAGAAAAGAAACTGATCTCAGCACCATCCCAGAAAGAGCACCATGGTGTCGGGAGATGCTTGATCCATGCATCTGCTATTACTGCTTTTCCTCAAATGCCAATGATTTTTCACTAAAGACTTTTTGTTCTATTTGTCTTGACCTGCCTTTCCATATTGCAGTATCTGCTCTGGCTTTGCTTTATTTGGGAACAACTAAGAGAATGTTAAAGGTGACTGGGAAAGATTTTTTAGTTTCATTGGGGGAAGGAAGTTAATAATGCCTACTTTTATCATCCCAATTTGGCTCTTTCTTTTTACAATTTATTTTTATTTTGAGTGAATGAGTACTATTTTGTTGGCATGTATGTCTGTGTACAATGCATGACTGATGCCCACAAAGGTCAGAAGAGGGTGCTGGATTCCCTGTAACTAGAATAAGGAAGGAAGGGAGCTTTTGTTGTGTGATTTGATGATGGATTAATTCTCGAATTTCTGGAAAGTATATGGTTAATTCTAGAATTCTCTAGCACACACTGAAGAATAGTTACATTATGGTGTTTGAGAAATGTTATTCACTGTATAGCTAAGACTAGAAACATTATTACAATTTTGTATTTACTCTACTCTGTAGTAGTGTGGTCTTCCCATTTCCTTATCACATTAGCATTTGGCCCTCTTCCTGGCAGGCAGCCTGTGATCAGCTCAGCCTCCTTTGCCTCATAGCCCTTTTCCTGGAGCCTGCAGGACACAGATGCTGTTTTTACAGTGTCATTTCACCTTGATTTTCCTTCTCTGCTTCCTAGGTCAGTTGCTTTCCTTTACTTCTTGTTTTAATGAATTTTATTTCTGACTCACATTTATTAATTGTAATTGGTTTTGGTGTGATATTTCAACATATGCCTTCTGTGTGCTCTAATCAAATTCTAGCTTCCCTTATCCCCCACCCCTCTAGGAATTTCTATTATACATTCACTGTGAGGCCACACACACACACACACACACACACACACACACAGAGAGAGAGAAAGAGAGAGAGAGAGAGAGAGACAGAGACAGAGACAGAGACAGAGAGAACACGTCTTTCTGTGACTGCCTTGTTATTAGTGTTTTTTAACCTAATACTCTCTAATCCCAACCATTTTGCTGCATAGGCCAGGGTTTCATTTGTCTTTGCTTTATGGCTGAATAATCTTCTATTTTGTGTATTTATCATATTTGATTAATCCATTTGTCCTCAGAATACTCACTGGTTTTGTTAAACACTTTCCTAACCAATTTCACATAAGAAAGATGCAGGAGAGAAATCCCCTGTGTTTTTACATATCTGGAACTATTTTTAGCTTACCATGGCATTTGGCTGCTGATTATGTAGAATACGGGATTCCTGAGAATAATTTACCGAGGAACTCTGACAGCATGGCTTCATTGGTTCTGGGTTTTGGAGTGTCTGATGAATACGTTATCCATCTGTGGACTGCTGTTTTAAAGACTATCTTTCTCTGAGCTGCAGCTCTTTTTAGGGTCTTTATGACACCATAAGATATTTTTAGAGTTAGACTTTCCTTTGATTGTTTGAACCAAATTTTTTCAGCATAGGACACAGAGAAATATTTGCTATTTCTTATTTGATAAACTCCCTAGCATTTTTCTCTTCTCTTATAAGAACAGTGTTCTCCTGACTGATTATCTATTTTATGTCATTCCTTTTATCTTTCCTATGCCTTTCTTTGCATTATAGATTATCTCTTCAATATTGTCTCACAAAATTTGGAGTTTTTTTTTATTGTTCTCTGATGGTTTCTCTTGGCTTGTAGATTTTGAGGATGAAATGACCTAATGATCAAAATGATCAAAATATACAAAGTAGAGGTTTTTGATATCATGATTCCCCCCATAATCATAATTTTTCCATTGAACTTCTTATTTTTTTCTAACATTTTAAGAGCTCTCTAATGTTCTCTAATAATTTTTATAGCCTGTTAATTTTAAGGATTAAATGACCTAAAGATCTAAATAAACAATTTGGAGATTATTTTTAAATCATAACTTTCCCCCTAGATTCATCGTTTTTCCTTGGGACTTTTAATTATTTTGGTCTCTTCTGGCTCTCAGGAGTAACTCAGAACATGTTTGTTCACATTTAATCATGGCAAAGTGCAGGGCCATCCAAAACCTATATGTGTTTGCGTTGTAATTTGTATGGCGTGGGTTATACACACTAAGAACTGTGAGAACAAAGGGTAAACTGACTTCTCCTTTCTACTCGATCTTTAGATGTGCTCTCTTTAGCCATGTACACCTGTTCTTCACATTCCGAGCTGACAACCCCTCTGTCAGTTTTGTGTGTCTGGAACTATTCCATAGTCTATTATTGGCTGAAATCTCTCATTATTAAAAACTCCATTTCCTGACCATTGTTTTGTGCATGGTTATATTCTTTTCGTTATGCAAATGAATATGGATATACAGTTTTCCCAAAATACTCTTGCAGAGAAGACTACAGAACACACTTTGAAAACTCTTGTTCTAATACAAACAAAAAAAAATTCTACACTACCTATTTTTTAAAAGCCCTTTGAACCTATCTTTTAAAATCTGGTTGATTTTTCTCAGCCATTGTTATTTTAATAAGAACAATTTAGTTTTGTTTTTATATGTATGTTTCTCCTGCATGCACGTATTTGTACCACAGGTGTTCCTGCTATGTGCAGAGGCCAGAAGAGGAAGTTGGAGTCCATGATACTGGAATTTCAGACCATTGTGAGCCCTACTATGGATACTAGGATTTGAATCTCCATCCTCTGTAAGAGTAGCAAAGACTCTTAACTAATGAGCCATTTCTCCAGCCCTTAGCATCATCATTTTAAGATGTGGTCATTTTGCTTATGAATTCACACATGCACTAAATATCCACCCTTTTTTTAAATGTATTAACACATTTTTTTTTGTATTTTATAATTTAATTTAATTTTACATATCAGCCACAGATTCCCTTGTTCTCCCCGTCCCGCTCCCCTCCCTTTCCTCCCAGACCACCCCCATTTCCCATCTTCTTCAGGGCAAAGACTCCCCTGAGGATTGAGTTTAACCTGGTAGATTCAGTCCAGGCAGGTCCACTCCCCTCCTCCCAGGCTGAGCCAAGTGTCCCTGTATAAGTCCCAGGTTCCAAACAGCCAACTCATGCACTGAGTACAGGACCCGGTCTCACTGCCTGGATGCCTCCCAAACAGATCAAGCCAATCAACTGTCTCATTTATCCAGAGGGCCTGATCCAGTTGGGGGCTCCTCAGCCATTGGTTCATAGTTCATCTGTCTCCATTCATTTGGCTATTTGTCCCTGTGCTCTATTCAACCGTGGTCTCAACAATTCTCACTCATAGAGCTTAGGGGAGTGGGATATCCCAGCTGGATCAGGAAACAGAGAGGGAGAACAAGGAATAAAAAACCATAATGGATGAAGATGACAGAAGAATAGAAAGAAGCGGAATGCTGGAGAGGCCCATAGAAATCCACAAAGATACCCCCACAATAGACTACTGGCAATGGTCGAGAGACAGCCTGGGCTGACCTACTCTGGTGATAGGATGGCCAAACACCCTAATAGTAGTGCTTTTTTTTTTTTTTTAAATTAATGAGTGGTGCCTTGTAAGTATATCATGATTCATTCACCTGTTGAAGGACATTAACATTGTTTCAGATTGGATAGCATGAATTTAAATGGTAATCAAGGTGAGCTCATTCTTGCAGGTAAACCCATGAACCAATAGAATTACTGTCCTTTTCTGTCCTTACAAGAAGATGTACACAATGTCCACTCTTTAAGTGCTGGAAAGGAGCTAAGTGGTCAAGAATGGCTTCTCACAGCCCCCTTAACTCCAGCTTCAGGGTATCTGAATCCTTCTTTAGCCTCTGTGGGCATTTGTACTCCCATGCCCTTAATCCACATATAAACACACATGATGTAAAAATCAAATAGCTCTCAGAAATGACTCCACCTTTTCCCTTTCTCTGACAAGTTGAAGACATTGCACAAAGGTGGCCTTCTGAAGAAAGGATGGAATCCTTCACCACAGACTGAATCATTTTCCTGAAGTATATTTTTTAACCTTCAGAATCTTGAAAAACACATTTCTGTCACTAAAGCCACCCAATGTTTGGGATCTTGTTGTGGCAGCTTAGTCAGAATAATGTAAGTGCTGAAAACAAATTCCACAAAAAGAAGTACATGTCTTTATTCAGAAAATTATAAACCCTACAGAAAATCATTGGGACAATTTAAGAACAGTATTTGAAATATTCTATATTACAATGAAGTTGATTGTCCTTAAGTCTATGAATTCAGTGAATTTAAATCAAGACCAATTCATAAAATCTTACCAGAAAAGGGGGATGGTGTCTATGAATGATGAAGATGCATGAAAGAAGAAGGTGTGAGGACTTGCCTCAGGGTTTCAGTGCTTATCATCTGGCTCTGATGGCTACCAGTGGACAGCTCCTGGACAGCTAGAGAAACAACCCAAAATGGAAGAGCGTGCCCGTGGAAATGGGTCTGGGTAGTCTGACAAAGACTTGCTGTCTGATCACAGGATTTTCTGGTATTGGGTGGGATCGAATGTGCAAATCTTTCCAATGTTTTTACGATGATAGTGCTACTGTGATGGTGGGCGAAGAGGACCACTGGTGAGTGTTGAGGCCATAGGGTTACTCCCAAGTCAGAGATGACATTTAGAACCCTGGTTTTGAAAAGGGCTTGAGGGTGTGAGCTTGTTCCTTCTGGTCTTCTACCATGTGAGGACACAAAAGGAAAGCCATCAAGAGACACCAAAGCCAAACCTCGATCTTAAACATTCCTGATGTCAAAACTAAGAAATAAGTGTCTGTTCTTTATAAATTTCCAAAACTAAAGTGTTTTCTTAAGGAAGAATGAAAGTAAGAAAAGCTGCTAAACTACTGCTAAGAAGATGATAGATCATGACCCGATAGAAAACGGACCTCTACTTCACATCACATAGGAGCGTGTGCCCTGATGGTAAATGGACGTCTACTTTACAACATATAGGAGCGCATGTCCTGTGTCCTGATGGTAAATGGACGTCTACTTCATATCACATAAGAGTGTGTGTCCTGATGGTAAACGGACGTCTATTTCACATCATCTAGGAGCACATGTCCTGGCAATTAGATGCCTAAACGGGAAAAGTAAAAATTGGTCTTTTGAAAGAAAGATATGGGAGTTTATGTTTTTTAATTTAAGACAAATCACATGTCCATCCTGAATCACAGCTTTGACATTCAAACTATAAATTCTAAAGTTTTTAATTCTTGAAAAGAAAGAAGAGAAAACAAAACAGCTACAAAGTAGGAAACATTATTTATAGAAAGTAGATTAAAACAATTCTCTTAGAGAACATGAAGCTTATGAATTCAGCCATGCTGGGTCCAGTGGTCTCTGCCCTTCCCTGCAGCACTGTGGGTGTAACCACACATCACCACTTCTGATTTTGACGTGGCTTGTGGGAATCTGAGCTCAGGTCGTCATGCTTATGCATCAGGCTCTTTATTGGCGGAGTGGTCTCCTTGGGCCACTTATATAGTTCATAGAAAGGGCAAAGAATATATGCCAACAAAAATTAAAAGACATACAAATTAATAGACTCGTGGAAAGGAAACGTTATAAAGGGCAAAGGAGATAAACCTAACATAAAATTTAAAACATACAAATTAGAGTTGCAGCTGGGGGCCATGTCAGGGTCCGTGGCCCTACTGCAGCCAGGGCCTGTGCTGATGTCTGAGGCACCTGTTACCATCGAAGGACATGTAGACAACCAGGATCTAGGGCCATGACGGTGTCTCAGGGGCATACTGCTGCTGGGGTAGTGGTAACATCCAGTCCCAGCCACTGTCGAGGACCACGTCAGGGTCCATGGTTCTACCATGGCTGGGGTCTGTGCTGAAGTCCGGGTCCTGCATTGCCGCCAAAGGTCTCATCGAGGCCCCGGGTTAGAGCTGTAAGCATTCCCACCTGAGTGTCCAGTCCCTCTACCCAGAGCCAGGATGTTGACTTTGCCTTAGCTGCTGCTGAGAGCCATGTCTGGGTCCTTGGTCTAGCTACAGCTGGGATCTGTGTGGATATCTGTTATTGGTGACATTATTAAGGCCACTCCACTTAGTTAAAAGGAAGATTTATTTAGTGGGTAACTTACAAAAAGGGGAAGGTAGGTCGCAGGGTCTGGGGAAGGTGTATCACAATCCAGCGGTGTTCTCTGGAGCTCTGCTCCGTCCACCTCCACCGTTCAGCATCCCGGAACAGAGAACGCTCCCCATCCAGCTCTCAGGTCTCCAGGCGCCTCCCCTGGCCCCACCTCCTAGGATTGACAGTTGCCAGAGTCTCAATGGGGGTTGGAACTTCCAGATCCAAGCTGGAATGGCTACCCACTACAGTCTGTGGCTTGTGTTACCTCAGGGGGCCTTAGACACCATGTGAGATGAAATCAGAGGGCCATGCTGAGCTGGCTACATCCTTTGCTGGACCTGGAAAAGCTGGCCTTGCCTCTCGCTGGACACTACAGCAAAAGAGCTGGACCCTGTACCCTAGAGAGATGGCTGCTAGCCCTCATCACAGGCCAGGGTGAACTGACTCTCAGGGCATGCCCTTAGGGAGCTGACTCCACCCCCTCGCCTGAGGTGGGTGGCCCCAGGGGACTGTACTGACCAGCTTGGCTGCCATTCAGGCCCACAGCTGGGCCTTGGATTGACCCACCCACCTAGGAACTGCTGGAGCTGGTGAAGGGACTGGTCCTGTGGAAAGATACTGTTGGGTGGGAGCTCTACCTCACACAGCTCCTCACCTAAATCCGCCCCTTCAAAGCCCACCAAACACAGCTCCTCCCCCAGAGAGGATCAAGACCACTCCCACAGGGGGATCAGCATCCCTGATAACAGATTCATGGTTCTTCTGGTCTCATAGCCTTCTCCTCTCTGTGGGGCCTGGGAATCGCTCGGGAATGCTTTACCCATTAAATCGGGCTCTTCTAATTTGGTCTGATTTGGTTTGTTGCCACAGCAGAGAGGCCTTCAGGAATCCTAAAACTTATCAGATACCTGGAAGATCTCCAAGACTGAGGGTGGCCACAGGAGATCCCAGAGGAGTTCCAGTGAGGATCCAGTGATGATGGTGTACCAGAAACCAGAGGCCTTGAACCAGACTAGTGACTCGTTGCAATAAATATTTGCCAGTAAAGCTGATGGGACAAAGAGATGTGCTATGTGGCACACTGAGGCCTCCAGTGCCACCAGGACGAATGAAGAGGTGTTGGAGAAGCAGGAAAGAAGGAGAAGCAAAGAGTTTTGTTTTTTTTTTTAATGGTTTTTGTTTTTGTTTTGTTTTTGCTTTTGCGTTTGTTTGCATGCTTGCTTACTCTGATTTGTTTCCTTACATGTGTGGGGGCAGGGAGGTCAGGGATGAGGGGAGGATATGGGGGTACTGCGAGGTGAACAGAATTGAGGTGCATGATGTAAAACTCCCAAAGAGTCAATAAAGAAGTTTAAAATAAACATACAAATTAATAGAATTGTAGAAAGGAGATGTTAAACAAACTTAAGGATAATGCATACATCATTAAAAGTAGGAAAGAGATAACTGGTAGGGAGCGTGTGTGAATGTCAATGGGATAGGCAATATCCTACTTATTGAGCTGGGGGTTGGAGGCACATCTTAACCATATTGTTATTATTGTTCAAGTACAATATATTTGTGATATTTTCTTTGTGTATAGTTTTAAAATATATGGAATACTACATCTAAATTACATTCCTTTTTATTTATCAAATTACCAAGTCCCTCTGAGTTGGATAATGAAAGATAAAGCATCTCAGGTAATTTCAGTTGCATCCCGGACCTCACTTTTCTGTCTCAGATCCCTGACTTTTATTATTTTTATTATATGACCTTTGCCTTGTCAAGGACTGTGATGGCATTTTCTGTGTGATTCAATAAAATTTAGACTTTTCTTTAAGGTTGATACTGAGCATTTTCTTCAGCTAAACCATTTACATTTTCATAATTACAAGAATGTTATATGCAGGTTAGCAAAACACTGTGGTTAAATCACCACACACATTCTCCTGTCTGAAAATGAATTTTGAAATGTTCTGATCCCACAAATTATCTTAGAATTTATTTTGAATTCATTGATAATTGTCAAATTAATTTTTCCTTAAGAATCTTGAAAATATTGACAACCGAGTCTCATTCTTAGAGATTCTAATTATTTTTATTTTAACAAAATTTAATCAGTTTGGGCACAGGGATTTAAAATGTATGAACTGACTGGAATCTGGCCTCTGTCATGACTCTTATGCTACTGCTTCTTACATTGCATGTTGCCTCTCTCTTAAATTTATACTGGATTTTGGAAGTAAAATTATATTTTCATGTTTGTAAATTTCTAATGAGCTACCTGTTTGTAAGAGTCTTATTTAATTACCATATTATTAATAATATGGCATTTGGTTGACAATTTACCTACATACAGACTTCCTGAAATAAAAATACGTTCATAGAATTTTTATTTCAGTATCCAGTAATGGTGGTAAGTCTAATGTCGGTCTGATTTCACAAGTAAATACATTTCTTCATTTTGGAGTTCTAAAGTTTTAATAATATTTGATTAACCACTTTTCATTAGTTTATCCTCTCTCAATATTAATGCCATTATAACATTTATTAGCTCTGGGATATGTTTTCTGAGTTTCTGAATAATCTCTTAGGTGATTAAATAAAATTTTATTAGCTACATAAGAAAGTAAATAAAAACCAATGAAACAAATTTAAATGAATTTAAATTCAAGAAGTAAAAATAATTCAAATTCTGTGTTATTCCATGAACATTAATTTTATCATGTAAAATAAAATAATATTGAGATATTTGCATTTTTATAATTTCTTAGTATTAATTATGTAGCTTTACAAGTATGATGCATATTGACTCATAGTAGGATTTCAAGAATTTAAAGTAATAAAGAATTCTTAATTTCATCATTCCTCAGGTTTCTTTACTTAAACCTGAGTTTTTGTGCTATGATTTAGACTCTATAATTTCTAAGCATAGTTACTTTACAACTTAAGTATATGATGGACTTAAAGTTCTATGTCAAACATAAATGTGCTTCTACATTTGTGTGTGCATTTATTTTACATTTATATATGAGACATATATGCAAATAGGTACATAGTGTCTAAGGTAAAAACAATTATAAAGATTCCCTTTATTTTTTCCCAAATACTATTTTTATTTATTCTTCTCTCATATATTAGATCTTGACCATGGTTTCTGCCCTCCTCCGAGTTCCTTCTCTACCATCTCCCCTCTCCCTCAGATCCACTCTGTTCCCCTTCAGAAAAGAGCAGGCCTGAACTGAATACTGCATAAAAGGTTAAAATAAAGCTGGGCACATACTCTCATATTAAGGCTGGATTAGGCAGCCCAGTAGGAGGAAAAGGGTCCCAAGAGCAGGCAAAAGAGTCAGAGACAGCCCAACTCTCACTGTTAGGAATACCACAAGAACCATAACATATATGCAAAGGATCTAACTAACATCCATATAGGCTCCCCGATTGTCCCATAACAACCATAACATATATGCAGAGGATCTAAGATCCATATAGGCTCTCTGATTGTCCCTTCAGTCTCTGGGAGTCCCTATGAGCCCTAGTTAGTTGATTCTGTGGGCTGTGTCCTTGTGGTGTCTACCCCTCCGACTCCTACAGTCTTTCCTCCCCCTCTTCTGCAGGATTCCCCAAGCTCCCTCCAGCTAATATTTGTCTGTGGGTCTCTTCATTTGTTCCTGTCAGTTGCTGAATGAAGCTTCTCTAATGACAACTGGACTAGGCACCAGTATATGAATATAGCAGAGTATCATTAGGAATCATTTCATTGACTTTTTCCCCTCTTTTTGCCAGTTGTGTCTGGTTCTATCCTAGGTCCCTGGGCCATCTAGCCTCTAGTTTATGGCTGTCCAGGCAGTGTCAGATATGGGCTCCCTCTCATGCTGTTGGCCACAAGTTGAACCAGGCATGGGCAACTTCCATAAGTTCTCCTCTCTTTACCCCAGCACATCTTGCAGAAAGGGCAAATTGTTGGTTGAGGTTTTTGTTTCTGGATTAATGTTCCAGTCCCAAAACTGGAAGCCTTGCCTAGTTATAGCAGATGGCTGGTTCAGGCTCTGTACTCCCTATTACTAGGAGTTTTCACTAGGGTAAAGATCTCCTTTGAAACATCATGGATCCAGTCCTTTTGCCACACCTATTCTCTACTCTTCCCCTTTTATGGGCATGTCATAGTATTCATCATGGTCCATGCTTAACAATTTATTGTGATCACAAACTAGGTGGATTTCTTTTGTGATTTATAGAATATCCAGATGTTCCATTATGTGTGATGTTAATGACTTTCTTATGTGTCTATCTATTTACATTTGGTTCTCTCTGCCAGACCTTTCTGCAATTTAACCACACAGCCAATTAGCATTAAGTTACTTTAAGTCAACATTTTGTTTGCAGATTTTTCTATCTCCAAGTGGATGTAAATACAAGAGTCATTACTGCTTTATTTCCTGGCTGTTTTTATTTTTACTTGTTTGTTTAAGGACAATGTCTTCCATCTTATAATAAATTTTTTCCAGATGGAATAAAAACTAGGTTATGTGGGTAGACTTTGAGTTGTGTAAATGTCCTGGACTAATGAGAGCTAAAGACCTGCTTCATTTACTTCTTTGTGAATGACCTGCAAGATTTGCCCAGAAAATTAAGAAATGCCTTCTAATTTTTACAGTTCTGTACATTTAGTGGCATATGCTTCCCTTGTAATGATCTTCCCTTTGATGTGACTCCCACTTGTCATTTGAATTTTTTCCTGTATGTTATAGTTTGTCTCCCCTAAGATAACTTATTCATCAATTTCTCTCCCATTGCCTTTTCCTTTTTTGATTCTACTTTATGTCTGTCTAATCATTCTCTGTTAATTTTTCCCCTCCTGTCCCTAGACAGGAATGATCTACTGTAACTCCATTCCAGCCTACCTAGAATGAGTTTTCAAATACTTTAAAGGCTTTAATTTCCTCTTCACTTTCTAGCTTAGGTTTGTCAGCAACTTTTCCATAGTATTCTATTTTCAAATCTTTTTTGATATCATTCATTTCAAATCTCATTTGATACCATTTCACTTCCTTTTGTTAACTAATATCTGATGTTATCTTTAACTTCCTATAAACAAAACCAAAATAAAACAGATAATCTTTGTTTAATCATTTCTCATCACTTTTAGTTATACATTATAAAATTTTATTTTGTATTGTATATTTTCCTTTTGTCATTTTATTATTTATTTCATTTATTACCCTACAAAAATAAACTAGATCTATCCTTAGCTTTCCATCAACTGCACTTCCTCCCAAATTTTAAAAGATATCATATCTTTCTTGGCTTTCTTGTTAATCTTACCGTGGTTTGAATTCTCTGTTTCAACCCTTTGTCAGGAGGACTATTGTTGTCTGAAACACACTGTTCATCTTTCTATAATTCAATTATTTGATGGGCTTGAAAAGGAACAGACTTGGGCAGTCTACCCTCAATAATGAGTTTGGTTATGTTATATTTGGGTATTTTCTATGTCCAGCGTATGTATTCATTATCTACCAAAGGGAACTGAGAGAGTAACTGTTATAGCATTGTAGTACATGGTAAAATGAACAGTTAACTGGTTATTACTTGTGAAGAGTTTTGTTAAAATATATTGAACTCTACTAAAATACACCCTCTTTCATAAAACTCTTCTCTACTCTCCAAGATTCTTGGCTCTTTCCCACATTAATATTCTTGTGATATCGCCTATTAATGTGGGCTTCAGTTCAGATGGGTACATCTTACAGTGCTATCTACTGCAACTTTCTGATCTCATGAAAATGATAGTGGATTTTGCTTCTGTTTCTACACAACTTTCAGCCATCAGGTCACAAGAAAAGCTTCTGGGTTGGTATTGAATAAACTACTGCTGCTTAGAGAGAAAAGATCAGGTTATGTCTCTCACACACATAGTTTAAGTTAGGAAGGACCACACATACTTTCAACATCTCCAATATCCAAGAAACTACTAGGTGTCATCAAAACATAGAATGATTGTTTTCCTTTGAAGATCCCAAAAGTGTGATTCATATCATTTCACAAATGAACAATGTGACACAGTGGTAAATGATTTCATCAAGGTCATTCAATGAATGAAGGATGGAAGTAATATTTAAATTTATCTTTTGAACTTTAGAGCATGTGCTTTTCTCATGAAAGTGCCAGTATTACAACCATTTTAATTTTAGAAGTTAATGTCTCCAAAACAAGGCAGACATTTCCTCACAATAAATACTCTGAAATTTTATCTGGCTAGAATTAAACTGAAAGAAATGTTATAATGTTCTTCCTAGATAATCTGGCCACTCATAAAATACACAGCTTTTCTTCATTATCCACAGTAATTCCTAGAGTTACAGCCCCCACACATGGACTAGAACAGTAGTATTGTGCAAGAGCGGGTAGGAAGAAGTTGATTGCCATCACTTGGCTACCCCTACTGGCTGCTAGAATGCTAATTTTCCAGTGGTCCATTATGACTTCAAAGAATGAAGAGAGGAAACAGATGGCAATTAGTTTTTTAGAAATTATTATGAACATAATTGCAGCCCAACTGGAAATCAGTCATATGACTGGAAGCTAGAAGAAACTATAGAAAACACAGTCCCATGGACTCAGAGGCAATGAAGTGAAAATAGTGTTTGGCAGTGTCTTATGAATAGAAATTGTTTGTGTGCTTATGGGAAAGGGCCTGTATTACAGGGCTCACACTTCCTCATCTCTTTCTCTCTCACTAAATGAAGAAACACATGTGCATGAACTGACCTTCCAACCTATCCATTTATCCATTCACTAACTATTTTAATAGTTTTACGCATAAATAATCTGCTTATCATAGTATCCTGCTTTAAATATATAATCCAGTCATTTATAACATATTTAGAGAATTGTACAATAATCACAGTAGTATAATCTTTAAATATTTCTATAATTACAACAGAAACCCTGCATTCATTAGCAGTTATTTCCATATTCCCATCTTTCTTTCCACTGCAGTCCTGGGAGAACACTAATGTTCTTGTGTCACTATAGTGTAGTATTTTGGATATTTGCTATAGATGAAAGCATGTGACTTCTTTGACCACATATCATTCTAAGGTTCATTCATTCATACTATAGGAGAGATCAGTAATTCATCCAATGAATATTTTGAGTGTAAATAATGTACCAAACCCCACAAGACACAAAGGATATGATAAAAACCCAAAGGGAACATGGTGTCTGTCATCATATAACTTGAAATTGAGTGGATGATGATTTTTACTACATAATCATGCTAATGTGCTTATACTTAAAATTGTGTTAATGCTACTATGAGAAATTTTGTAAAAAATATCAAAGTAACATGTATCAAGAAAGGAATTTTGGTGCGGTCCATATTTAAGTTGAGTGTCAGCCATGAGGAAGAGTTGGTCTAAAGAAGTTATTAACATGGTTATTGAGCTCCTGCTATCAGTTCAAATATGAAGTCAGAAGCCAGAGATGAGGAACAAGATGGCCATATTGTAGTACCTTATGGCAGAAAAGCACACAAGAGAATACAATTTACCCAGTGATGATTAGATGCCCAGAAAAGAGGCCGGTGGTATACCTGGGGTGCTGAGACTCAGGAAGTCTTGTAAAAGTTGATGGCTCCTTGAGTTCTAACAGGAAAAAGGAATTTTCCATTTGAGGGATGGAAATAAGGCTTCTCAAAGCAAAAGCAGCCACATCATCAGAAACCTTGAGATGGTTCATGAGTATGCTGCCTTAGGGAAGAGACTCTTTGGATGTGGCTTCTCAAAAGGCTGTGACTCATTCAAGGATCTCTAATGGACTCTCCTCTTTCATCCATCTTCTGCTACCACAGAGCTTTAGACTGTTTCCAGTTGTGAGTGGTAGAGCACATGCTCATTTGATGCAAAGCATCTAATGAAAGCTGTACCATCCCAAGAATGTAGCTGCCTCATCACATGAGTTGGTTCTGCACTGCTGTGTGTTGAAGTGAATCATTGTGTATTCTGCTAATTTCACATGTAGAGATTGTTTTGTTGACCCATCTTTACTTAGGCTAATTGAGTTTGGTTCATGTTAGTAACATGATCGTGGAACTATTAATGAACACTTATTTCATTCCTCACTGGCAGGACATTCTAGTTACAACCGTGTAACAATAGTGCAATAGATATTTTCAATGAAATTTATCGTGTACATCCTTTTATTGAAAAGCAAAACATTCCCCTGACATAAAAATGCAAGGTTGCTAACATGAATTTAATTTGGAGAATAAAGGTATACATAAAGCCGTGATCTTTTCTTTTTACATGTTTTTAGCTGAAGTAGAATTATATTACCTCCCTTTCTCCCTCCAGACCTTCCTAGGTACCCTCCCCCAAGCCACTCTCAGGTCCCACTCCAAGTTGATAGCCTTGCTTTCTTTTATTATTATTATCATATGCATACTTATGTATATGTGTACATATATATGAATATGCACAAATACGTGTGTAACACAAACTGCTGGGTCTATTTTGTTGTTTGTGTATATTTGGTTTCAGGACTCGCCACTTGCACTGGACAGCTAATAATGAGGCTCCTCCCCAGGAGACACTAACTCTTCTTCCCTCAGTAGTCATCAGTTGTTTGTCCCTCTTTTCTAGAGGTGGAACACCATGAAAATTTCCCCATTCCATGTTAATGTGTCCATTGATACTTCCATTGTTCCAGTCTTTATTATTCAGCTATTTCTAGGAGATACTGTTTCACAGCTGATTTCTTATTATCCCCACTCTTACAATCTTTCAAACACCTCTTCCTCAATACTATTTGAACAATAGATGGAGGAGCTAAGATGTAGGTGTGTTTGTTGGAGCTGGATTCCCCATGATCTGTGGATCTTTTATCTTTTTTTTTTTTTTTTTTGGTTTTCCGAGACAGGGTTTCTCTGTGTAGCTTTGCGCCTTTCCTGGGACTCACTTGGTAGCCCAGGCTGGCCTCGAACTCACAGAGATCCGCCTGGCTCTGCCTCCCGAGTGCTGGGATTAAAGGCGTGTGCCACCACCGCCCGGCCCTGTGGATCTTTAGATTGTATCCAGTAGTGGTTTTCTGTGATTTGTCTCCTACTGCAAAGAGGGCCTTCTTTGGTAAATGGTGGTAGCTGTACTTAGCTGTGTGTATAAGAATAAGATTTAGAATGTTAGGATGTTGAGTGGACCTTAAGTCCAGTTAGGCAGTTCTGGGTTGCCACTGATATATATATGAGTGCCGCTTGCATCTTTATGCATATTTTGCCATACTGGTGACTTTCATGGACCATAGGTGTGGTAGTTGGATAGGACAGTTGAATCGCTTCCTTCCCTTGGTATCATACAGGTTCTGAAGTATGATGTTTTCATTCCCACTCAATTTCAGGAAGTTTTAGGTGGCCTTCTTCATTTCTTTGATGATTCACTCATCCCTTGATAGTGCTGTGTTGTTACATTCCCATGGGTTCTGTAGTTTTTCTTGCTGTTAACAGAATATAAAAATTATTTCAGTTTTCACTTATTTAATATGTGCTTAAAATGTGGTCTATTTTAGAGAAGGTTACATGGGCTGGTGAGAATATATATTTTGCAAAATAATCTGTAGATGTTTAACTTAGTTTGATCTATGATGTCATGTGACTCTGATGATTTTTTTTTAATCTTTCAGAGGGTTCTGGGTGACCTGATGGTGGAATTTTGAGGTTGCCAACTCTTTCACTAAGGTCAACTTATGTCTTTACATCTAGTAGTACCTGCTCTTCGAAATTGAGTGTACTAATGCTTGGTACATGGATGTTTGGAATTGTAATTTATGTTAATCAGCATGAAATGAGCTTTGCCATCTCCACACAATAGTTTTGTTTTGAAATCTGTTTTGTCAGATATTAGTATTGCTATATCTGCATGATTTTCAATTCTGTTTGCCTGGGATACCTTTTCCCATCCTTTAAACTCAAGGCTATTTTTGTATTTTCTAGTGAATTTCGTTGCTTATGTGCAACAATAGATGGGTTCTGATTTTTAATTTCATCTATTCATTTGGATCATTTAAATAGAAAATTGAGATCATTTAGATTTAAAGTATTTATTAATTCATGTTATTTTGTTGTTTTTGTAATGCTTAGTACTTTCCATATCCTCATGAGAGTACTTATTCTTCTATTGTAGTTTATTCTTTGTTGTGGTCCTGTGGAAGGTCTCATTGGTCTCTTTTGATGTACAGAATCCCTTGTCTTGTGCAGTGCTGCCTGAGTGGTTATGAATTCCTTTAGTTTTTATTTATCATTTAAAGTTTTTAATTTTCTTTCCTATATTAAAGAAGGAAATAAAGAAGGAAGGGAGAGGGAGGAAGGGAAGGGAAGATGAATAGGATAGTTTGTGGACTCAAATTCCCATCTGCTTTGTTCACACTGATATTTCAGCCATATGAAGCATAGTCTAAGGCCACTTGGGGAAGGGTCTTCGCCTGGAGAATTTTAAGCAGCAGTAGTTTCACCTCCCTAGAACAATAGGGGTATATATTTGCTATTCATGGAGAGGGTGGCAGTGGGCAATACACTGAGATTCTCATGTGGACCATCTTACTACGTGGAGGAGCCCTGTCTGTTAGGTGTATTTAGCATTTAAAATACCATATAAGAGGATTTATTTATACAAATATATCTTATTTACATCAATACAACTTTATAGGATTTAGATGCAGCTACATTATACTGTGCTGCACCTTCTCTAGAGTCATCTTGTAATCTCCTACTTTTGAAAGAGAGTGATAATGTACATGAATAAAAAAAGTCACAAGGTAAAATAAACTACTTTCCTACTTAGATTCAATTTTGTATATTGCATAATTGACACATTTTTGGGATATAATAACATACTAATTAACCTGATCCCTAGAGGAGGGTTCAAGTGACCTTTATACTTAGCCTTCATATTACCTCATTTTAAGTCAGTGTCTTTTAGAATATATTATTATTATTCTAGTATGTATCTAGACTAAAATTACTGCTTAGTTTCCTTAGAAGTGCTGGGAAGACTGTTTCACAGTTATGTGGTCATAAAAATTTCCTTTAGCCCTATGTTTGTTTAATCACATCTCTGAACACCTCTCTCTTTAAATGAGATTTTTAAAATTATTCTCCCTTTTTGAATTATTGCAATCTGATAATGCACAGTATGGAATAAATCTGCAAAAGCACTTGTGGTTCTCATTTAACAGTTACAATAAAGGAACAAGGGAGGCTGTTATCAAACGCTTTGTTAAATTATTAAATGGAATGGAAGGTTAAATGGGAAATTGGTTGTACTTAAAACTATTGGGAAGATATGTATCTAGGTTGGCACTGGATAAATTTGCCTTCCTTTTTAAATTTTACCCATTGAAAAGCTTTTGTGAATAACATAATGTTTGGACTCATAAAGGATGTTGACTACACAATGAGATGAAATAAATCTTTTGCATGTTGGCAGGAAGAAAGAGCTGGGGTTAGTTACCTGGATCAGGTAGTGATAGGAATCCTCAAGGATTCATGAAGTTCAGGATGAGAAGAAAAATCCAACTCAGAAGTTATTCTCAAGTCTATTTCATTTCAGTGGGTGAAAATATGGGCAGCGTGTTTGTGGATAGTGCATCTATAAAGTAAGTAGGACAAGTTTTATATGGAAGAGGCAGTTGGAAGGTCATTTGTATCAGTTTACATTTTATAAAAGAAATAAATGGTGCCTTATCACTTTTTCTTAGTTCTATATATGGAAGTCCCCCTAGTCCATGCCCTTTGCTTCCTGGTACTTCTCTGAAGATCTCTGACACTACTGGACGGGGGTTCATGACTTCACACAAGTCATTGATCTTGTTCTTTATAAGCTTTATATCATATAGGTTATAAAAACACTGTATTAGAATTGGCCTCATAAATACCCACATAGAGTCTTATTAATGGGTAGAATCAAAAGCAATGTATAATTGATGGTCTACCTTCATTATTGTTTAATTATACTGATAGATACACAGATTATTAAATGCCTCATAATTAAACAATGGGAATTTGGAATAGTGAATGGCTCCATCTGAAAATCTTTACTTATTTTTTTTTTATTTTGGGGAATTTCATACACCAGTATTAAATTTACATCATTTTCACTCCTGCCTCTTCTCTAACTCTTTCCATATCCCCACCCCCTCTCAAATTCATGACCTTCACACACACGGAAACAAACATACTACACACACATATATATACAACCCACTGTATCCATTTATTATTCTTCATTTGTACATGAGTTTAGGGCAAACCGCTTGGCAATGGATAATCCATCAAGAACTCCTCTTGGAGAAAACGGATCATCAGTGATGTCTTTGCACCCTGAAGGCCTCTCTGTTGATGCAGCAATCCTAATTAAACCGAATCAGACCAAATTGGAAAAGCCCAGGTTTAATGGGTAAAGTGTTCCTGGGTGATTCCCTGGCCCCCGAGAGAGGAAACTGGAAGACACATTTCTGTTTTCTGTGATGTACCTTATACACTCTGTGGGAGTGGTCTTGAGCCTCTCTGGGGGAGGAGCTGTGTTTGGTGGGCTTTGAAGGGGCAGGCTTGGGGAAAGAGATGGAGGAGGGGAGTTGAGGTGGATCTTCCACTAGAACATTACAGACTGTTTGGGTACAGGGATGCCAGGGTGCCACGGGTTGAGGTGGAGCTCCCACCCAAACAATCACTTTCTCAGCAGCCACTAATTGCCTATATCTTTTCATGTAGGGATGGGGCCTTGTGATATTTCTCTTATCCATGTCGGCACGCAAGCTGGTATGGTTGTTATGCAAGTCTTATTTAGGTGACCATATTGTTGAGATTTCATGGATACAGCTACCCTCCCATCCAAAATTTTAATAAATTATTGTAAGATGCTAAAACAATGGAAATTTGGGCTTGGTGGGAGGGATGGGTCTTCAGAGGCATGTCCTTTAGGACTATATCTTGCTCTGCCCCTTCCATGAGCATCACCCTAGCACTGATGCTGCTTTGTTGTGCCTCCTTTGACACAATAGACTGAAACCTCTGGAATCATGAGGAAGACTTTGTCTTCCTCTCTTGAAGTTGGAGTCTCCTAGTCTTTGTCACAGCAATGAAGAAGAATTAACACAGAAGAGTATATAGACCTGCTTGACACCATGGGACACTCCTGGAGTCTCAGCACTAGGGAAGACCAGAAGTTAAAGGCTAGCTTCAAGTGTTGAGTTCAAGGCCAGCCTGGGCTATACATGTCTCTCTCTTTAAATAAAAAAGAAAGGAAAGAAGGAAAAGGGGATAAAATAATGATAGACACTTTAGTACCCTTCAAAACATTGCAAATAAAAATATAATGGAAAAATATACCTCTCAGTAAAAATAATACAAAGAAAGACACAGTTAAATTTTCCTTGATTTTACTATAATGGAGTTTGTGTTCACTAATAGGAACATTTATAATAGTGAAAAAACCCTTTAGTTTACCTAGACTGTTGATGTTGGCTTAACTTTCACTTCGGATATTCAGTTGAAATGC
This sequence comes from Peromyscus leucopus, assembly GCF_004664715.2. NCBI lineage: Eukaryota > Metazoa > Chordata > Mammalia > Rodentia > Cricetidae > Peromyscus > Peromyscus leucopus. The sequence continues at coordinate 51,958,815 of NC_051065.1, read as the reverse complement.
AAGTTCACAGCATGCAGAGTAAACACCCTCTCATTTCATTAAGTCACCTCAGAGTCATATCTCAGAGTACGCCCCTGGTCTAATGCACAGCATGGTGTCTTCCTCCATCCCACCCTTGCTCAACACTGACAGTCTACACTGCCCTCTGGGTTTCCAGCTGTTTAAAGTGGAAGCTTTGTCAGACTTGATGTCACTGTTGAGTATCCATAGCCATATTTTGGCAAGGAAATAGGAGTCTGGCAGCCTTTTTCAATAATTTCCTATAATGCAAGAGGGCTTAATGCCCCTATTACAGAACTGATTCTATTATACCTCCTCTCCAGAACTAATGGAGCACTCAACTTATTCATGTTAAAGAAAATGATTGAATATGAAAAGCTTCCAGAGTCTGCTGCATGCCAGGATTAAAATGGCTCTGTTCTTTATACTGACCAGAGAAGTCACTCCTTAATTAAGTTTATTGTTATTTTGCACCTGCCAGTAAGTCCCTCCCAAAGCACAAAAAGGCCCATTTGTTGGAATCTATTTTAGATCTCTCTTTAAAACCTTTAGTTTTTTAAAAGTACAATTACAATAGATAAGCCTCTTTGCATGCTGATGAAATACATATACTTTCATCTTCTTATCTGATTTAAATATGAAGTCCTATGCTGTAGGTATTGTTGTGATCACCAAAGATGGAGATAGGAAGTCTCATGAGCATACGTAGATATTACAGAGTAAGGATTTAAACACAACCACCTGAGCTCTTGGCCTCCATGCTAAACTATTTTCTATTTAGCTGAAGCATATGAGAGAATTTAGGTAGCAAATTGGGAGTTAACATAGGAAAAATACTGCATAGCTGCCGACTTTAATTCAATCATAGTTTCAAGGTAGATAACTTCCAGTACTAATTAAATGAAGTTTTTATCTAGTGACTCAGCTAAACAGACCCAAAGAGAATCAACACATTGAGGCACTGTGAATTGTGTTATGACACAGATATAAATTGAATGGAAGTCTCAGAGAGATAAGTTTATTATAATCATTCTTATATTGTAAAACAAAGTTTTATGGGGAGAAATGGCATCTGAGCACTCCTTAGAAGATTCATGAATGGTTTAGTAAGTTCAGGGAGTGGAAGAAAACTGTCAGACCAAGAAAGATGGTTCTCACTGTTTATGAGTTATCTTGTCAAGCTAGGGCATTAGTTTGAGATGTTTAAAGTATGAAAAGTAAAAGTAGCACGGGTCCCATGATATTAGGTTTGACTGAGTCCACAGAGAGTATTTACTCTGAAGAATTTTTATTGAAAGATACACCAGGGCCCAAAGAAATATTATGTCCCAGTTTCATACATATGGGGTCTTTTATAGAAAGTTGCAAAGAGAACTGTTAACTTGAAAAAAAGATAAGTGGCATTCATCTTAGGGATAAAACTAAGTGTTCAGTTTATGAATTTAGATTCAAGCAGAAGATGAATGCTGGCTTTAAAAGTATGGTTGGCATTCTGTATTCATCTTTGGGCTTTGGCAAAGTCTTAAATTCTGCCTCTCTAGTCCATCAGTCACTGATTTGGGGCAAGTTTATTAATCACACCCTAGATGATAAAATAGTTCCTACCAAGATAAACTTAATGCATCTTAGTTTTTAGCATGTAGTCAACCCTGGAATAGAGTAAGTAAGTGCTTACCACACTGAGTTTTTATATCAATGATTTAATGAAATTAACATTTTTAATAACACCTAATAACAATGGAGATCATATTTTTCAAGGTGCAGAAATTAAAAGCAGATTGATAGGCATTATAGTATTTCACGAAGAAGGTGAAAAGCCACCAAACTGGTTAATTAAGAAAAGAAATAGGAACTGAGAATTAAATGTCAGAGTCTGTAGCTTTTAGCCGAGAGTTTAAAGGCGAATGTGGATGTTAACTCAGACTACCACAGAACAGCATATCGAAAGAAGAGCACTGACGTTGATTGACTCTGAGAGCAACAATAAAGACACAGCTTGGAAATGGACATGAGCTGAGGTTGAAATATAGCTTGCGGAAAGTCTTCTGAAGGCACCAGGAGAGATTTAGACATCATGGAAGAGACCTGAGTTAATTAGAAAAGAGGCCCCAGGAATGTTTCTTGGAATAAAAATCAAGGTTGTTAGAAGGATTTTTATGAATGCCTTCAAGATGAGGGGAAAGGGGGGGGGGAGTGAGGAGAAAGGGAAGAGAGCAGAGAAGAGTAAGAAACTGTCCGAAAATGGAAGTATTGTAGCTGAATGAACTAGAAGAAAGTGATGGTTATGGGTCTCCAAAGCCAAGGCTCTGGGATGCAGTGCAGATGAGCAAGAGCTCCAGTGTTGGTGGTTGGTGGAGGGCAGTTATTGACTACTTGAGATTAAAGACAGCTGTCCATACATTGAAAGATGTCTGTGAGGAGGAAAATCAGAAGCAGAGTGGACCTAATAGCTTAGGTTTTCTTTTTTCCAAATCTGTTAGAAAATGCTGTGGGATAAGAGCATATAGCTGCAAGGTGAATTTTATTTTTTTATAGAGAATGACATCATTTAAGAATAATTTATTAGGGAGACACAGATTGAAGACATCTAAAGCACACATGAACACCTCCTGTAGAATATGACAGAGTAAGATCAATTACACAATGTGAAGGTTTCCTCTGAAACTGACAGTCCCTGGTCTTCTAGTTAAGAGAGAATGATCTCATCATAGGCAGATACAGAAATCCTTGAACTCGGTGGCAGGTAAGCTGAGGGAGGTCGCAGAGTCGGATTGTCTTTCATCTAAGTGGGAAGTGATACCACTGCCCATTGTGAGGATATAGATGTATCATTCATGGGAGAACAGATCTATGTAAGAAAATATAGACTCTACTGAGAAAGATTAAGTAAATTATAGTACAGTTGTATTTGACTCAGAAGGCATTGTAGATAGCTGGAGCACAGTGACAAGAGTGCTTGCTTGTCATGTGCCAGGTATTTATTTCAATCCTTATTACTGGATATAAAACAGATAGTATGGGTTGTAGAGCAGGGTTTATGTCATTGTAAATGGAGACATAATTTAAAACCAAGAGTCCAGAAAAGGCTTCTTGTTGCTGGGTAAATGTGACATAACAGAAAGGAGACACATCTGACTTCAGTGGGGAAATCGAAAGGCACCAACAAGATGTGAAGAAAAACAATTGTCACAATTGGAAGGTGTTAAGTAGGAGAAATAATGGATCTAAAAAATTTTTTTCCGAGAAAGGGTTTTTCTATGTAGCTTTGGAGCCTGTCCTGGATCTCACTCTGTAGACCAGGCAGGCCTTGAACTCACAGAGATCTGCCTGGCTCTGCCTCCCAAGTGCTGGGATTAAAGGTATGTGCCACCACCACGGAGCAAATTAAAAAAAAATTAAGGTAAGACATGAAGAGCAAGAGGTGAGACAGAGTCCCTAAGAGGGAATATTTAGCACTTGGAATATAGAGGGAAGATGCATTTTAAGCTAGGATGAGATCAACTAATGACAGTGATATTGTACATGTCTTGTCACAAAATTGGGCATAAGGATCTTTGTAACATATAACACACATAACAATGTGAAACGGACAATTCCATAATTATTTCTGTATCTAGAGAGCTACACAACAATCGCCACATAATTTAAACATTATTATACCCTCAAAAGCAATCCTGTATCCATCAGCCCTCATTCCTCCTCTTCTCTTCTCTTACCATTTCCTTTTCTTACCATTGAGTTCCAGGCAGCCATCAACTTAATTTCCACCTCTGTGAAGCTGCTTATTTAGTATTTTATGTACATCTAATAATACATTATGTGGTCTTTTGTGACCATTATATTTTACATAATAGAATGTTTTAATGATTTGTCATGTTCTCACATGCACTAGGGTTTCATTTTCATGTTGCCAAAAAATATTCTTATACATATTGATTACATTTTCTTTACAAATTTTTCTGATGGTGAGAAGCTCCTTTGTTTACACTTTGTTTTCCATTATAAATACTGCTTTGCATTTACATACATCCTTGTGTGTGTGTGGGTTATTCCTTTTCCTTGGGGAGGTAGTTAGGAGTGGAATGTCTTGGTCACAAGTTAAACTCTGAGAATTTACTGTTTTGATGTGTTTTCATATCTTCTTTGGAGTAATATCAGTTCCAAATATAGACGTGGAAATTCCACATGGCCTCACTATTAGATAGGAGCTATAGATAGTCTTCTCCAGGAGCAAGATAGGTTGTTCAATTCTATATGATTAGTCCTGGACACATATGCGTATAAGCAATGCTAAAGAGCTCAGTAGATTATATATACTTGTGTACACGTATTTTATATAACATATATGTGTGTCAATATATATATATATATATATATATAATATATGTAACAACAATTTTTAAAGAAGAGTTCTTGAGTTTGAAAGGGAGGGGTGGACATGGGAGGGGCTGGAGTGGGAGGGGAGGAGTGGGAAGAGATGGGGTAGGAAGGGAGAGGTGAGAGAAGCTGAAGTGGGAAGGGAGGAGCAGAAATGATGATATGCAGTGCTCTTGTATGAAGTCCACAAAAATAAAATTAAACAACTAAATTGTGATATTGTGTTCTCCAATATATTGTGCACCTTAATAAACTTATTTGGGGTCAGAGAACAGAACAGCCACTAGATATAGTGGCCAGAAAATTGGTGGCACACACACCTTTAACCCTAGCATTCAGGAGGCAGAGGTCCATCTGGATCTCTGTGAGTTCAAAGCCACACTGGAAACAGCCAGGCATGGTGGCACATGCCTTTAACCCCAGGAAGTGATGGCAGGAAGCAGAAAGGTATATAAGGCTTGAGGACCAGGAACTAGAGTCTGTTAAGCTTTTAGGCTTTTAGCAGCAGTTCAGCTGAGATCCATTCCGATGGAGACTCAGAGGCTTCCAGTTTGAGGAAACAGAATCAGCAAGGTGAGGTGGCTGTGGCTTGTTCTGCTTCTCTGATCTTCCAGCGTTCACTCAAATACCTGGCTCCGGGTTTGTTTTTATTAATAAGACCTTCTAACAATTCATGCTACACTAAATATTTTTAAAAATTCTAAAATCGTGTTATTTATATATGTATTGTTTGATTCAAGTAGTTCTTACATGCCAGGGACCAAACATGAACCATGGAAAAGTACTAGCTAGGCCAGAGAAAAAGCCACAGGCCCTAAACCAGATGCCCCCAAAGATAAAGAACAGGTCAGGTAGGTCAGGTAGCATAGCAACAGAACAATGGGCCCTGACCAGTGACCTTATCACCTGGCAGCCTCACATAGTCCTTCACCTGCATGCCCAACCCCCTTCACCTGCAGGTCCCAGGCACCCCTTCCCTCCTTCCTGCCCCCTCCCTCCTAAGCCTTGCTGAGGAGAATAAAATTTGCAGCTTGATCAGAACACTGTCTTGCTGTCTTCTTTTGTGTCTCCCCATCTCCCTTTCATTCTCTCCCGCAGGTGGGTTGCCACCATTGACACCCCTCTGGTTGGGGCACTTACATATTCTATGTAGAATTTTCTCATGAAATATAAGATCTGAAAATATTTTTTTTCTCATTTTGTGCAGCCTACCTTTTCACTTTTCTGGTGGTATCATTTGCAATTCAAAAGTTTTATTATCATTTTGCTATTGCTTAACTTATTCGCATTTTATTACATTGCTTGTATTTAGTGTATAATTATTGTCCCATACAGGGCTAAAAGAATTTAATTTCATGATTTTCTTCTAAGAATTTTATTTATCTGGACCTAATATTTAGGTCTATTTTATACTTGTAGTTAACTTTTGATTGTGTTATGATGTTGGATATTCAAATGTGTTTCTTTTCATATATCCACTCATCCTTCCATAATCCTGTGTTAAAAAGACAATTTTATTCACAATTTACTTTGAGAGCATCTTGTTTGAAATGAACTGGTCATGACTACAAGGTTTATTTTTGAATTGTAAGTGCAAATTCATTGATCTTTCTGTATCGCCTCATGCTAGGAACACAGCTTTACCACTGTAGCTTTTTTGTCAGCCTTGAAATTGGGGAGCATGAGTCCTTCCATGATTTCCATTTGTTTTCTCAAGATTTGGGTGCTATTTAAGTATCTGTATTGCAATGAATCTTGGGATAATTATTTCTATAAAAACTTTTTATTTATTTGAATTTTCTTTATTGATTTTCTGTTCTCTAGTTCATTGTTTCATTTCTTTTTGTTTTCGTGTTTGGGTATGTGTGTGCATGGTTGGCATCTAATTTCCTCCTTAAACACCCCTATGTTTTGAGATAGATTTTCTCACTAAACCTGACGCTCACCAATTCAGCTAGGTTGGTGGCTAATGAGCTACAAGGATACTCCTATCTCAATCTCCCTAAGCAAGGCCAATTGGTGCTGTTCAAATATTCTTGGATGTGTGACCTTCAACTAGAGTGTGGTCAAATTACCAGGGGCTACAGTTTAAAGAGAACTGACCTTTTTTCTAGTAGTTAAAAATTGTCAATGGCCCCTCAGCTGGGGTGGGGCTTAGTACTCAACTCCCATCTTTGTGCTGGCATTTGGTCTGACTTGGTATTGTATCGATCTTGTGCATGTTGTCACAACTACTGTGCACTCAGATGAGCAGGTGCCCTGTTGTGTCTAGAAGTCAATGTTTCCATGGAGTTATTCACTACTTCTGGCTTTTACACTCCTTCTGCTCGCTCTTCTACAAGGATCTCTGAGTCCTGGGAAGGGAAATACAGTGCATTTATGCCTGAAAGATGAATTCCTGAAAATTCTGTGGTCTCTTATTCTATGTACCCTGGCCAGTTGTGGGTGTCTGTGTTGATCATCATCTACTGCAAACAGATACTTCTGTGATGAAAGTTGAGAGATGCCTTAATCTATGGGTGCAATGATGACTCATTAAGAGTTGGTTTAAGTGGTATGTTCTCTCTTAGTGTCTATGATCTATTGAGCCATAGGTTTTCGGCCTGACAAGGGTGCCAAATGTATTTCTCATCTTGGGTGGTGGATTTTAAATTCAATAAGAAAGAGATTGGCTACTCCCGTGATATATATGCCACTATTGCAACAGCGGGCGTGTCTTATCAGGTCAACCATCTTACAGCTCACAGAATTCAAAGGTGAGTGATGTTGGTTTTCTTCCCTGACATCAAGCTCGGCATCTTCCATGACTATGAAAGGTAACCAGTAGAGATAAAGCTTCCAGATCAGTATTAGCTTGATTTCTTTGTCTACATTTCAAATATGTGGTGTCTTCAATAATAGGATTCTACCATTTAACTTCTGGATGGTAAGCAAGGGCATTGGCAATAACCTGTAAGGTTTGGGATCTTTGGAAACTCACTGTCCAACTCTAGTGGAAGTAACTCCTGACACTGGCCTTTTTATTTGTTAGCTTCTAGGTAGGGACATTGCTTCTCCATTAGAGGATAAGTCCATTTTAACTCTTTTCATGTATGTATATAGATATTCTTAGGAGGCTTCTGCAATAGTTGATTTCCATATAATGTTTTATAAATATCTTTAGTGTTATTTAGCCCTTCAAGTTTCCACTTTCTATTCCCCACACCCCAATTTAATTCTACTTCTTTAGATATTAGAATAGCTATGTCAGTAGCTTATCTTTCAAGTCTATTTGATTTAGCTGTTATCTGTTGACTCACAATACAAGAAAGAGTATCTTTGCCAGTTAGATGTATTTCTTGAAAACAACAGATATATTAATCTTGTTTTGTAATCCAGGCAGCTAATCTTCACTTTTTTAAATGGTGAATTGAGATCATTTACATTTAATGTTATTATAGAAAGGAGTGGCCTAATTCTTATAGTTCTGATTTTTGTTATACTGGCTGGTTGGATTACAGTTAATTCTTTTCCCCCCTTCCTATTAATATTAAGGATTTGGTGACTTAAAGTTTTTATTTATGTGTTTATTTATTTATTTATTTATTTATTTGTGTGCATTTTATTCTTGCATGCATGTCTATGCACCACTTTTGTGTGCCTGATGCCTGTGGAAACTTGAAGAGGGCATTAGATCTTCTGATACTGGGTTGACAGTGCTGAGCTTCCATGTGGGTGCTGGGAATTGAAATTGGGTTGTCTGGAAGAGCAGCCAGCGCTCTTAACTGCCCAGTCATTGCTCCAGCCCTGCTTTGGCATAATTGGAATAATGGATTCCTTCCCAGTTCTGCTTTGTTTCCAGGCTGTCAAGTTTACAGATAGTGGTGGAGGTATGTCTTCTCATTCTGTTTATTCTGTGGCATTCCTGGAGAAGCTCACTTTCAGATTCTCATGTTGTGTTTGTAAAACAATCTCCACAGTCAATGTTCCTCTAGATATACCTTCACTCATGATATATCCAGGCCCTACTCATACCTCCACAGTCTAGTCATTCTCTTTCTATCTTGTTCTTGGTCCAGCACACAGGTCCAGGAGGAGACAACACTGGCAGCTACAACTGACCTTAGCATGGTGTAGATGAAGCTGGACACTCGTTGTGGCTGTTCTTGGCTGTTTTGTTGCAGAGGATTTTGTTGCGCCCATGTGAGCTTCCTTTATTTTATATTTAACTTTGGTCAGATCTCTCTGTATAGGAATATATTCTATCTCTATTTTCCTGGCATTATCTAATTGACCACAGAAAGATAGCTTCAAAGCCACCATCTTAACTAGAAACATCTTTTTGGTCCTTTTCGTGAAAGAATCAAGGAAGGCAAAAAAAAAAAAAATGTAAAATGTAAAAGGAAGTTTTGTGTTACTTGAACCAGATGACCTCTGAAAGTAGAGACAGTTCTTGGGCATTATCAGCCCATGCTAATGAAGAGAGAAGTCATGTGCTTTGTGCTTCCGCATAGATTAGTCACTGAATATAATCTGCCTTGGCAAGGCAGCTCAACTTTGGGTGGCATAGCTCTTATCTGACTAAAAGAAATTCCCCCTAAAAGTACAGAGGGGTGAGCATTCATAGGTGGAACTTCTGACATATGTAGGGGCAGTGAGTTGTCTTGGTTCCGGAAGGGGGTGTCTGCAGAGCTCTGCACCACCATGTATAATCTGCTTTTTCCAAAGCAATTTTCTTTGAGAAGAACTGATACTGAGAGTGAGTTTGTCTCCTTTTCTAGGGAAATGGGAAGGAAGATTATCAATTGGCAGAGCCATCTCATCTCCACTTTTTTAGGAAAGCAATCATTGTCTTTAACTTTCTTCTGATGCTGCCCACTCTGTAGTGTATTACTATCGTTATTGCCATCAACCTAAGCAAGTGCCTCTTTTGTTCCTGATGTTTTCCCTGTGGGTGATGCACTAAGGTTTCTAAACTTTTGGTCATCAGCCAATATCTCTTAGAATTATTGATTGCCATCAGGATAGGGCAGCAGAGTATTGATGGATATTCTTGGAGTTTACTTCATGGAAGACAGTTTTTCCTCACTGTACAAGTTCAGCTTTATTCTTGATTAAAAAAATCATGAAAGTGAAAATTCTTCACACATTGTTCTCTTGGCACTCAAAGCCTTGGGTCACAAGGCAGCCCTGGCTTGGAGTTAATGAAATTCTTGCTATGTAATCTGGAGAAATCTTCCCTGTCTCAGAATCAGGGTTTAGAGCTATGAAGAAGGGTTCCTAAGTTATGGGCACATTTATGAGAATATTACTAGAAAATTTATATCCCCACATCTACTTTTTGACTTTTGAATCCATGTATTCTAACTGGAGGCTATGACAATGTAATCACTATTGATTTCGAATATCTACTCTACGTTGGAGGGTGAAATTGTAGGTCCAAAGGGCATTTTCTCCAAACTTGTACTCTAGCTATGCCTTTAATTATATAGTCTCATTGCTCTCTGATACTGTCCTTAACCTCAGAACTATTGTTATTTCTCTTTCTACAGTTGTCCTATGCACTGTAAAATGGTAACTGACATTAGCTCTAGGTAGCTCTAGGCAGTAGGTGCTAGGAGAACAAACAAAAAGGCCTCTAAATATTGACACATGTTCCCAAAGAAGCAAAATTAACCTGATCGACAACCACTCATATAGATTTATATAATTAAATCTAGCAATTTTATAAATAGAACTTACAAGCATACACAGTTTCTACACATATTACTAGCTCTTATTTATAAATTATATTTTAACTTCTCTCATAATATATTGAATATAAATATATAATATTTGTATTATATTTATATTGAACATATAATGCACATTTAAGAAAATTTTTACTCTTTTGCTCATGTAACATATTGATCTCTATTTTAGACAATTAGGGACATTTGAGCATTGACCCATACTTTGTAGTATATGAAGAGGACACTGGTGAGGTCATGTGATGATTGTTGAGCCAGCAATGTTTATTACTTTGTCAATGTACATTTTCATTGTCTCTTTCCCAGGTTTGTTAACTGAATGTTCAGCAGGAGAATGCTGGAGCCTGGGTCTGACTTGCTGAATGAACAGCTATTTGGAGAACTAGTCTGTGTTCTCTAAGGGTTTGAAAGAATGAAAAATATCCATTTGTCTAGTTAAGTCACTAGATTTCTCACATTTGTTTATTATCCCAGCACAACTCAACCTGCCTTGATTGTTAGAATCCATGCCCTGGACCATATATGCAGTTGTTTTTTGATGTTTTATGTCATAAGAATATGTTGTCCTAGGAAAATGCAGGCTTCTACACTGTGGTATCTATATACTAGGTGCTGTTGTTACTTTTGGATGTATGGTTTCGTGTTCTGGATAGTACACACCGAATCCTATCAAACCATAGGTCCATTTTCCTAAGCTGTTGCAGTTACTCATCTGTCTCTGCTGATGAGTCTATCCTTGAGATACTGAAAGTATTCTGAGATACAAAATACAGATGCAAGATACTGCTCTTTCTTTCTCTCTGTCTTTCTCCCTCCCTTCCTCCTTTCACATAATCTTTCTTCTCTCTGTAAGTTAAAACAATCACATTTGATCCCTTTGTCTCCTCATGTAAGTGAAGAAAATTGCTTGACCACTATTTTTAGCCTGCACATCCTTGGCATAAAGATAAGAACATGAAGAGGGAATAATCTATACTATAGGTAATAATATTATAGATATCAAGACACATTTATTCCCAACTTCTATTTTGTCCAACTTAGATTTTTGTTCATATAATAAAGTTTATTTCACTTGATTTCATAAAAGTGAATTCCTGAGAGTCTGTCTTCACCAATTAAGCAATATATTCTATTGCCTTTAGACATTCACTAATATATTTTATTTAGACTCTGGTTGATTGCATTTCACAAGTTTCATTTAAAATTTTTAAAGAAAATATAGTTATTATCCTAAGGCCAAAAATTGTCAGTGAATGCCATTGAGGATTCCAGAGAAATTCTACAAGATGAATTTCTGTTACATTTCTTTGTACAATCCTAGTAGTGAAAGAATGAGTTGATCTAACACATTAACTAGGTTAAACAGCGTACTTTCCAATTATATATACAAAGTGCACAAACAAAGATCTGGAAATACACAAACAAAAATCCCTGAGGCAGATATGTGCATGCATACAATTTTTATGTGTCACTTTCAAAAAGATTCCATTTCAAAGTGAGCAGTGATTTATCATACAGTGATTTTAAACCCCTATGTGTATGTCAACAAGAGGATGAGTTACATGACAATCCTGCTACATGGCTACCTTACAAGAAGAGGAAGTTGCTGCCCTCTGTTAAACTCAACAGAGAAAACATGCATAATAGTACATTAGTTCTGTTGTGTCTATTATAGGAAGGAATGTGGACAGAAGGCATAAACAGCCTCCATGGACACCATCTCTGCTATTCTTCACTGGAAATCTGAAAAGACAAACCAAGAGATTTTACTACATGGCAACTCTTCTCTTAGGTGCCAGTAGGAGGTCCATCAGGGGATAGGAGAGAGGGCCAAGCACCTTAGGCTGAACTCTTCTAAGATTACGGTGGGATTTTAAAGTATTCTTATGTCAAGACACATTTATTCCCAAATGCTTCTATGTGTCCACGTGGGTTATGTATTTCTATGTTAAATTTTCTTGTTAATAATATCTTCCCTTATTTACTCTCAATTCCATAACAGAAGGCAATATGTCTTATTTCATCCACCTCCAACACTAAGATACAGGTGCTCAGTGTCTTGGAGGTGACTGTTTCAGTGGATGCTTGAGTGTTGGCTAGATGATGGCTTATAAATATCAGCTAGGAGATGAGAAGAAATGCACCCAGGAAGATATAATTTCCAATGTAGAGAATTTGCTTTTGATCTGTTTCAGGTTTCTCCATCCCCAAAAGAAAATATTTAGCAAAGTTTTATTCCTTCTAAATTGCAGAAATCTGAATACAAGATAACTGACTTTAGTCGGTCTGGACAGGAATGTGACCTAACCTCATTAGGGCATATAAAGTAAGAATGCATCATGCTATTAGCAGAAACTCAGAATGGCAGCCAAGTTGTGCCCACACTTTAGAAAGATTTCTCACAAAATTCAGGACAATTAGAAATGAATGGGGAAAATGTGATTGAAAATTTTCTTATACTTTGTTGTCAGAAGCTGCAACCTCAAGCCTTAAAAGATCACTATCTCAATCCCCTCTGCTTTCTGTTCTCTGCTCAGAATCACAGAGATTATACCATCCAGAGAGTTAGAAAGCAACTTAAATGCCAATTTTGCAATAAATGAACCTTCTGGCAGCCTTTCTGTCTTTCCCAAATCACCACGTCTTTGCCCAACAGAGCATACAACTTTCTAGAAAAAGAATATGCTAGAAATATGATGTATAGACAAGATTATGTCTTGTAGAAAATCTTCATTCATGTTATAGAAAGAATATATTTAGGGCATATTGTAAAATACTAGTTTTATCTTAATACTCCATAATTTTTGGGCTTCCAGGATATCAGACAATATTGAAGAAGTTTTCTCCTTGGTACAATGCACTAACAGTAGGTGAAAGCCTGCTAGATTTTTGCCTATTTGCAAAGTGCAATCCAACATTCAGCTGAATATTTTATCAACTACTAGACAATTCAAACAAATAATCATAGAAATAGAAATTCCTGGATCTGGACAGGTCTCCTTCATTTAATACATATATTAATATATAATATATTATTTATAAGATATATGTTAAAGTGACTCAATAAAATGCATATTGGAAAGGAAAAACACTTAATATTCATAGAAAAAGAAAAGCAATGAAAATAATATGTATTTGAATCAATAAAATTATACAAAGAGTAAATATGATTGGCAATATTATATTAAGAAAGTCTTCCCTATCTTCTCCCACAAGTAATTAAAATAAGAATAACTAAATTAACTCCAAAAAGTCAGTAAAATGTTATAAAAATCATATAATAAATGAAAAGAGGGGGGAGTTGCAAAATAATCCTAAATTCTGAGATTAGAAAATGATGAAGCAAAAGGATTAGACAATCTCATCAAACAAAGACCCTAAACAAGATATTTGTACTATCTAAGGATCAGGGAACACTGTGAGGGCAGCATGATAGGAAGAAAGGCTACAAAATGTCATCTTCTGGTTGATACACAGTCATTATAGTCATGAATGCTCAACAAGTATGGATTACTGTACAAGAATGGGATTACCAAGGTCCATACAAGGATGGATCAGAACTTCATGGAGCCCAACCCCTCACTGCTGAGCAATTTATTCTAAAGATGTACAGACGAAGGGTGAATCAGTTCCTTCAGTTGTGTAACCATCAGAGGCCCCACCAGGCTCTAAAGGATAGTTCCAATCCAGCGATTACACAAGTGGTGCTGATTAAGTCCAATGGACCCAAAAAGGTCATGAGTTTGAGAAACAGACGGTTGGGGGTGGGTGGTAGATAAAGAGGATGGTGGGGATTCATCAGACTATGAATATTATTCATGCAAGGGACTGTCAAAGAGTTTATATAAACTTAATAAAATTTATCTCTAAATACAGTATTTTTCCACAGAAAAAGACTCATAGCTATGCAAATGCTGTCAAATTTTTGAAGTATAGGAAAAAGATAAAGTAATCAATGCAAGTACAGGAGATGTCCCCTTCCATGAGAAAAACAGTGGCAACTGTAACACCAGCAACACAAAACCAGGACTAGCTTCTATCACTGGAAGCTTGGGTTTGAGTGATCTCACCTTTTTGCCATGTGGAAGAGTTCGTGAGCTGTGAGCTAGTGAATCCCTAGAATGCACTAAATACAGCTTAATGGGAAATTCTAGAAGGAATTCAGTAGACACTAGGCTCATAAGCCTTATACAGGAACAAGGACTCTTGGCAATTGGAATAGAGGCCATTCATGATACATTCCAACAGTGATATTATTTATGTTTTGTCCATATTCAGAAAACACATATGAGAGTAGATAAAAAGATTTATATTAATTAGGTTAGTAGAGGAAATTCTAATACATCTTAGCAATCATGTTATGCCATGAATATTACTGGCTGAATGTTTCAGCCAGATTTACAGAAAGAATTGGGAGCTAATAGCAGAAAATACAGATTTTTAAAAATGAGAACTTTTACTCAAAAAGGAAGATGTGGTTGGTAAAGAGATTAACACCATAAAAACAAAACAAGATCAACCAACCAACCAAGAACAAAACAAACAAACCAAAAAATGAAAAAAAAAAGTGCCAAGCTCTTTGTGCTGAAATAGTAGGAAAAACATTTTAAAGGCATCTCAAGAATTGCCTAGACTCCACTCATCACGGGCTCCAGGTTATAAAATTGCAAATACATTTGAAAGACTTTCTCTTGAGAAAAGAGAGCCATTGGGACCCATAGGGGTACGTTTTCCTGGTTCATCACCCAGGGATTTAGAGGCCACTCCAGCCATGGTCCAAGGGGGTCTAGTTATTGTTTATGTTGATACCAGATCTTGGAATCATCCATGTGATGTTGGTTTTGTAAACAAGTATTCCAAAGGAAGGTTTGTGAAGTCAGACCATGTGTAGCAGGGTCAGAGTTTTCCAGGCAGCCCCTGAGAGAACCACAGTGGAGCTCAAGTTCTTTCACTTATACACCAGTTAAGGTACTGGACTGGTCCAAATAGAATTTGATTTGAATCCTGTGTTTACAAACCATCTTGACACTCTGGAACTTACTGCTTGAAATTTCTACAGGCCATCTTGTTTCTCATTTCTCTAATATCATTTATGTAATGCTGGTTACATTATTACCCATGATGCGTCTTCCCTTGTACTTCTCATGAATACTGGTTTCCATTGTCTTATAGGAAGGTTTTTATGGTGTTTCCTTGATGGTAAGCATAAAAAATATTATCCAGTATATAAAGAACAATCACAATGGGTCATTTTAGATATTAATAATGTATATTAATATCTGAAAGACTGACATACTGACATTTAAAAAATTGACACTGAAAGATCAACATATTAAAAGTCTTTTCCTGAAGTTAGAGGCAAATAACATTACTAATTTGATACCTAAGACAAATGATGGGGACATAGTTTATCTTAGTTTTAGTAAAGTTCTTGGCAATATCTTTTATAGATCTCTTAAGGTTGTATACTTATTAGTAAAAAGGTGACATATAATGAGCTGTGCCAGTACGGAGGGAAGTGTGCATTCTAATTTGACAAGGCTTTACCATTCATTATGTCAGATACCTCATTTTCAGTAGCTGAGATAAAAATGAGAAATGCTTATTTAATTCACAGGTGAGGAAACAAGAAAGCAGTAATATGATATATCATAGTCACTGTTTAAAATGTTAGACTGAACAATGCATTGAAACAGAAAACACAATTTAGTGTTAAGGTAAAGTATCTCTTTAGGATAGATATGACTTACTTACATTTCAGAAGGACATGGTGACTGCTTCAAAGTCTGCAGTCTCCAGGGTCATCATACTGAACTGATTCTGTAGTTGAGACCAAAGTGAGTGAGAGTGTATCTGAAACCCCCAAACAGTGCAGATTCTCAGGTGGGGAGTTAAGGGAACTTGAGAACGTCTTTCTATTGTCCCAGTGCTTTTGATGTTGTGAGCATTGACTGGTCAGTGGGGCTAACCACCCTCCAGTGTACAGACCAAATCAAAGTTCTAAGGCACTGTATAATTCATGACTTCCAGTGTCTTGAGGTTGATTATTACTGGAAAAACTTGCCTGTAATCACCTGAGCTTAAGACCTAACTTCATGTAACAAAAACTCTAGGTATTGGTGATTGGCTTAGGTTTCTATTGCTGCATTGAAACACCATGACCAAAAAGCAATTTTGGGAGGAAAGGGTTTATTTGGTTTATACTTCCATGTTGCTGTTTTTCACCAAAGGAAGTTAGAACAAGAGCACAAACAGGGCAGGAACCTGGAGGCAGGATCTGATGCAGAGACCATGGAGGGTGCTGCTTACTGGCTTCCTTCACATGGCTTATTCAGTCTGCTTTCTTATAGAACCCAGGACCACCAGCCCAGGGATGGCACCACCCATAATGGGCTGGGCCCTCCTCCATCAGTCACTAATTAAGAAAATGTCTTACAGCTGGATCTTATGGAGGCATTTTCTCAACTGAGGTTTCCTCCTTTCAGATAATTCTGGCTTGTATCAAGCTGACACAAGACTAGCCAGCACAGTAATATATTGAATTATCCAAGGATAGCACTATTATGAAAAAAATGGAATACTGTACTTTTTTTCAGTACCAGGCATTCAACCCAGATTTCATGCATACTAGACCAGTACTTTATGGATCTGCATCTCCAATTCCTAGTACTGTTTTTTAAACATTACTAGGACCTATTTATAATTTCAGAAAATTAAGTCACTAGTAGCTATATAATTGACTTCACTTATTAGGCTATTATTTATGGTTGATGCCTTAATGAAAATCTCATGTATATAATCATCTATATTTGTTCAGGATGTCTACCACATTTTGAGTTCACATTGTTTTATTATGTGTATGATAGTTTGAATGTAATTGGCTCCCATAATCTCATAGGGAGTGGCATTATTAGGAAGTGTGGCTTGTTGAAGTGGGTATAGCCTTGTTGGAGGAAGTGTGTCACTGTGGAGGTGGGCTTTGAGTTTTCTATGCTCAGGATACCATCCAGTGTCTCAGCTGACTTCCTGTTGTCTGCAAGATATAGTACTCTCAGCTATTTCTCCAGCACCATGTCTGCCAGCATGCTCTTTGCCATGATGATAATGGCTTGAACCTCTGAAACTGTAAGCAAGCCATGCCAATTAAATGTTTTCCTTTTGTAAGAGTTGCCATGGTCATGGTGTCTCTTCCCAGCAATAAAAACCCTAACTGAGACAATGTGTTATATTTTAAAGAAAGTCTTACTTAAGTCACGTTTAGGATATTATGTTGATATAATATATCACATATATATATAATATATCAAAAAGTGTATTTGTAGACAGTCTATCATTGTATTTCAAAGAGTGTAATAAGAGTATATGGATGTGTTTATTACAAACAAACACAATGTGAAGTTATATATAAACACACTTGTCTAAAAATGTTTAGCATGGGCCTGGAGAGATGGCTCAGAGGTTAAGAGCACAGACTACTCTTCCAGAGATCCTGAGTTCAATTCCCAGCAACCACATGGTGGCTCACAGCCATATGTAATGAGATCTGGCACCCTCTTCTGTATACATAATAAATAAATAAATAAATCAAAAAAAAAGAAAAAAAATGTTTAGCATGTTAGAATTCAAAAGTATAACAAGCCTGCTGGTTTGTGATATAGTACGGAACCCAGGGTAAATAACACTTTCAAAGTTGTTAATTATTTGGGGAGGAAAAGTATGAGAAAGCAAATCTTATCAAATACATTATGCAACAATTTTCTTGCTTATTTACTGTCCTTAATTTATAGAGTTCATATATTTTCTTGTAATTCACATTAACCTGTCTATGTAAATATTCCTCGCCCCCACCTTTTAAACTAAAGAAACAGACCCAGAACATTTAAGTAACTTATGCCAAAGTAAAAGATGGGTCATGAGCACAGGATTCAAATCAATCTCTATTTGGATTCCAGGACCAGTTCCTTAACCAGAGTAGAGCTGGAACTCTTGAACTTTGCTGTGGCCCTTTTAACTGCCTGAAAACTCTTCTGTAATCTACAGATATAAAGCATTAGTTAGTGTGTGTTTGGAGTGTTAGAATTTCAAGTAAAGATCTGTCTGGCAGAGCCTTTCTCTCTTTGGCCAGGGCTACCAAGGATTGCAAGACTACTTGGCAAATTGCTGCCACCAAAACCACCTACCTTATACATTTATTGATACCTCATAAATTTTGGCACTGTTAGGAGACAGGGATATACTGATCTATGTTTCTGATGTGGTATGCTCATGACAGGGAGGCACTGGACATGGTGATTTAAACAATGGAGAGCTTACACACAACCACACACATAGCCATAGACACAGGCACGCACATACACACAGAGCCACACACACATAAACATGCACAAACACAGAACACAGCTACAGACGCCACTTAGCCACATATAGCTGCTACACTTGCTCAAATACACATGCACACAGCCCTACAGTCACACGAGAGAGAGAGAGAGAGAGAGAGAGAGAGAGAGAGAGAGAGAGAGAGAGAGAAAGAGAGAGAGAGAGAGAGAGAGTGTTTCCTCCAAAGCCTTCATTTTAAGAAGTTATTTGGTACTGTGGAATGTATGCTGTATGCTGTGAATGTGTTGCTCTGATTGGTTGATAATTAAATGCTGATTGGCCAGTAGCCAGGCGGGAAGTATAGGTGGGATAAGCAGACAAGATAAGTCTGGGAAGAGGAAAGCTGAGTCAGGAGTCACCAGCCAGCCACGGAGGAAACAAGATGACAAGGCAGAACTGAGAAAGGTACCAAGCCACATAGATAAGAATTATGGATTAATTTAAGTGTAAGAGCTAGTCAGTAATAAGCCTGAGCTAATGGCCAAGCAGTTATAATTAATATAAGCATCTGAGCGATTATTTTATAAGCAGACCCCAGGAATGCAGGGACCTGGTGGGATGGAGAAACCCTCTGACCACAATTTGGCCTTTGAGCAATGTCTTTATATCAGGATAACTATACTCATGGGGATAAGGCCTAGGGAGCAAAGCAATGTTATGGAGTTTCCTGTCAGAAGAAAATGTATTTTAGGAGGCAGCTATGATATCTGTTTAATTCAGCAGGTACCAACATGGTCTAGTTGAGTTGCCAATAACCTGACAGGTATAGGGGGAACAGGAAGGTTGCTATATGAGCCCTTTGCTCTAGTGTTGGATAATTGTACAGACTCATGGACAGGAATTGGGCCAGGTGCCAGAGGTCACTTTAGGTCAATCTGCACTAATAACTGTGTATGATCCTGGCAAACTACTGAATAAGAGTACTGTAACAGGTGATCCCAGGTATGCATGGCCTCTAAGAATTGCCCCTCTTCTTGGGCTAGAATATATCCACTAGAAATAGATACTTATCATATAGGAATAATTTCTTCTTATTACTGCCAGAATGCTGCCACATCACTGAATATTATAACAGGTTCCACTGATTATTTTTTAGCACACCAGGAAGGAGGCAGGAATGTAAGACTCTGGTTATATGTTTTTAGCTGCACTATTTGGCTGACAATTACAGAGCTGTTTTCCCTAATATGTGATCCATACTACTTAATCTCCTACAAATATCCTTTATGTGGCTTCTGGCCATGTTTAACTGGGAGAAAGCTTATGTGACTTTCTAATTCACAAAACAAGCAACAAAAATGTCAAATAAGCAAAATATCAGCCAGCCTCAAGGGCATGAAACACAGCTGACAATACCAAGGTCAGTTCTCCAGCCCATAGCCCAGGGCAACTCAAGGCAATCCATTGTTCTTCTGTCAAAATACTGTTCCTTATGTTTGCTCCACCATGCCCCTCTGGTCACTGTGTATCTTCTCTGTCTCTGTCTCTGTCTCTCTTTCTTTCCTCTTTTCTTCATGGTGCTGAGAATTGGACTCAAGGTATTATACATGTTACTTAAGCACGGGCTAAAAAAAGGAACCATATCCCAAGCTCTCATTGCTTTTACAACATGGATTTATTAGTCATTAAGCTACTTGAGCACAGTAAATATTACAAGATGTTTGAGCCTCATGTAAAGGGTAAAGAAGATGTGATTTTAGATGGACAGTTGATCTTATTGCACAGACCTCAGAAGAGTGGACCATATATTGAAACTGTAGTGAATTAACTGAAGGTAACTATTGGTTTGTTTTATTTTGTTATTAATTAAATTTATTTATTTATTTTACATCCAGACCACAGTTTCTTCTCCCTCTTCTCCTCTCCCTCCCCTCTCTCCAATCCACTCCTCTGTTTCTCATCAGAAAGGGGCAAGCTTCCTATGGGTGTCAACAAAGCATGGCATATCAAGTTGAGGTAGGACTAAGCTCCTCCCCTTGTATTAAAGCTGGGCAAGGCAACACAGTATGAGGAATAAAGTTCATGGAAGCCAGCCAAAGCATTAGGGACAGGCCCTGCTAAAACCACTAGGAGTCCCACAAGTAGATGAAGCTATACAACTGTCACACATATGTAGAAAGCCTAAATCGGTCCCATTCAGGCTCCCTAGCTGTTGGTCCAGAGTCTGTGAGCTCCAATGAGCCCAGGTTGGTTGTTTCTGTGAGTTCCCTTTTGATGACCTTGACCCCTTTGGCTTGTACAATCCTTCCTCTCTCTCTTCAATAGGATTCCCCAAACACAGCTCAGTGCTTGACTGTGGATCTCTGCATCTGTTTTCATCAGTCACTGGATGGAGACTCTCTAATGACAATTGAGATACTTACCAATCTTATTACAGGAGATGGCCAGTTCAGGCTACCTATCCACCATTGCTAGGAGTCTTAGCTGGTGTCATCCTTGTAGGTTAGTGGGAGCTTCCCTTGCACCAGGTTTCTACCTGACCCCGAAATGCCCTCCCCGACCAAAATGTCTCTTCCATTTATTAGTTTATTTTAAAAGTGAGATGTTTTTAGGAGTGAAATAAGGGTGTTGATGTAAGCAGCATAAATCACACTGTCTCAGAATGCCAATCATGCTAAGCTTGTGTGGATTACCTGAAGGGAATATCAGGCATTTGACAATATAAATAATTGCTGTTTCAAAACTTGTTCTGGGTATTTGAGTTGTGAGTTTTGAAGCCTTGAAAAGGGATGCTAGTGATTTAGGTAAGGAACAATTTACCTAATCCACAGTATAACCCAGGGACCCTGGATTTTCAAAGTGAAACCTCTGAAAACAAATAAGTCAAAACGGACAGGTAGACAAGCTGCAGGGCACCACTCTCTTTATGCCCATAAATATCAAAGCAAACTCTATTTGCAATTCCACTTCCAACTCACTTGCAAATGATGTCATTATGCAGACCTAGCTTTGGCATGGAGACATAATTAGTATTCAGTCTGACAGAAAACCATCTCATTTGAGTCCATGGGCTGAGCTCCAGGAGGCACCCTATATATGACAGCATATGAAGCAGGCACTTTGGATAAAAGCAGACTTGGCTTTAAATGCCAAAAAGTGACCTGGAGTGGGAAAAGGGACAGACAAGGTTGGAAGGAGCAAAGGACCAGAAGGAGGTGTCATTCATCTCCAAATCTATTTGTGTGCTAGATGCAAAGAATGCAGTTTATTTAATAAAGTCCCATTAGTCATGCTGTCTGACTAATTTATGAACATCGCCATGATTAACTTTTCACCCCCTTGAATTATAGAAATTAACCCAGGAATTTACCTGGAATGAGAATCATATCCCACACATTAACTGGCTTTTGTGATGTAAACTGAAAGCTGTATATTGCTTCTTTAACATGCTAATTCCATCTCCATGACCTGAGTGGTTTTGATTGAGCTGGGAACCATCTGTGAAATGTGTTTAATTGACTTAGAGATTGCAATTAACCAATGATGGAGCTTAACACTCAAGATCTAGCTCCAATCTTCTTTTTCTATTCTGCGCCCTGGTAAAATGAGATAAATACACTTCCTCAACACACTCCCTTGCCCTATAGCATCAGCTGGATTTTGTCAGGAGTCGTTCCAATAGAAGATGTGGGTGTTTGTGAACATTCTGTCCCTTTTGGGTAACTTCCCTTTCCATGATAGACTCTGAGGTGTGACTGCTCCTGTATCTCATCCTTTATGGATGAAGATTGCCCTTGATCTTAGGAACTAGCATTGGCATATTATATCACTGTGTTTCCACCCATAAACCTACCCATATCTTTGAAAGTTGGCCTTAATTGGTTTATTTTCAGTTTGTCATATGTTTCCTTCTGGGTGTTACTGACAGTTACAACTTCTGTCACTGGAGAGAAGTAGGAGGCATCTAAAGGTGTACAATTGTAAATAAGGTCTAATAGGAGGATTTTGCTTACCAAGAGAGGAAAACAAACAGACTATGAATGGATGAAAAGCCTCCATATCGGAAACTGAATGATAATTTTCCTGAAATTTGTAGTCATTAATATTTATATTAATTCATCACAAGTAGAGTATGTATTTTGATGGTTATCCCAGAAATTAGTCTAAGTTTGGATTGGGTCAACTGATTTAATGTTGTCATTTGAAACCCCATTTTTGTTATATTGATGTAGCATTCAGTAGACCATAATTATGGAGTTCCCATCATGAATGAGAATGGCAGTGACTCAAGCTTTCCACAGTAACCTTATCTGCTTCTTTCTGAAGCCCCATATCCAGCATTAAAATTCTCATCCAGGGTTTCAGATATGTCAGTTATCACAACAGGCAGGAGAGCAAAACACAGACACAGGTGGGTGGGGATATACGGTGAGACATTATGGAAATCTTGGACTTTGGTCTGCTTCTTTGATGAAAGAGAAGTGGGAAGGTCATCAGCTGAACTTCAGTATTGGGGAAAGGGGGTGGCAGTTTGAGGAGAACATGACTTATGCAGCAGTAACTTATGAGGACATAGTGAAAATTTCCCACAAAGGGCCCATTTGAGACTACCAGTTTCAAGATAACTGGAGCTAGATTGGTGGGAAGGAGAAGCAGTCACTCTGAGCTTGCAGCTGTGAGGAGCATCTTACTCCTGCCCAAGAGGTTTGAGCCACAGTTGAGGTCAACGGGTCACAGCTGAATGGGAGACTGACCACATGCTTGAGTTTTTCCCAACCAGTTACCACCTGGAGAGTAGGGAAAACCTTAGTTTTAGCTAAGATACTTGCAGTCTTTTTCTTCTTAATTTGGCCAAACTGTAAACTAATATACTTTCCCTTATCAATTTCTATGTCTCAATTTCTTTTAAATTACAGGGAATCCATGTGGTGGAGTTATGACCCAACCCAAAGGACCCACTAACAGTAGTGGTACAGGTAAGCTTCAGGAAATTATTTTTCTACCTTAGCTTGGTTTTAATTTGTTTTGTATTCAGAGGAAAGAGCAGCAATGAGGGTGCATGGTTTCTTTTGTAGGTAAGAATGTAGTGAAGAGGAGACTTGACTGGAAAGGATTCTGGAAAAGTTAGACTTCAGGAGAAAAGAAAGTTAAAATATAGATATGGAGGAAAGGTACAGCATATGTGGAAGTTTGCTATGAGTATGTAAAGAAGTCTAGATGTGCTATGGCAGTTGAGTATTTATGGGAGGTAGGGCATAAAGCCCTTCAAGGGAACTGGGGCTGGAGGCTGAAGGGTAACCTTTGCATATACACTTCATCTAGTGACTAAGAAAAGATGAAAAATTTGAGAAAAATTCCATACTGTTTTCCATAGTGGTTATATTAATTTCTCATTACCAGTACAAAAAGATACCTTTTTCTCTGTATACAGCCAAATAATTATTTAATTAATAATTCAATAATAATAAATAATTGAATTATTTTTAATAATAACAATTCTAACAGGAGTGATATAATAAGTAGTTATAACTTTAATTTGTACTTCCAAAATGGCAAGTAATGTTGGAAAAAGTTAGAGAAATACCTATTCAGATTCTTTGATATTTTTAATTGGGATTTCTCTTTATATTGTTTCATGATTTACTTATTCTATGTGTATGAGTAATTTGCTTGCATGTATGTACACACACACACACAGACACACAGACACACACACACACACACACACACACACACACACACATTCATCACATACCTGTCTGGTGCCCATGAGGGTTAGAAGAAGACATTGGATTCCTTAGAGCTGGAATTGTGGATGGTTGTGAACCACTAGTTGGGTTCTGGTAACTGAACCCAGGTCCCTTGTAAGAGCAACAAGACTGGTTAGCCATCTCTCCTGGCCTGAGATTGCAATTTTATTACTGAGATGTTTGAATCCTTATACATTTTTGATATTATATTCTCATCAGATGTATGGTTTGATACATGTCTTGTCTCTCCAATTTTATAATTATTTCATTTGTTGTACCAAAACATTTTAATTTGATGCATTTTTTTTTGTTTACACTTGCTTTTGTTGCTTGTGATTTGGGGATCATATTCACAAGAATCATTGTGTAGAGCAACATTGAAAAATATTTCCCTACATTTTCTTCCAATAACTGTACAGTTTTAAGTCTTACGTGTATCTCTTTAATATATTTTGTGTTATATTTTATTTATGGTGTTTGTTTGTTTATTTTATATATGGTGGTGGAAATGTACAGTTCTTCATGTGGATGTCTAGTTTACTCAACAAAATTTAGTGAGGAGACAGCATTTTCCTCACTGTGCATTCTCAGTTACTTGTTGAAAGTGGGCCATAAATGCATGGATCATTTCTTTGCTATCTTGTGTAATTGGTAACTATTTTACTCTAGCATTATACCACTGAGTTATTTTATCACTGCTGAAGATTAGGTGGTGTGATGGCATCTTTAATTTTCACTGAAGGTTGTTTGGGGTTTTTCCCTGTGAATTTTAGGACTATTTTTTTTTTCAAGTTCTGTAAAACTGATCACTAGTATTTTGATAAGGGTTGCACTGAATCTGTAAATACATTTCGATAGTATTGATGTTTTAGTTTCCCTGAGACTCAGAGATACGGAGTTAGAAATCTCACTCTGAGTGGTGAAATACTACTGAGATCTGGACCATGTATGTAGCCCTCAAATCACTTTTTTCATATACCGTCTCTTAGATGTGTAACCCTATTGTTTCTTTTTTAGTTTTTTCTATTTCTTCCTCTTTGACTCTCTATATAACTTTTTGTATGGAAAAATATACTTTTCTATGATGAATGATTGTCTCATATAGTATTCTTTACATAAAACTAAATACTGAAAATCTATTTGATTCATCACTGTTGCCAAACTCAATGGTTTATCCTATATTTGGTATACACTAATGTGTGAAATTTCTGGTTACAGATTAGCAGACTTTTTCTGTAGCTCAAGCAAACAAAAATTTTTATTTTTTGCAGACAATAGAATTCAACTATTTTCATTTGCATTTAAGTGGGCTATTCATTAATTTTTTTAAATTTTCTCACATAGTTAAAATGATCTCTATGATAATTTACTTCTGGAATTTTTCTATGACTGATGCTAGGCTAACTTAATATTAGGTTGATTTTGATTATCAAAGGGGCTTATGCTTTAGCACAGTCACTGACATTATAAACAGCGTTTCTCATTACACATAAGATGACAAGCACCCACTGCTTAAACAAAATGTCTTAGTGTCAGCATCAGGAACCAGCTCGATCATTTCCTTTTGTTAATTCTCAGTGTACCAAAGTAACTGACCGAACCAAAAGACAATTTCTTTAAGACTTGAGGGATTCACAGACCTTCTGTGACATTTATGATCTCTCTGTCTCTGCAACTCTTTGATTATCTGGCTTCTCCTTTCTTTTCTCCTTGCTGACCTCTCTATATTCTTATCTCATCTTTATGCTAATTTTATTAAGTATCTTATATAATGTAAATAAGATTTAGAATTCCAGAATAAAATGTCTTTTACAAATTAACCTTCCATCTTATCTCATACAAAAATATACAAGATGATAAATAAAATTTATAACAAAATCATCTCCATGGATTCAAACATAATAAGCTGTGAGCAAATATTAATCAAAGGCAAACTACTTGGTTCTCTTCTGAAGAATGTCCTCCTTTCAGACTCCAAAAGCATCTTTGCTCAGGGATTTCTACCTTAGTGGATACAGTCATGGGAAATGAGGTTATTGAAAGAAGACATCAGCTACTTTACAGAATGAGAGATGTAGAGAAAGGAGTTATACATGTTGCTCTTGGGGGCAAGAAAGGACTGCACAAAAGCCTCCTGAGATAGTATAATTCAGCAAGGAAAAAAAGACCAGTGATAAATCAGGTAGACCAACAAGGTAGAGGCAAGTCAGAATTGAGGTCAAAATGTTTTAGGAAGTCTGACCCTGAAGAGGTTAAATTTTCCTCCATGTTCACATAAAGAAAGAATATGATATGATTTCAATTTCTAAGTGATCATTAAGGCTGCATTTTTTGGAAATGGACAGCTAGATCAAGGGAAGACACTGGGAAACTGATTAAAAAATTATTGTGGAAGCCCAGGCTCAGGTTAGTAGTTCAACCTTGGGAGACAGAAAAGTAGCATGAGCTGACCAGATTCCACAAGTATTTGGGAGGTAAAACTGACAGGAAATCCTGGTGGATTGTGTG
Organism: Peromyscus leucopus; assembly: GCF_004664715.2. Lineage (NCBI taxonomy): Eukaryota > Metazoa > Chordata > Mammalia > Rodentia > Cricetidae > Peromyscus > Peromyscus leucopus. Next base: position 51,932,135 of record NC_051065.1, on the reverse strand, counting down.
TATGTGTGTGTGTGTGTGTGTGTGTGTGTGTGTGTGTGTGTGTGTGTGTGTGTAAAAAGAGGTGAATCAATCAAAAATAGTTCTAAGTATACATAGTTTATTTAGAGAAATATAAAAAAATTACTTACTGTGCTACGAACTTTCCAATGGAATTTGCACGTTTCCTTCCATTGCTATACTGAAACGGGATGTAGATCTGAGAATATTAACTTGAATAATGCTTGTATTAGTTATGTTTCTTGTTGCAGCGACCAAATATCTGACAAGAAGCAACTTAGGGGAGGAGAGCTTTATTTTATCTTACAGTCTGGGGAGATGTAGTCCATTGTGCTAGAGAAGAATTCATAGAAGGAGCATAAAGCTATAAAACCTTCATGCTCCTCCCAATGGGATCCACTTTCTCCAGTGAAGCCCTGTTTCCAAAAGGTTTCACAGTCTTTCAAAGTGGTACTTCCAGTTCTGGACTGAGTGATTGGGTGCATGATCCAGCGGAGGGTAGTTTTCACTTTCAAGTGACAACAATATTTGAACTGACTTTCACTAAAGATAATAATATAGGTTGTAAGATAATATAAGGATGAAAGGCAAAGAGCAATAAGGAATTTAAGTGGAAACTGGTGAGGGTTGGGGTAAAGAAGTCATCAGTAGGAAGTTATGAAAAAAATTTTAACTTTATCATGAATGCTGGAAATAGACTCCAGAAGGTATTAAGTAGAAGAGTGACAACAATTTAAAAGAACAATTTTGGAAACATTATGTTAGAGAAGATACATAAAAGAGAGACAGTCATGACTCTTATGATTATGAATATATAATAAAAATATTAACTTAAGGCTATGACTGAAGTCACATTTCTGAGATAGGCAGTAAGACATGAAATAAAAGATTGGGTATTAGATGAGCATGAGTAAATACATCTGGGTGTTATTATCAATAGGAAATGTAGCCTGTTGCTATGTACTGTATGTGGTTTATTTCCCAAGACTGACATCTTTTAAGTTTGGTCTTCAGAACCATGGTATTGAGATATGGTAGAACATTTACAAAATGGATTCTACAGGAAATAATAATCCTTGAGTTATTGGAGGATACACTTGAAAGGCTTGGGAGACCTTTGTCCATCTGAGACAATTTTGAGATGCAATGTCTTCCTCAGATAAGTACTTCTACCGTGACATGATATGTAGTCTAGACAGCACTTATAAAAGTGCTGATACAAGTGTCAGAGCCTTGAACTTCTAAAACTATGAGAAAAATAAATCACTTTTCTTGTAAAGTTATCCTGTCTCAGTTAGTTTGCTATAGTAATAAAAATTATATGCATATAGGCTTATAGCCTTGGAGATATAGATGTTAGGTTTGGTTTGAACAAAGTCAATTTATGAGATATCATGTTGAAATTCCTAATAGTCTCAAATCATTGAAAGGAAACCATGAAGAAAAGTTTAGCTGGGAAGTTTGGATTGGAGATGCAAAAAAAATGGTGATTACTATTTAGCCATACATTTCCATGATTTCATCTAAAAAGAAAAAAAAATATGCACATTAATATATTGATAACATAAATGACTAAAGTACCAATATTTTGGGGCAAACAGAAAGAAAGATGTCTTAAACTAAAATAAGGACTAGTAATAAATTAGCTTTGGATCTGAAATGACCCCTGATAGTTCATGCATTGAAGTATGGGTACCCGAGACAGTAGTGTTCAGAAGTAAGTTCTTTAGAAGAAAATTGGATTATGAGGCTCTGGACCCATCAATGGATTATCCATGGATGCAGTAATAGCTTAAGGGGCTGTTGGTAGGTGGCAGAAACTAGGGGGTGGGGACTAGTTGGAGCAAGTTGGTCCCTGAGGTTGCACTTTTGAGGGGTATATTTTTCTCAAAGTCCTTCCCAGCCACTGTAAAGTGGGCAGCTTTTCCTTCTAACATACTCTCTGCCTTGATGTTCTGCCATGTGCTACATGCCCAATCACATGGCCAAGTGATCATGGGCTGAATCCATGATGCCAAATAAATACTTCCTGCTTTAGTTTTATTTTCTGAGGTGATTTTTCACATGGAAACGTGAGGAAGGCAAGTGGGAGAAGACAAAGACACTTCTGGGAAGAAGCCCTAGAGTAAGAAAAGGGTTATGAGAGTGGAAGTGGTCAACAGTACCCAAGGTTCCGAATACTAAGAGGACGAGGTCCCAAATGTCCTATGGGTGGTCAGTGTGATTGTTATCAGATGAATTCAAATGGCTGTGGCTTATGATTTTAGAAGAGGCAGACAGTTAGTGGGAAAGCTTTTTAACAAGTAGTATAAAAGGTGGTGATGCAAAGGAAACCCCAAAAATGCTATTTGTAAGAAGCTTTAGTCTTTGCCTCCAAGAACTTGGTATCTCTGCTTATGTGTGGCTTAGATTTTAACAATGAAACTATTGTAATGAAAATATGTTTTTACAATCTAAGTATTAAATTTATTTCCCAGGCTTCATGTGGAAATTCTTTTTTTTTTTTTTTATTTTAAGTAAATTTATTTTACAACATCATTTAGTTCAACATAATAGCCACAGATTCCCCTGTTCTCCCACTCTCACCCCCCTCCCCCTCCCCCCATCCCACCCCCCATTCCCACCTCCTCCAGATCAAGGTCTCCCCTGAGGACCGGGATCGACCTGGTAGACTCAGTCCAGCCAGGACCAGTCCCCCCTCCCAGACCGAGCCAAGTGTCCCTGCATATGTCCCAGGATTCAAACAGCCAACTCATGCAACAAGCCCAGGACCCGGCACCAACACACGGCTGCCTCCCAAACAGATCAAGCCAAATGACTGTCTCACCCGTTCAGGGGGCCTGATGCAGTTGGGGGCCCCTCAGCCTTTGGTTCATAGATCCTGTGCTTCCATTCGTTTGGCTATTTATCCCTGTGCTTTATCCAACCCTGGCTTCAACAATTCTCGCTCATATAAACCCTCTTCTTTCTCACTAATTAGACTCCCAGTGCTCCACCAGGGGCCCAGCCATGGATGTCTGCATCCAGATTCCTCAGACCTTCCTTGGATGGGGTTTATGGCACAACTAACAGGGTGTCTGGCCATCCCATCACCGGAGTAGGTCAGTTCCTGCCGTCTCTCGTCCATTGCCAGCAGTCTTTTCTGGCGGTATCTTTGTGGATCTCTGTGGGCCTCCCTAGCTCTCTGCTTCCTCCCCTTCTCATGTGGAAATTCTTATGTAAAAGAGCTCCTTTCCCTTGTTCTAGGTCTGTCTTTACCTATAAGCACTATGACTACTACTACTACTAGTATTGTTGTTGTTCCTTTCATTATTGCTAGAAACTGGCAAGTGCTTACCATGTAGAAAACATTCAATCAGTGTCTAGATGTTAGAACAGGAGGCTGTGGGGATAGCTTAGTGTGTGAACTGTGTGTTGTGCAATCATGAGGACTTGAGTTCAGAACATCAATAGTCATGTAAAAGCCAGGCATGTAAGCGTCCATCTGTAACATTAATGCTTGGGAACAGAAGTCCTGGGACCTCACTTGCCAGCTTGTATAGCCAATGTGGTGAACTCTTGGCTCTATCAGAGACCCTGTCTCAAAAGCTAAGGTTGATATCGATAGAGGAAGATACCAAATATCTATATCTGGCCTCCATACATACACACATAGGCAAGTACATCCTCTTGTTCATGTGTGTGCATATGTAGGCATCACACACACACACACACACACACACACACACACACAAACACACACAAACACATTACAATTGAGTTCAAAGCAGATAATTAGAGAATTAGAGTTTGGGAAATGGCTGAGTTACTAAACTGTTGGCTATGTAGGCAAGAAGAACAAGGGCTTGTGTTAGATGACTAACATGCATATAAAAACCAACTGTGATGACTTAAGCTTGTAGTTCCAGTGTTGGGAAGGCACAGACAGAGGATCTCTGGGGCTTGTTGAATAGCCAACCTAGCTGAGTCAGTGAGCTTCAGGTTCAGTTGAGAGTCCCTGCCTCAAACACTTAAATGGAGAGCAATAAAGGAAGGCACCAGACCACAACCTCTGGTCTCCATATGTATGCACATACATGTGCACATTTCCCCTCACAGATACATATACACACATATGAATGTCTAAACACATGTGCAAACACACCTATAAGAACCCATATAATTAGTCATTTTAAATCCCATAGATTGGTTGTAATCACAGAGGGTTTACAGTAAGAACTTTTCCATAGCCACAGATCTCATAAATTTCAAGCTTGGGTGTCTATTGGCAAACAAAGACATTGGGTGTGAAGGGGAGGGTGAATAAAGAAGCATGGTCCAGTATGAATCATTTTCCTCTTAGGAGGTAACTCAAAATAGAATTCCCTGCTGATGGCTGGGTCAGAAGGGCCATAACATATGCAGTGTTCTAGAAATATGGTTGTTGCTATGGGACTGCTTATGACTATATCCAAATAATGAAAGCATCATTTCCTTAGTTTTTAAAAATGCACTCCCATCTAACTTTGAAAGGTAATTTTTGTTATAATTTTCTAATCGTGAGAATAATTATAATCACAGACCACTGGAACCCCCCCAAAGAATCCAAACTACTTGTCCAAGTTAACATTGTGCATGACACGAAGATAATGAATGCCTTCAGAACAAGGCAGTGGAGCTTAAATTAAATTTGACCTAACCTTAAAAAGCGCGAGAGAGATGGCTTTGTCAGGAACCTGAAAACCACAAGATATCTATAAATAGATGTGACTTAGATTAAAAAAAAATCTAGGGTAAGTAATTGCTCTTCACTAATACCTGGAAATGCAAAAACAAGCTTTGACTATAAACATTGATTTCAGAAGTATTTTTTGCTAAGAATGTTAATGGTGTAATGCACAAAACTACTACATTAGACAAAATGTCACCCTACACCCTATTTCATCATGTACACACTCTTGGTCAAATATTTACTCTTCTTGACCATGAAGCAAGAGAACATAGGTCACAAGTTTTGTTCTCTCTCTGTGTTATGAATGCTTTTTGCTTTCACTTCTTTACTTTTTCAAATCCACATTACACTTTAGGCAACCTTCCCCAACCTGTCCTCTCATCAAGCCTCTGTTACCTGGAACCCACTTCTGGTAAGCTCACCATAGTCTGTCACACAATGAAGGGTTAAGTCGGAGAAGTGTGGTGTTTGTGCATCAAGATTAAGGCTGCCTACCTAGTTATTGGTCCTTTGTTATTTCTACTCCCAGAGACACTGTTTTCCTTGACAGGGAAGAGTGACTTGGACTGTGGAAATGTAATAGCTCTCAGGCCGATGCTGTAGAAGGACAAGTCTTAGAGTGAATGTAGATCTATAACAGCCATATTCATTTTAGTGCCCAGTGATTTCTAATTCCTGTGACATTTTTACTATCCATTTTACCTATGTGATACATCATGTACAGATCCAATATTTATTTAATGACAGCTCAATACCAAGCTCTATCTTTATACTAAGTCTATGATGGTGAGAAGATAACTCAAATCCTTAAAAAAGTTTTCAACACAGTAAGAATAATAAATGGTCCTAGTGTGTTCAGAAGTTTATAGGCAAAAGTATAGTGGATGCTATGCTCCGAATGCCCATTAGGTACAGACCTTTATGCTAAGTTTGTGTTTGGGAGATCAAATTCCTTCTACAGATATTCTTAGGTTACAAACTTCTCCAATCCAGTAGCCCTTATACATCTTTCCAACATGATTCTTCTTGAGGTTAGGAATATTAGATGTGTTTGAATTCCAGCCTAATAGTGTATGATTCTATTGTTTGATCTATCTTCAAACCTTCTCCCAAAATGATGTATCCAAGGGACAGACATAGACTTTTGAAAGCTTATTTGTCTGCTATAATTTTTAGGAATGTTCTTGTTTCCCATGTGAAATTCTGCCTCACAGAAAGTCACATAGAATGCCAATAACCTAATATGCTAAATTTTCTTATTCTAATTTATGAAACATCTGTTTGTGTGCTATTTGATAATTTTGAGACTGTAATCATACTTCTGCATCACATTCACTGCATGATTAAAAAATGGGTCTTTAAATCTATTTCTTACTAGGTGTGCTCCTCTACTTCTGGGGAAGATTGAAATCATGGCACACCCCAGAAACAAGTCTGTGAAACCTGTGGCAGAGTTTTCCTTATACCTGGTACAGTTGCCAAGTCTTCAGTTGGAAATGATTCTCAATCACAGTTTGCTATGAATGGAAGGTTCTTCAATATTATGACCCAATTTATGTCAATTGCCTTGGTTCTCTTTCTGCTTCTCCGATAAACACTGAGGCCAAGAGGAAATAGGGGAGGAAAGGATTTGTTTCATCTTATACTTCCCGGTAACAATCTATCACTGAGGGAAGTCAGGACAGGAGCTCAAGGTAGGAACCTGGAGGCAGGAGCTGATGCAGAGGCCATGGAGGAGTGCTGCTTAATGACTTGCTTCCCATGGCTTGCTCAGCCTGCTTTCTTATTGAATCCAGGACCACCAGCCCAGGGGTGGCACTGTGCACAATGGTCTGAAGCCTCTCATTATCAGTCATTAATCAAGAAAAATGCCAATCAGGTTGTGAGCAGGCCAACCTGATGGAAGTATTTCTCAACTGATGTTCCTTTTCCCATGTCTGTCTAGGTTTGTGGCAAAATCTTACTAAGGACAAAAAAGAGAATAATGAAGTGATCCTAAGAAGGCCAGAGAGAAACACGTCTTAGAGCTAAAGACCTTTACATGAATCCTCAGAAGTGAGTCTACTATAATGATGGCCAAGTGAATTCATAAGTGAAGCTGTATTTGAAATCCTAGTGTTCTGACAGTGCCTCAGCAGCGGTGTACTGCAGGGTGGTTGCTGAATATTCTCCCTCTGTAGAATCTAGAAATATCTATTTTCCCAGCCATAAACCCTTACTTCTTATATATAGACAACTGTAATTTTCTCTATCTTAGGGGTTATGCTATGAAGAGTATTTTTTTTAGCTGAAGACCTAACTTAGTCCAACAAGTTTTTCTTATCTTATACAACACAAGTTAGAAAAACTAACTCCACCATTGACAGAAACTCAGCACAAAAACTGTGTTTGAATTTCCTGTACTCTGAGTCTGGTCTTTGGTGTTTTCTTCAGAGCAATGCAGTCAGACACTCAACCCTGGACTAGTTCTATGAACTTATACAACTGCCAGTGTGATCTTTGTGTTAGCAGTATGACCTCAGGCAAGTCAAGGTCTGAGATGGAATCTCTGCTATTGACATCTCTCTCCTAGTGTTATTGTTTGTTTATTTATTTGGTTTTTTGTTTTTATTATTAAGAAATTTTATTCATTTTACATACCAACCACAGATCACCCTCTCTTCTTTCCTCCCCTCCACAGCCCCCCTGCCCACCTCCCATTCCCTTTTCTGACAAGGTAAGGCCTCCTATGGGGAGTCAGTAGAGCCTAGTACATTCAGTTGAGTAAGGTCAAAAGCCCCCTCCCCCTGCATCAAGGCTGTGCAAGGTGTCCCAATATAGGTAATGGGCTCTAAAAAGCCAGCTCATGCACCAGGGATATATCCTGATCACACTGCCAGGGGGCCCCTTAAACTGTCTTGCTTATGCAGAGGGCCTAGTCTAGTCCCATGGAAGCTCCACAGCTGTTGGTCTAAAGTTCATGAATTCCCACTAGTTTTGTTTGGCTGTCTCTGTAGGTTTCCCCATCATGACCTTGATGTCCCTTGCTCATAGAATCCCTCTTCTCTCTCTTTGACTGGACTCCTGGAGCTCAGGCTGGGGCTTGGCTGTGGATCTCTGCAAATGCTTCTATCAGTTACTGGATAAAGGCTCTATGATGACAAGGTAGTCACCACTCTGATTACTGGCATAAGCCAGTTCAGGCACCCTTTCCACTATTGCTAGTAGTCTAAGCTGGGGTCATCCTTGTGGATTCCTGGGAACTTCCCCAGCACAATTAAACAGTAAAGTATAAGCAAAGTGTACAGTGCTAATCATGGCGCTTTAAATCAGCACATGGAAAGTGCTTATCATAGCAACTAGCATACACTAAATACTGAGAGTTATAAGTTCTTACAATGATGAGCAAGAACATGTTATGAACCCTGTGAACCCTGGGTGGATATTACCAATAACCTCAGTTCACACTAAATCCTCTCTCTAGTCTCAGTGGTGTACTGGATTAAATCTCACATCCTTCCATTCCCACTAGAATATGCCTTCCTTGTACTGTTTTAGTTACTTTCCTTGTGGTTGTGGCAAAGTACAAGACAAAAGTTACCTAAGGAGGTTTATTTTGGCCTGTAACTTAAGGAGTTGCAGTCCATCATGATAGGGAAGGCATAGTAGCTGGGCTCTACATGGTGGCAGAAAGTTGCATTGATATCTGTTAGCATGGTGCCAATCACAAAGCAGGGAGTGTGTTCTGCAGTTTCCCAGATAGAATACTAAAGCCCTAGCTCAATGTCCTTATGTCTGCCAGTGAGGCCCCATGTCTAAAAGGTTCCACAAAATCCCAAAATAACATCACCAGCTGGGTACCAAGTATTTAAACACACAGTCTGGGGAGGACATTTCACACTCAAATCATAGCGTGTACCCAGGGAATGCCAGGGGATTTGTGAACAAAACAAACATAAGGTACTGTTCTAAAAAGGACGGGGACTCTTGGTAACGCCTGTAAATCCACTCAACTTAGACCTTGCAGTCTATAGGGAACATGGGGAAATATTGCCATGTCCATCTGGTTCTGAGAATGTTGTCAAGTCAATTCCACTCAAGTGTCACATATATAGACCATCCCAATTTGCTGTGCTTTATGAAAAAAAAAAAAACAAAAAAAAAAACCTTAACTCTCAGGTCCACTCATCTTATATAAAAGAGATTATCCTGCTGTTGGCCAAAAGTTCTGGTAGCAATTTGTGTAAAGCACGGTATGCAGTTTTATTTATGTCAGCACTTAGAAAGTGATTTAACCAGTGATGTGGGAGGTAGACAAGGGGGTGGCATTACATTTCAACAAACATTTAGAGATCTTTGGAACTGAAGGCTGTACAAATAGAATTGACCAAAAATGGAATAGCTCTGTGTAATTTTGATGGAGAGTCCAGCAATGATAGATTATATTCTTTTGCATTTTTGTTTATTTAGCTTGACAGAGGATATGAAAAAGGTGCTTTTGATTAAGTACCTTAATATCTTACATTTATATAGTGCCTTTCACCCTAGAGGCATAATAAGCTATGTTTATACAGCTTCATAAACTTTCCACAGAATTGGCCCTTTCCTCATCAGAAATGGTCAAAAGTCATCTGTGCCTGGCACCTCTGCCACAAGGAAGGAGTGAGGGACTATCAGACCATGTTAACCAAGGTAGATTCAGTTTTCACCCAATATACTGAAAATCTTATTATTGAACAAATTATATATTGTCTAATGGGTTTTGAGAAATTATTTAGCTGTAACTACTAATTAGTCAACAAAATAACCAACTTTGCAGACAGTGCATGTTGAATTGCCCTTTGTTCTTGTTAGTCTGTGAGTAGGACTTCATGCACATTTATTATTTCTGTCCCTAAGCCACTAACTCATTTCTTTCATCTTGATTAAAGAAATGTGAACAATTAATATTTTATTAACTACTTACTTAAACCTTTCAGAGATGTTTTCTTTGAGACTCCTCTTCCTAAAATCATAAGAGAGGAACAATGAGTGTGTGTGTGTGTTGGGGGGGGGGCAATTAACAAATTTATAATGGCACTTTTATTTATATTTATGCTTTTAACTGTAGTTTAACATAAACTGAACCTGAAATAGTCCCTCAAGGGTCCTGTGTTGAAGGCTTGGTTGAAAGCTGATGACTTTTGGAAAGCAACTGCATCAGGAGATGCTGATTGATGGATTAGTCTAATGAATCCAGTGATGGATTAATCCATGGTTGAGATAGAGCTGCATGGGCTGTAAGGGTAGGAGGTAGGGTCTACTTCATTGAAGGTGGTAAGTTGGGATAGTCCCCAGGAAGATCTAGCTGTTCTTCCTCCCCAGCCTCTTACTTTTCTGTCTAGTTACCCTGAATCAAGCTTTGCTCTGTTATGGTTTTCAGCCAAACTCCTCTGGATTACCACAGGCTAGAAGTAGCTGACCAAGGGTTGAAATCTCTAAAACTGCTAGCTAAAACCAACTTTTCTTCTTTAATTTGACTTTCTCAAAGACCTTGTCATAGCAATAAAAAAATACCAACACACTCATATTATCTTGATTATAGGTCCTAAAATTAAGTTAAATATACTTAATATTGGGTTTTATAAGAGAATGATTATTATAACAGTTTCCAGTATTTATTTTGACTACTAAAAATAACCCAAATGTAGCCAATTGGTTATAGAGGTACATCAAAAATTTAATACATAATATTATATTATTTGGATGTTAAGTTGCACTTGGTCTTTTATATATGAAACTATTTCTCTCTCTTTCCCCTCATTTCTCTGTCTCCCTCCCTCACTCTCTTCCTCCCTTCCTTTTTCTCTTTCATACATGTGCATATTTGCACTCCCACACATAGACGGAACCATTGATTAAGATTCTAAATATCAGAAGATTAGTCTTTATTTTTAACCACTGATAACTTAATTGTCAATCTCTTGCTAACATTGGTTTCTTAGTTTATATTATACCCCATGGAATCTGGCATTAGAGAGAGTCTGTCAATTATGATAATTGTATATTAAATATATTTCTTGAGAAACTTGTTTTATTTTCAAAACATCAAGTTATCACTAAGTTAGAAAATAGAAAAGTCTTCTAGATCTCATAATATCCTTTAGTAGTGTGAATGCTTTAGGATGCCTCATTTCTGATCCCTTACTCTATTATGCAATCAGTCATGATTAGATGTGTGAAGCCTAAGGACTCCCCATTTTAAAAAGAGGAATTTTAATCTTCTGTTTACTTAGGTAATATCCATGATATGTTCATTTGAATTAGAGAGTGCACAGAATTCACTGCATTATAGAAAAACAATAGTAAATTCTGCCTTGAGAAAGACCAAGACTATAGCTATACATTATTCTCCTAGTGGTTAATTCAAGTTTTTATGTATTCAAATTTATGCAAAATCTGTTGGGTTTGGGATACATTGTATTTGTTTAGCTTGTAACAAAGATAATTTTTCAGCTTTTATTATGTGCTTTTTAACAACTAGCAGCAGTGTTAATGTCTAAAATTTGAATCCTCAGACTTTAAATCAAGGGCAGAAACAATATTTTCAAAGAGAAAAGCAATTGGGTATCATAGTCAATGGGAAAAAAAAACAATGTGTACTATTTCATTGTATTGTGACAGGTATAATTTTAGATGGCAGGTTGGTTTATCTTGTTGTTCCCAAAGGTACAACAACCTCATACCTTGTTCACACTGCTCAGAAACAATCAACTTCTCTCCTTGCAGCCTATTATATTTCTCAGAAAGTTGCTTGCGTAAGGAACTCCCCCACATAAACTTGTTATGCATTGGGAAATGGATTATGCCTGTACCTTGGGAGACAGTTGATCCTGCAGGCTAGAGTTTATGGGAAAATAAAAACCAAAAAGAAAATGCATTTCAACAAAGTTGACTCGGCTTACACAATTTCTCAATGATCTGTCTTTTCCTAGAGCCTGGGATTGCAAATGACTGGACCAATCAAGACATTTTATTTTAACACCTGTGTTATTGGAAATGGCTACACTGATTAACATAATTAAGATTTAGATTTAGATAAGTAGCACAATTAAATAATTATCAAGTTCCTGTGCAGAAGGTTCTATATTGTCAGGTTCCATGTGGGAAACATATAGAATAGAAAATAGACCTGATTCAACTTCTTTTCTTTGAATATTTTTATTCATTATCTATTTTTGCTTGAGAATTTTATTTTATTCTACTTTATGGCAAATATTTTGAGTTTATATAAATTGGTGTTGTCTCCAGGGTTCAGGACCTATATCGGGATCATTTATATATCTCCTTTTACACAAATATCATACCTGGCATTTAATAAGTGGTAAGTATAGTCTTAAAACTTGCAAAGTATTTAGCTTTGTATCATGACAGTGTGTGTAAAATGATTGACAACAAATATTTTTGCCTTTGATCTTCAAATTTTGACAAACACACTGTAGCATCTAATTGCTTAAGTAGGTTACAGATGGGATTTGTAAACCAGCAAAGAAAACATAAGCAACTTCACGGTCAGATTGCTGGTACTCACTGCCTGTGCCCTCTAGCCTTAACCCTATGATTTCTGCATCTGTTACTAATAGTCAAGTTGTATTGAATGGTGTTTGGGTGATCCTGCTTTGCCATTGGTTTAGTCCTATTGTCTTGGAAAAAAACTTAGTAATAAAATTGGTTTTCACTTTGAAATGTATTGGTTGTCATAATGTACATGGTCATATTAATTCATTTATTTTCATGATAGATGTGTAGTATTTGGAAAACTTCAAAAAAATGTAATACATATTTGGGCACAGTTTTGAGTTTTAGGCTTTTCCAGATGCAGTTTAGGGGTTGAACTGTCTGAAAGTTTTAGAGAATTTAATTTTCTAAGAGCCATAGAAGACTGGATGGTTTAGGTATTTGAGCAGAGAAGGATTTCCAACACCATGCTCTGTTTAGCATTAGGCACACTCTGGATCAAATGTGCTAACTACTAATTGACGCTTCTCAGAAGATCCACATCCATGGAGGAAGCACACCCACTCTCTAAAGCGTACTCTTCATGGTATGATCTGTGTGTTTAGTTCTCCTCCTCGTCCTCTTTGTCCTCATTCTCGTCCTCCTCCTCATCCTTCTCTTCCTCTTCCTCTTCCTTCTCTTCCTCCTCCTCTACCTTCTCCTTCTCCTCCTCTTCTTCCTCCTCCTCCTTCTCCTCCTATTTCTTTTCTTCCTTCTCCTGGTACTAATATTCACAGAAGTTTTTTGTTTTGTCAAAGGAAGCTAAGTATGACAAGAATAATCATTGAGACACCAGTGTGTGCACTGGAGAACTAGGAAGGTTAACAGTGGTTTTGCTCATCCTTTCCTTGGGATTCTGAGCCTCAGCAGCAACCAGCCTGGAGGAACTGCCTAGTTGGCTTTCTTTCATTTATATAGATGTAGATGCAGGTGAATTATTGGACTTGCATTCACAGTATTGCCTCCAGCCAAGGTTTTCTTTTATTTGTCAATCAATCCAGTGCTACTAGTAGTTAGTCCAGTAGGATACTAAGCATTTGCTTTCTCTTTTGGCTTGGGGCATGTAACTTGTGTCAGTAAGTGTAAAACATAGGCATCTTCTAAAAGAACAGTGCTGCTCTGAGATACAGTAGTTCAGCAATCATTACAATCTTTCCCCCCCTGCTTTTATTTTTAGTCATAGGAGTAAGGGAGCAGAGCAAAGTTCACAGTTACTAAGATGAAGGCAAACATTTTATTTTTTTCCTCTATGTAGAGTCAAGACATCTGGAAGGATGTTTAGAGACTTTCATAGATGCCAAGGGCACTTATGGATACCAGAGATGCTTGCTTTTATCTGATAAAAAGAATGTACAAAGGATAGAAGAAAAGTATTGATTGGATAAATTGGACTTACTTTTAAGTGAGCCTGGTCTTCAATGTGGAAGATGGCTTAGAGAAAAGTCATTAGAGCTATCCTTCTAAATTGTACTTAGAGAAGTGTGTGTGTGTGTGTGTGTGTGTGTGTGTGTGTGTGTGTGTGTGTAGAGGTGGAGAGAGAGAGAACAAGAACATACTGTCCCTTGAAAAGTTTGTTTCAATATACTTTAAGTAAATAATAATAAAATCTGAAAAATGGTTAAAACATGCAAACCATTTAAAAAGTATGACATGTTTCAAACGCATATTTATGCACCTTGAGGTCTATCTGTATTTCATCTTCCTGCATTTTTTAAGAGAAAAATAATGTAAGAAGAAGAGATTCATTAATAGGGATTTTTATTAGATACAGAGGAATATGAAATCAACAATAAACATTGGGTATATGAAAGTTAATAGGAAGCATACTTACTATTTACACAATACTGAAGTACATATTATTGAATCAACAAATGTCAGTATTAACTGGATTCCTTTAAAATGCTGTTTGGGGATGAAATGAATTTTTCAAAATTGTGGAAAGAGTTTGAAACTGAATAAATAATGCTGAGATGTTTGGAATCTGGAAATAACAAAAAGTTATTACTGCCCTAAATACAAATAATCAAGGGCAGCAACTAATACTTCCAGAATACAGAAACATCTGTGTTCACAGAGAGTAGGTTCCAACAGGGTGGAGAGATAAAGGGACTTGTCCTGCTTGTACCAGAGCACCCCAGTGATCTAAAGTTATAATGGAAAGGAAGTCATCCAAACATCTCATGTTCTTGTTGAAGACTTTAATTAACTATGATTTTAAAGACAGAAGGTCTAGTGAAGTGGAAGTTATAGGTTCTCCTCCAAGTTCTTTTAACTCAGTAGCCCTGGGTAGTTAGTTGGCCAGGTTTCCAGTACCAGGCATGATTTCCCTCTTGTTCCATGGGTCTTAAGTCCATTTAGAGAGGCTGTTGGTTACCACCAAGGTCTCCATGCCACCACAGCACCCTTAGAGTTATTGTGCTATGGTGGTCATTATTATGAGCTTAACAAGGACAACAATAGACATGCTAAGGTGGACAGGGGGAAAGCCACAGGCCATGACCATACACAAAGAATTACAGCTAACTAAGGAAAGCTGAGAGCAGGAGAGATAGTCTTCTCTCGGGAAGAGCACACCCATTGGTTATTCAATACCAAACGGTCAGTGTAAGTATACATGAAAGTAACACTATACAGCCTGATCAGGTTGTGTTTAGGTATTTATGAAGACACATGTATACGTATATGTATACCTATGTGTATGTATATAACAGCAATTAATGAAAGAGATCAGAGAGGGGTATATAGGAAGGTTTGAGGGGAAGAGGAAATGATATAATTATATTATAAGCTTAAAAATAAAGGAAATAACAAAAATAGAGAGGAAGATACTTTATGTAATGAGTTCTAGAGATTAATCTGTGTACAAAATAGAACTGAGAAAATAGAAAAAAAATAATCATGAGAATGTGAAAATTAAAGGGGATGAGCAAACAGAGAATAGTCAGCACATATACACACATGTGTTTTATTTATTTAGTATTCTGGTATTTCTCAAGTTATGGAGCACACCAGAGTAAAATTTGCTGAAATTCACCCAGCTAGTGAAAAACTAGACCACAATCTTCAATTTATGCTTTTTACTCAATGTTCAATCCTAATCACTATGTAATATTTTCATTCTGATAATGATAGCTTCATTGACTTGAAACTTTCCAAAACAAAAAGCCAAAGAAAATACATAGAATAAAATTAGGATTTATTGATAGTCATTCAAAAGCAAAAAAACAAAGTCAAAACCCAGGTAATAGAGGTAGAATAGGAAAACCAGTCAATTCTGCTTTCCTCTTTCCCCTTCTTGCATATGTCATATCTTGCCTTCCCAGCAACAGCTCAGAATTCCTATCACATCTACACCAAATTATTTTTTGCATGCTCAGGGCCTCAGGCATGAATGTTTCTGCAAATTGAATGGACAGAGCCTTGCAATGCTCCAAAGGTTCACAAGCCAGCACACATTTACAGCACAGCTTAGCCCCTAGCCTGGGCTGTCAGCGTGGGGTGTGTAAGTATGGGAGACAAAAATGAACATAGATTCTGATTTCATACTTCTGTGTTACATGGAAACTGAGAGAGAAATGGCTTCAATATTTTATCACATATATTAATTCCATATTCCATTCTGATTGGCAATGTCATATAAGTACACTGTGATTAATCAGAGCAAATGAAACTTTCTCAAATTGAGAAGTAAACATATTGTGCCACTTATACCACTACACATCTTCATGCATTCTATGTGGAGATATTTTCAATAAAGTGTAGAAATTGTCGAACCCACCCCTGCAAAATGAAAGAGATGATCATCCTAGTTCATAGCACACTGTCACATTGTGGCACTCCTTCATCCAGAGTTGATTCATATTGCTTAGGTCTTCTTTTCCACATCCACTGTTAGGTTAGAGTAGTTTAAGGACATAGAAAGCCAAATGACACCATTAATTGGTGCACGAGGTGTTTTATTCAGGATCAGAGGGAAACAGAGGTGGTGGTGGGGAAGAATCCAAATGGCAGCTTTTGTGAAATGTGTTGTTTAGCATCAGGACCCATAACAAAAAGGGAAATGCATCTTCAAATAAACAAGAGCAAGATAGAAGGTACAAACAAGTCCTGTATCTGGAAGTTTTCCTGTGTCCCGCCTGGCTAGTGGTCAGGACAAGTCTCTCACCCACAATCCTGCAGCCTTTTATAAAATAATCACACAGAGGCTTAATATTATTTATTACTGCTTGGCCATTAGCTCAGGCTTATTACTGACTAGCTCTTACACTTAATTTAACCCATAATTCTTATCTATGTCTAGCCATGTAGGTTGGTACCTTTTTTCAGTTCTGCCTTGTCATCTTGCTTCCTCTGTGTCTGGCTGGTGAATCCTGACTCAGCCTTTCTCTTCACAGAATTCTCCTTGTCTGCTTATCCTGCCTATACTGTACTTCCTGTCTGGCTACTGGCCAATCAGCATTTTATTTATCAACCAATCAGTGCAACACACATTCACAGCATACAGAATGATATTCCACAGCAAAGTCACTAATATTTAACAAGAGAAAATATCAAAATTATAATTTTTAAAAAGGAAACAAAAAGTGAGTATAAGAAATATGATATGGGGGCTGGAGAGATGGCTCTGTTGGTAAAATGCTTGATATGAAAATGTGAGGACAGAATTCAATACCCAGAATGCATGATAAGGCTGGGTACAGCAGTATAGCCTACGTGCCTATAACCCCCAATGTTGTGGGTGGAGACAGGCAGATCTTCAAACTTCTACTCAGGAAGTGTAGCCAAAACAGTGAGTTTCAGGTCAGAGACCCTGTCTGAAAAAAAAAAGTTGGAGAAGTAACAGAGGAAAAGACATTTCAAAATCAACCTCTGTCTTCTAGCATGACAACACAGGCTAGGATCTCTGCATAAATATGTGCATGCACATGTAGATAGCACACGTAGCACACACACACACATTTGCACACACACAGTATGTCACATGTAAAGAGAAGAAGAAGACAATAGTCAGAAATGGGAGGCAACATATTATACTCAGAAGGACTGAGAGCCAAGCTTAGGTTTAAGAGGTGGTGGACTCCTGCAAGGATTCTAGTCAGAACTCTTTTGGATAAATATAGGTGAATAAATGTGGAAAGAACATGGAGGTTCCCAAGCCAAAAATAAGAAAGTAGAAAAGAAAAACTGGACTATGACTAAGACAAAGCAAAGATTTTCATATTCCATCCTGTGAAAATTAGCTTAATTTTGAAATAGGACATTCAGATTTTCAAAATGTATGAATAGGTGGCACTTCATCTCCAAGTCCCCACTATTTTAAGATGCTATAGATATCTACATGAAAAGACACCAGGGTGGATCTGCAATGTTGCTCTTTATAAACACTTGTTTCAGTGCACACTGGAAATGCACTTTTACACCAGCTCCTTTCTGTTTCAGGGTTTCTACATTTTAAGGTGGATTTTCAGACCCATCAAATTTGTATGCAAACAAACATATTTTATTTAATTTCATTGTTTTGTAGAGGCCCTCATATGTATGTACTTATAACTTACTTATTCACAGATGTCCGGGCTTTGTAAACTACGCCCCAGGCTCTTACACATTAGAAGAAGGTTGGCACCCACAATGCTGTCTCTGGAGTCCTGCAGAGGTTTCTAATTTTACCTGGGAGAGGACAAGAGGTTTGGAGGGTCCTTTTCTCACCCTTCAAGATGACATCAACTAAGTCAATTGCAGTTCTAAAGCTAGTTTTGACTCATACGCAGGACAAAATGAACACAAAATCCAGAGAAAGGAGCTCCCATGGGAAATCAGAACACCAGGATTAATTTATCTGGAGTACACTTTGTCTGTGTCCATTCAGGCCAGGGGAATCTTTAGTTCTACTTCTAAAGTTGCTGAACACTGGGGCGCTATAAATCCCAGGAAACTCTCCTTCCCTCCTTCCACAACACCCAGCCCCTGATATACAGTGAGTGGGGACAGTTTTAATGAACTCCAGGGAAGCTGGAAGCTGGTTCACTTGATGTGGCTTGTCAAAGAGCAGATTCAAGGCCAAGGAAAGGCTCACAGCCTAAGCAGGAACAGACACTGAGAAACTGACATTTGGCTGACTAAGCCATTCCTCAAGCTTAAGATAATATCTAAGTTATGAAGATTATGGTGAGCTAAGACTAATTACAGAACAAATGGAGTTCTTTAGTTCAACACAATTTCTGACTAGATTAACAAAAATTCCATGTTTATATCCTAACATAAGGAAGTAGATATTAGTGTGTTAGATTAAAAAGTATATATTTCCAGTATATACTGTTTTATTCAACATATTAGGAATTCAGCAAAAATCTGGAGACATAAAGAACATTGATAAAATGCAGCTAGGTGATACAAATCGATCATCTAAACAGGCATATAATGACTCTGGGAGAACTTTAAATAATCATGATAAATATGTCCAAGGTTCTAAGGCAAAAGTAAGAGAGCGTGCAGGTCCATGTGCAAAGTTTAAACAGAGAAAGTCCTGTTAGCCGTGTAGAGAGGCCATCCTTAGAGTAGATACCTACCTATTCATATTCAAGCTGTTCTAGCCATTGGATCATAAGTACCAGATGTGGTAGTAAAGGAGTCATCTTTGATATCCAGTCTCCTTGAGCCTCCAGATAGCCTCAACTTCAGCTTCCTTTGGCAACACCCCAAATAATAACAACTTAGCGGAACCCATCCAGTACAGAGCATTCTGAGAATTGTTTGAAGCCACTCAATATTGATTTTGTTTATTAACAATAATAGACAGCAAACATTAGCAATGCAATTGAAAATTAGGTTAAGTAGAATTTAAATATACCTACATATATTTGGTAATTTGGATTTTCAACACTGAATTGTAAAAGAGATATTTTCCAGTATGCATTACTTACTAGAATGCCCATATAAATCTTTATTCTTTCCTTTATTCACAGAAATAAATGTTTTGTGGGCTGCTAATTAGGACTTAGAGGTAAAATACAACATAGTATAT
Source organism: Peromyscus leucopus (assembly GCF_004664715.2). NCBI lineage: Eukaryota > Metazoa > Chordata > Mammalia > Rodentia > Cricetidae > Peromyscus > Peromyscus leucopus. The sequence continues at coordinate 51,912,891 of NC_051065.1, read as the reverse complement.
ACATGTATTGAAATAAACTTTATTCATTGTACTGATAGAAATAGAACACTTGGAAGTAACAGGGATGTAGCTCCATTACCTTACAGCAGGGAAGTTGTATTAGAGAGGACACAGTACCAATTCTGAAGAATATTATGATAAATTGGATTATAACAAAAATTTAATCTGTTCAAAATATGAAGGGAAAAGCCAGAATGTGGGAGGGGGTATTTGTAGCACTTACATGCAACTGGTGTCATTTATACAGTCCAAATAGGAGCTACAAATAGTGTATACGGAAGTATTTAGTGGGAAAAGAACATAAATGTCCTGGACCAACTGATACTGGTAAAATTTTCACCTTAATGAACGGCCTTAGGGGATGTTCATGACACTAAATATGCAAAGGACAGAGTGGAAGCTGGTCCATGCCTAGGAGGTAGAATGGCATCTCACCCAGGCACAAGAAAGGTTTCTCTTTCATGTGTGGTAGGCATGAGGGCAAGGCCACCCATACCCCTCCAGTATATTTACTTTTAGCAAAGGCACAGAACACTTCAGTTTAAAGTTCTAGTGGTTCAAGATTCAGTCTGCTTACTAAATACTCAATTTATTATGCATTCATTTCTTTCTATATTGTTAACAAATGACTTGGGAGTAAACACTTAGTACTTTGATAAACGATTTCAGAGATAATTACTCTGATACTCCCAGAGATTGCCATCATTTTCCCAGTTTTATTTGAAAAGTAAATTTATTGATGTAGCTGTTTGATATATATATATATATATTACTTACCATATATTTCACATTAAATATGATATTTGAAGATGAGATTACATTTTGGGGGTATTTTGCTCATTTAAATTAAAACAGGCCACTGAAAAACATCAAAAATAAAATATTTGTAAACATTATTTCATAAAGTTTTACTCTAAGTTCTTAGAATGCTGTGAAAACATAGAAGAAAATTTCAAATCTATGTTATGGATTACTATCTTCATACAAATGGTTGATTAGGAAATTTAGAAGCTACTCAAAGCTCATGGATAGGCACATGAGCAAGACTTGGATATATGAATCACAGAAAATGCAGAAGTAACAGTCATTGAGCTTTATGAAGATCTGTGGTGTTATCCAGGCATGCACGGTTTAAAAGTCATGAAATTCTGTCAGGTACTAATAATTTTTAATGGTTCTCCTCTTTACATTTTAAAAATTTTATTTGTGGTGTGTGTGTGTGTGTGTGTGTGTGTGTGTGTGTGTGTGTGTGTTTGTGATGTGCTTGTGCAAATGTGGGCATGCATACTGCTGTGTACAAATTCAGATCAGAGGGCAACCTGGTTGGTTCTCTCCCCAGACCACAGGGTCCAGGGATGAACTCTGGTCCCCAGCCCTTGTACAGTAGTGATTTTACCCTCTGAAGTATTTCAGCAGCCCTGGCTTCCCTCTGGCAATCTAATCTCCACAACTGGATTTAGAGCAGAGGATAGAAACTTTGTTCTATAATTTTTTTCAGTTAAAAATCATTTTGATACTGTTAATAACTTCTCTCTTGGTGGATTCTGTTCTTTCTTCAGGAAGGTTAGAGATTGCTTCTATTATCAAGACCCTCTACTACTTTTCGAAGTTGATTTCATGCTCTCTTCCGTAGAAATTAAACAGTGTCACTGTGAAGAATGTGACAAATGAGCCTAGATTCACCTCTAGGGGAGAATATTGAAAAACAAGCTAGGAAGGAGCAAAGGGGGGAAAAAAAGCCTGCTTGTTTTGTGACTTCTGAGTCAGCCTGGGATATTTCAAATTAAAGCTTGCTGGGTGTTTTGATCACATTGACTGGAGTGGATAACTCTGACTGAACTTTAGGAAAATAGCATTAACCATTTTTGCTGTCTACTGCTCTAGAGCCTGTCTTTGGAGGTAATGCACAGGTAAAAAATTTCAATTTTCACTTATATATGATCTTAGGTTAATCTTGATGGGACGGAAGCACAGTAAATATGTTCACATTTTCAATTCTTTATTTTTTTAATTTTTAATGTTTGTGTGTGTGTGCTTGCATGCATATATGTGTTAAGGTGCTTGTGTCCTTGCATAAGCAGATGATGGAGAGGATGTCAGGTATCCTATCCTATCACTCTGGAATTCCCTTGAGACACAGCTTCACACTGAACCTGAAGGCTAGGCTGCCAGTCAGCAAGCCCCAGTCATCCCTGTGACGTCACTCATCACAACATTGGGTTGCAGGTGCATATAAACACCCATGGACTTTTATGTGTATGGGGGGATTGGAACTTAGGTCCTCATGGTTGTACAGCAAGTGCTCTTATCCACTGAGCCATCTCCTAGACCCCTTCCCACTTCTTGTAAAGTGCTTATGATGGAGTATAATTCATGTAAACAACCTACCAATGGATAGCCCAGAAGTCACTGCTTTTTAGGTTATTTACACAGTTAAGCATCTATCTTCACTTTGATCTAATTTAAGCACATTTTATCAGTACGAAAAGAAACCTTGTCTACATAGTGAGTCACATCCCATCTGTCGTCACTTCATAGCCACTGGCTTTTGGTACATATGAGCTTTTTTCTCTGTCATTCTCTTACTGCCATTAGACTTGGACTTCCCTGCAGTCTGTCCACCTAAGTCATCACTTGACACTAGGGTAAGTTCAATTACCTTGATGTCCTTCTTGATCTGTGCTAAACCATGTCACCACTGGGCCACTAGAGAAGGGGAAGGACAGTGGTCCATCTGCCTCTGAGTGGTGTCTCTGCCTCGTGAATGGGGTATTGGGTTAGGTGATAGCTTAGGTTCTTATTTCTCAATGGAATCTCTTCCCTGTGTATAAACTTAGACAAGAAATGAACAGTTCATAATCTTTGAGTTGCATCCCATTCTGAGAACTTTCATAAAATCTTTTACAGTCCATCTTTTTGCCTAGCATATCTATGATGTATGCACCACCCACCTACTGGTCTCTTAGTATTTATCTTATCCTATGGACTGTTGTAACCTCTTATTTTAGTTAATAATGGCCTCAAAGCTTAAGAGTGATATCAAAAGGCATCATGGCATAAAACATATTATTACAAGTTGATTTTGGAATTATGTGGCAAGGCTGTAAGATATATCAGTGGAAAAAACATGGTACATGAAGGGTATACTACTACTAGCCATCTGCTTGTGGTTTTGTTGCTACCTCTCTAGGGCTTTTACCATGATACTTTGTTTAATTCTAGACCATACTATGCATAAGATTATGATCCTTGTTTTACACAAAGAAATATAGGCATAAGAGACTAAATTGCCTCAGGATTAAACCAGATTTATCTGTCTTCAGAGTAGATGATAAGTTTAATTTATTGCCTAAAAGTATGATTTTATTATAAGTGAATGAATGTTCTCTTTTTACTTCTAACATTACTTTAAATGTAAGCTATTCTTACTGACTGTGAGATACTCTGTAGGGATCAGAGGCACACCTTTGTTCGTTCTCTCTCTCTCTCTCTCTCTCTCTCTCTCTCTCTCTCTCTGTTTCTCTGAATACCCGGTGCCATCCCACCACATTGTTTTTCTCTTGATGATCAGTTCCTATTTTATAACTTACAGACATGGTATTTTTAATACCTAATACATTCCAACAAGTTGCTGTACAACACTTCAAAATGGCATAACTTTATATTCTTTTTTTTTTTCCTTTTATTTTATTTTATAATACCATTCAATTCTACATATCAGCCACGGATTCCCTTGTTCTCTCCACTCCTGCCCCCTCCCCTTCCCCCCAGCCCACTTACATGAGCTTATTCAACTTCTTTTTTTAATGTTTTTGTTTTTACATCCTAACCAAAGTTTCCCCTCCTTCCTCTTCTCCCAGTTTTTCTCCCCCACCAACACCATCCACTCCTCCTCCTCTGTTTCTCTTCAGATATTTGAGGGCCTCCCATGGATATCAGCCGTCTATGGCATATGAAATTGAAGTGAGACTAGGCACCTCCTCTTCTATTAAGGCTGGATGAGGAAATCTGGTAGAAGGAATAAGTCCCAAGAGCAGATAATAGAGTCAGAGACAGCCCCTGCTGTTATTGTTAGGAGTCTCACAAGAAGACCAAGTTACATATTGTAAGATATATGCAGAGGGCCTAGGTCAGTCCCACGCAGGCTCCCTGGTTGTTGGTTCAGTCTCGGAGTCCCTGTGAGCCCAGGTTTGTTGATTCTGTGGGTTTTCTTGTAGTACCCTTGACACCACTGGCTCCTAAAGTCCTTCCTTCCCTTCTTCAGCAGGATTCCCTGAACTCTGCCTAATATTTAGATGTGGGTCTTGTCCTGCCTACAAGATGTGCCAGGGTAAAGATGGTGCAGAAATTGTGGGAGCAACCAAATGATGACTGACCCAGCTGAAGGCCTGTACCCTGAAAGAGAGCTCACCCCTGAGGGCTGGGACCCAGAGGCAGGATACCTCACAGACCTAGGATAGAACCAAACATGACTGGCAAAATACATAAACAAACAAACAAACAAGTAAATAAATAAAACCAATGAAATAATTACCAATGATATTCTACTATACTCATAGATTGGTGCCTAGCCCAATTGTTTTCAGAGAGGCTTCACTCAGCAACTGATGGAAATAAATGCAGACCCACACCTTAGTCAATTTCTTAACACCAACAATTTAGAGACTGATTTAATCCAACTTAGCAGAAGATATCTTTAACTATAGTTTACACAAAGGACCGTTTTATGGATTACTTACCAGAAGCTTGGGATTACTGTAGCCGTTGTTCAAGTGACAGAATCAATGGTCGTCTAATTTTAATATAAACACAAGGCTGACCAGACATGTTAGTGTTCATAAAACATTACAATGACTTTCAAAACCATCTGAAATAGTTCACGTGTAATCTTGGTCCACGTGGTGAAAGCCCATTAGGTTTTGAAAGTTCTGAGTGAAGGTGCTGTAAGTTATGTGCTACACACGTTTTCTTTGTCAACAGCAAAGCATAGTTCCCTGGGATGCCTTCTTGGAACTCAGCTGATTCTTAAGCAGTTTTAGAAGGTAGAAAGAAAAAAAAATGTGTTTAGAAATATAGTGACACCTACTCTGTTATGCTCATAGATCAGTGCCTTGTCCAGTCATCATCATAAAGCTTTCCTTAGGCAGCAGATGCAGAGACCCACAACCAGACATTACACATAGAGAATCTAAATTGGAAATCTGCATTGTGTCCCTCCCCTTCGATCTCAGAGAACCCTGTAGAAGAGGAGGAGGACAAATTGTAGGAGTCAGAGGGAATGGAGGACATCTGGAGAACATGGCCCACTGAATCAACTAATTGGGGTACATACAGATTCACGGAGACTGAAGTGGCAAGCATGAGTCCTGCATGGGTCTCCAACATGCCCTCTGTGTTTATGTTGTGGCTCTTAGCTTGAGGTTTTGGTGGGACTCCTAATTGTAAGAGCAAGTGTGTCTCGGACACTGCCTGCCCATTGGATTTTTTTTCTCCTGTTGGGTTGCCTTCTCCAGCTTCAGTGTGAGTGTTTTTGCCTTGTCTTATTGCATTTCATGTTGTTATGTTTGATTGTTGTTTCTTGGGTCCCTGCTCTTTTCTGATGGGAGGAGTGGGAATGCATCTTGTGGAGATGGGAGGTAGAGACTGAGAGCTGGGAGCAATGGAAGGAGTGGAAACTGTAATCAGGATGTATTGTGTGAGAGAAGAATATATTTTCAATTAAAAAAGAAAGAAAATACAAAGAAATATAGTGACACATTTATAGGTTTGTTTCAAAGGAAGTCTAAGCAAACATTTTGTTCTTATGGCAACATATAACATTAACTATCTTCTTGGTTTTTGTTCTCAAAAGCAATTTCACTTTTATTCTAGAAGCTTAGTGTCTCTCAGTGACAGTCATAAATGGTATGGAGTAAATTCAAGAAATATTATTCAAAGGCATTGTGACCCATGTCTCAGAGTCCCTAGCAAGACTCTCTTTAAAAAGTAATTTGAAAATCATCATCATTAGTATTATTATTATGTGTGTGTAGCACAGTGATGTGAATGTGGACAATAAAGGACAACTTCTAGAAATTGATTCCTTCTTTCCACTGTTGGTTCTGTGGATTGAAATCAAGTCCTCATCAGACTTAAGTGAAAAGTCCTCTACCCTTGGAGCTGGAGCCATCTTAACAGCTCCCATCAACTAAGTAACTAACTAAATAAAAGAACAAATGACTAGGATGTAACTCAGGTAGAGTTTACTGAAAATATGCAATACCAGATGTTCAGCTCCTAGCACTATAAAAGAAAAAGAAAGAAACCACTTAAAAACATAATTATTTCCTTTAGAGCAGTGGTTCTCAGCAACTCCAGTTGCAGGTCAGCAGGCAGGACTCTTGCAGGCAGGCCTGACTACCACCATCCCCCACTGGACCCTGTAAACAACAAACCTCACTCTACCCCCAAAGCCCACTCATCCTCCAAGACCACAGCTGCTCCCAGAGACACAGACTCCACCAGCTCCAATTGGACCAAGAGCTCCCATTAGACCAAGAATGCCGATTGGATCAAAACAGGCTCCCTCAGATTCAGACACCAATTGGAGGAAGACATGGGTACACACCAGTACAAAACTACATTCAAAAACATAAAGACAATTTGGCACCACCAGAACATCAGGAAGACCTAACATCCCAATGCAGAAGAAATTGACCTTAAAAATCACTTTAAGAAGATGATAGAGGACTTTAAAGAAGAAATGAAAAATTCCCTTAAAGAAATTGAGGAAAAGACAAACAAAAAATTGGAGGAAATCAATTAATACCTTAAAACCAAGAAAAAACAATCAAACAGATGAAATTCAAGACTTGAAAACTGAAATAGAGGCAATAGAGAAGACACAAACTGGGGGAATGCTGGAAATGGAAAATCTGAGTAAATGAACAGGAACTACAGATGCGAGCATAACCAACAGAATGCAAGATATGGAAGAGAATCTCTGGCATTAAAGATATGATAGAGGAGATAGTAATCAGTCAAAGAAAACATTAAAGCCAACACAGACATAACACAAACGTCCATGAAGTCTGGGACACCATGAAAAGAACCTAAGAATAATAGGGATAGAAGAAGGAGAAGAATTCCAGCTCAAAGGCACAGAGAATATATTCCACAAAATCATAGAAGAAAACTTTCCCAACCTAAAGAAAGAAAAGCCTATGAAAATACAAGAAGCCTACAGAACATCAAATAGACTAGACCCCCACCCAAAAAAGTCCCATTATCACATAATAATCAAATCACTAAACATACATAATAAAGAAAAAATATTAAGAGCTGCAAAGGAAAAAGGCCAAGTAACATATAGAGGCAGACCCATCAGAATAATACCTGACTTTTCAATGGAGACTCTGAAAGCCAGAAGGTCCTAGACAGACATTATGTAGACACTAAGAGACCATGGATGCAAACCCAGACTATTATACCCAGCAAAACTCTCAATTGCCATAGACAGAGTAAATAAAATATTCCATGATAAAATCATATTTAAACAATATCCATTCACAAATCCAGCCCCTACAGAAAGCACTAGAAGGAAAATTCCAACCTAAGGAAGTTAGATACACCTATGAAAACACAGGCAATAGATAATCCCACACCAGCAAATACCAAAGAAGGGAAACACAACACTAACACCAAAAATAACAGGAATTAACAATCACTGGTCATTAATATCCCTTAATATCAATGGACTCAATTCACCTATAAAAAGACACAAGCTAGCAGAATGGATATGAAAACAGGATCCATCCTTCTGCTGCATACAAGAAACACACCTCAACTTCAAAGACAGACACTACCTCAGAGTAAAAGGCTGGGAAAAGATTTTCCAATAAAATGGACTCAAAAAGCAAGCTGGTGTAGCTATCCTAATATCTAACAAAATAGACTTCAACCTAAAATCAATCAAAAGAAATCAAAAGGACATTACATATTTATCACAGAAAAAATCCACCAAGCTGAAGTCTCAATTCTGAACATTTATGCCCCAAATACAAGGGCACCCATATTTGTAAAAGAAACATTACTAAAGCTTAAATTGCACATCATACCCCACACACTACTAATGGGAGACTTCAATACCCCACTCTCACCAATGGACAGGTCTGCCAAACAGAAACTTAACAGAGAAATAAGGGAATTAATAGACATTATGACTCAAATGGACTTAATCGATATCTACAGAACATTCCACCCTAACACAAAAGAATATACCTTCTTCTCAGCACCCCATGGAATCTCTAAAATCAACCACATACTTGGTCACAAAGCAAATCTCAACAGATACAAAAAAATTGAAATAACCTCCTGTATCTTATCAGACCACCATGGCTTAAAGTTATATTTCAACAACAAAAATTACAGAAAGCCTACAATCTCATGGAAACTGAACAATGCTCAATTGAATCACCAATGGGTCAAGGAAGAAATAGAAAGAAATGAAAGATATCCTGGAATTCATTGAAAATGAATGTACCACATATCCAAATTTAAGGGACACTATGACAGCAGTGCTAAGAGGAAAACTCATAGCACTAAATGCCCACATAAAGAAGTTGGAGAAATCTCACATTAGAGACTTAACAGCACACCATGAAAGCTCTAGAACAAAAAGAAACAAACTCATCCAGGAGGAATAGATGCCAGGAAATAATCAAACTGAGCACTGAAATCAATCAAATAGAAACAAAGAGAACACTACAAAGAATCAATGAAACAAAAAGTTGGTTCTTTGAGAAAATCAAATAGACAAGCCCTTATCCAAACTAATTAAAAGGCAGAGAGAGATGGCATCTAAGTTAACAAAATCAGAAATGAAAAGGGAGACATAACCACAGACAATGAGGAAATTCAGAGAATCATCAGGTCATACTTCAAAACATGTACTCCACAAAACTGGAGAATGGATAGTTTTCTGGATAGGTATTACATACCAAAGTTAAATCAAGACCAGATAAACAATTTAAATACACCAATACCTGCTAAGAAAATAGAGCAGTGGTTCTCAACCTTCTTAATGTTGCAGCCCTTTAACACATTTCCTCATGCTGTGGTGACTCCCAAACATAAAATTATTTCATTGCTACTTCATACCTGGAACTTTGCTACTGTTGTGAATCATAATGTAAATATCTGATATGCAGAATATCTGATATGCAACTCCATTGCTTTATAGCAAGTTGTATGAGCAATGTTAGCTTATATGCCCTGGCTAAGAAGAGATGGAATTTTGCTGGAATCTTGACAACAGACATACTTCACTGAAGTAATCACCAATTTGGAGGCCAAGCTAAACTTTTCTTTTTTACTGGCAAGGACTCACCATTTAATTGAATGCAAAGTTTATATATGTTGAGAAGACAAGAGATAAATATTTTCTATCCTGAGGAAAATGAAGAAATATAAAATATAAACAGCAAGTGAAGATATAAGGCTAATTCCTGTTGCTTACCAGAGCAGGCTAATGAAATGGAAAAGGTGATAAAATTTAGTAAGAAACAGGCTGTGCATCAGTGACTTTCAGGTAAAGGAAGAGCTGAAGTATACAGGACTCTTAATACACAGCAAGCCAGGGACAAATTCATATAAGTCATGTTTTTACAGGTCCACCAAAGTTTCAGTGGACATGGAAAAAGAGATAAGGTTCAGATAAGGAATGATTTATAAATGACAGCCAGAGCATCCAGGGTCTGAGTCATCAGTTTACACTTTGTGCTTCCTTCAATCTTTCTCTAAATGTCACTTTCCTTAAGTATTCTCAAAGGTCAGTACGAGTGTCCAATAAAAATATTTATGCAGCTAACATGAGAATTTACATTTAAAGAAGAACGTGTCAGCGGTGGAGTTATTTATCATTGTCCAGGCTTCCAGTGGTCCAGGGGGGTGGGGGCATGTGGAGAGTCTCAGATAACATTGGCATCTCCCAGCACAGCAGGCTCAGCCCTGAGCAGGAACATGGCCAGTGTGTATGGAGTTAGCCCTACGTTTCCAGACATCCTAGCTGACAAAATTCATCTGAATCTCACTTCAGAGAGAACACTTTTTTCTCCCCTTGCTATTATTTGGAAGAATAGAGAGAGCTAACAAGATCCTGCTCTTTCAAACACAGTCTCATTTCCAGGAAGGCAATGAGTCTAAAATCACTGTGATGGCAAGCATAAGCTCATCTGCCTGAGAAGCCCAGCACAGCTGTGTTCAGAGTTCATTGTCAGACTTTTTTGATTTTCAAAGAACCAACAGAGCTAAGATTCATGTAATCCTTTTCATATCAGTTCTTCTTAGCGCTCAAGCACGCCACACGGTTCTTCTTTCCTGCTAGGTAATTAGAATGGTTCCTTGGCTTTTCAAAACGGCATATGGATAGTTTTACCTTTATGTCCTGATTGCACAAGACTCATAGATAGAGTCTTCTAAAGAGGTTAAAATGCAGTGATCTCCTTCAAAGTCATGATGGGGCTTCAGACTCAGTCTCCTGCAGGGCAGACACAGGAACAAAAGCCAGGTAGACAATTTAGCAAAATGATATAATCAATTTGACAAATATTTCTGAGAACTCCTACATGTAATAGCTGCCCCTATTTCTGGCATTGGCCTCTGTGCTTTCATGCATTATTTTATTTGATCTTTACAATGAGCCAGTGAAGAGGGCATTTGTTGGCTTCTAAGGCAGAGCATGCAGCATTCCTTTGTGATCTTTTTTTTCCTTCAGTCTTCAGTCATTCCCTAAAGGGGTGGAGATAAAAGTTACCCCATCTTCTAAAGGAAGTACCTAGATAAGAGCCAATCAAGTTTCAGGTTTCATCCTAGACCTCAGTCCATGTGCTCAGGTTCTACATACAATACAGTAACAATGAATAGCCAAGAGTTCTCTGCTCATGAGGTTGGCAAGGAGTCTTTAGCCATGGCCTGGATTGGTTTCCTACCTAAGTTGAGAACAAATTGCCTTATGTTTCTCCAATGTTCCTTTTTTTTTACTGGAGAATGTAGTTTTATTTTTTTTCCATGATCAAAATGCTATATTTGACTGACATTCAGATTTTGCGGTAGAGGTTAAGCAGACCTGGCTTTTATTTCCCTGATATAAAAAGGGAACACATTTTTTCAAGCTTGAAGATGCTGTGTGAACCAAAGCAGGTTCAAGTGCTTGCTTCAAGGGCTTTGTGGGCAGCAGATTTGGCTTCAGGTTCCAGGCAAACATCATAATACCATCTTAATTGCCCTACAGTTCACACAGCCTTAACAGCATCCCCATCGCAATTTTACACTTGAAGAACCTCAAGAGCAGGGAGTTTAAATAACTTGCCCCAGCTCACAGAAGCTAATATGTGGTGGAGGGCAGGCTTTGAGCTTGGGGTCATCTGACTGCAAAGTCTACTTATAATGTCTACCCTGAAGTAGTTTTGAAAAAAAAATTAAAAGGACCATCTAGAATACATACAAACACCAAGCTAATGGGATGGTTGCTGATACGAGAAGAATGAAGACAAAGTAGCTGCTGTGGTAGATGATGTGTTTTCATTATGGAGCCACCAGTCCATAATGAGGTGCAAGCATTGAAGAGGAATAATATTAATGAGGGCATAAAACACGACTGGAGAAAGGCAGCCGAACAAAACATAGTATGCTCTCAGTGGGCAGTGTGTGGCCTGACACAATCATGTTAGTGCCCAGAGTTGGGAGCCCCAGGCTCAGCTTCACCTTCATCAATTGCTCCCTGTTGACCCACCCAGGGAGAGCACAAGCTTCAATTTTCCTTTATTTCTTCAACCAAATAAAGAATAAAAGCATGACTGCTCTTATAATAATATACTTAAGAAAGTCACAAAGTAGTTAAACTTTAGAAAACTCAGACATTATTTTCAATGAACCCTAATAGTCATACACTTACAGAAATTTGTCCTCAAATCAAAGCCTATTTCTGTATTTCTGCCAATCTGTGAGCTTTCTTTCTGAGTGTTTGCCTTATAAATTAGAATGCTATTAAGCTAAGTGGGGGAAAGTTTAAATAAAGTGAGTTATGTAGAAGCTGTATGGCCATATATTAATATGGGTCAAATTCATATATAATAATATATGGTAGGTTTTTTTTTATGTTTGACCAAAATTTCCTGGAACTCTTTAAACAATACATGTTATGACAAACCATGATGCCATAACATTTTTGTACTTAGATAAATATTAAATATCTGAAGTGTATCTTGGCAGGCATTTGGTTGAAATATATAAAACTTTTCCGTTTAAATATTCTTTTGTCATGTTTCTCACACAGTATACATTGCCTTGTATAATCCTAAGCACCAGCCATTATTAGAAAATAAACTCAAATACAGAGAATCTTGGAGGGGAGTGAGGACTAACATACTTAATATGTATGTTCAGTGCTGGGTTGATGAGAATTCAGAGGACTGGAGTATGTCAAAAATTTGTGTTTGGAAAAAAATATCCTATCTTTGTCATTTTAATTTTTGTTCAACTCTGGAGCATTTTCCTCTGCCAACTGGGAATCCTGTTACTTCCCTCTCCACTCCCAAGTAACACAAGCTCTTCCTAAAGCTTCACTTTACCAGGGAGATCTAAGAAGTCATGGAGGGGGGCGTGGGTGCCTCTCACTTTTCTTGCCTCATTCCTCACTTGCTGGGGATGTTTGAAACAGAATGTTCATATCTTCCTGGCACTGTTATAAAATATCTCTGTACTCTCTGAGACTGGCAGGTACATTCATCTTGCTATGCTTCACGCACATTCCCTTGCTGGACTCTTTTTTTTTTCACAACAACTTCTGTGAGATGATGTCTTAGGTTCCTCCAGCTGCTTTCTACCCCAGGGCATGAGGTTTTAGCAGTGAATTGAAAATAGATACTCACTCTTGGCTCCCCCTTCATGCCCCAGTGGTTTTTCTCAGACCAGTTACTGAAGATCTCCAGTCTGCCTGTAGCTGCTACAGCAATTACTACATCCAGGCCTCCAAAACCCATGGTTTTGTTTCATGGACACAGTGGAGTTTCTTCCTTGACAAATCCATTCTAATTCTTTAGTATTGATTTACCATTTTTATATGATTGGTTTATGTGTTTATGGCACACATTGTCCAATAAAGTTCCCAAATTCCACGGGAAATCTGTTTTTGGTTTTAATCAGTTGAAAGGCAGGCAGGCACACGACTTCATTCTTGGTGTAAGTTTGAATCACATTCCAAGTTGTTTTTAAACAAATTGTTATCATGAAATCAACTCTGAGAAATTATCCTTATTTTGAAGTTGATTTTGAAACCAGTTCCCAATCCATATTAGTAAAAATACATATTATAGCATGTACCTTAAAATTGATCCTAATGGTCTTGAAAAATCAAAGAGGTAATAATCAATTGGCTTTGCTATAACTCTATGAAATAGGAAGAATTCACCCAAAATTGGCAACCAAGACCTAGATCAATAATGCATCAGAAGCACATAAGCTTTGGTAGTTGGAGTGAAGCTTGAGGATAGAGATATTTTTAAAATTAGCTTAAAATCACACAGCAGAGCAATATTGGAGCTTGATTAGAATATGGGCATTCTGGTTAATAAGTCAAAGCTTATAAGCAGTCATCTAAGCAGTCCAGGTAATTACACAATGTCTCCTAGCAACATTTTTCCTTTATACTTTATGAGCATGTATCTGGTAATTCTAACAGACTCCAAGCTCTGCAAAGTAGAAATTGTAGTTTGGGTAAGTTTCATTTCATATTATCAAAAGAAAAAGTACTTCAAAATGGTGTTTGGCTCTTTGTCACCAGTAAGGTAGACTGTCATGACACATCCAGACAGTTTACATCTCCCCTGCAAACACTTAGAAAATCTGGACAGAGTAAATACTTTTTTTTTTTTTGGTTTTTCGAGACAGGGTTTCTCTGTGTAGCTTAGCGCCTTTCCTGGGACTCACTTGGTAGCCCAGGCTGGCCTCGAACTCACAGAGATCTGCCTGGCTCTGCCTCCCGAGTGCTGGGATTAAAGGCGTGCGCCACCACCGCCTGGCTAAATACTTTTAATTTAAATGATTACACCAGTTTAAAATTTTGAATGGGAATGATCAGCTTTTGGGTTAAGGAGGGAAATGAAGGTCATGGAGGAAGAGAGAGAGATCTTAGATGAAAATATTCAATAGAGCATTCTAACCAGATAATCCTTTGTAGCTAGGAGCAAGGCTTAAAACACTTCCAAGGAAAGTAACAATATCTACATAAAAGCAGACTTCATGTTTGCTGTGGGATGTCCTGTTGTGAATATATATTGCTATGATTGATTGATAAATAAAACACTGATTGGCCAGTAGCCAGGCAGGAAGTATAGGATAGGCGGGACAAACAGAGAGGAGAGGCTGGGAGGTAGAAGCTGGGGGAGATGCTAGCCTGCTGTCCAGGGAGTAACATGTAAAGACAACAGGTAACAGAAGTGGGCTGAGTATAAGAGTAAGAGCTAGACAATGGTAGGCCTGAGCTAATGGCCGAGCAGTTTAAATAATACAAGTGTCTGTATGTTTATCTTATAAGTGGGCTATGGGACTGCCGGAGCTTGGTGGAACCTGGAGAGAAAAACTCTAGCTACACATGTTTACTGCTCTAATTGGTGGCAAGAATGAGTGGGGCCTAAAAATGAGATGGACTAAAGTCTCATGCAATAGCCGACTTTATTCAGAGCATCAGACAATTTATACTCTGTGGGTAAAGAAGAATCACCTGAGCAAAGTGTACAATCACAAGGACAAGTCATAGGTGCAAAAACATGTTTTTCCATAGAGGCATACAAGTAACAGCTGCTGAAGTGAACTCACTCTTATCCACACACCTGGGAGGAGCATGAGATCACATTCCAAGAACAATTCTGTGTTTCAAAGAAATAGAGGTCACAAGACTCTTGTCTTATTTTCTTGGGGTTTTGTCACACGCACTCAGAATTCCCCTTGCGGGACTCCATTTTTGGACCTTGTTTAACAGTGAAGAAATGGAAACTAGATAAATTCTAGTGCCGATAAATAAGCATTGTTCACCAGATGAAGGAGTTCTCAATGGACTCATGTAATAATTGGAGAGAAAAATCCAAATTCTTGAAGGATCAGAGGAGTACACTGATTCCTTCATATAAAAAAAAGGGAATTACATGTAGATTTGTGCTAGTAAAATCAATGAACGTGATATAAAATACTGGGAGTTTAGAGGGGAAAATTTATTAGCCTTCCAAAGAATGCCTATTAAACTAATGAGAGCATTTAGTTCATTCTTCTGAAACAGTAAGACATTTCTCTTTGAATTTTCAAAAGAAATAGGTTTTCCATATCCAGGTAAAATATCATGTAATTAATTTGTGCACACTGAAAAACATTTTGGATAGCCAATGTTAGGCCTTCAGTATTCTTAAACACTTGCTAATGTAAAGTTAATAAGTGATAGAATTAAAAGTAGATCTTAAAAGAAAGAGGATATCCCAACAGCAAAGACAAAGAAGGAAAACACAATAAACATTTTTTGTTACTTTGACTCTGATGCTATATTACAGGTATTCATAAAATATATTGCATTATATTACTTCTGTGTCTTTAAATATATATATAAAGGCTGTCATCCTGTCAGTCATTTTGAAATTCACTTCTTTTCACTCAACATGAATTTTTCATCACTTTGTCATTGCAATGGATAAAAAGAAAATGAAACTTGTGGAGTAACATATATCAACTCAATGGGTAATATCCTTTTAATTAAAAATCACTGAAGCAAAACAGCTGAATTTTAAAACTTATTAAAATCTAAGTAGTCAGTATACAAGTTTTGTTATTATTATTATTTTTTTTTTTTTACTAATTTTTGTGTTTTAAAATAGGGAACAGAGTCCTTTGAAATTACAAAAAATAGAAGTGGGAAAGAAGAAAATGGCAACTTTATGATGGAGAAAGTTGGAAAAACCATCTTGTCAAGATGATGACATCTAACACAGGATTGTACATAAAGTTCTCCTAGATGTGATGTGACAGTACCACACAGATCAGTTTTTTTCCCCTTAAGCCTATGACTTTATTCTAATTGAGATATGGTGAGGGACATTTCCTAATATATCCAGCTGACCAGTAATCCTCAAAACTGCCAAACTCACTAATACAAGGCTGAGAAACTTTCAGAGAAGAGACGGGGAAGCATGGTGACTGAGGCTGGTGTAGCCCCAGACAAGATCTATGGCAATGACTGAAGGGAAAATCCTGGTCTAGAGTCAGTTTGCTTTATTGTAATGAATGGATGTGAATTTTATAGTTTGACAGATGTGACAAAATATTGTAATATATTAAGAGTGTTAGATAAGAAGTGTGGAAAACTCCATATTATCTTTGCAATTACCCTATAGAATCTAAAACTCACTGTGTTGGGAAGACATGAGAGAATGAAAAATGATCACTTAAAAACAAGTAAACATCTCATAATTGCAGAGTTGTATGGACTGCATTTTACACGCAATGTAAACACAGTACAAACAGAAAAGCACAGAAGCATCCTTTCCTGTTTTGACTGGGCATATATTAGCTAGTTAGCCCCAATCATTTAAATAATTAATCCCTGGGAAGCTGTAGTCACTGGGATATTTAACAGCCTGCAGAGGTGCCACAGTTTAGCTCCATGTGGACTAGCTTTGCAGCTTGGATTGAGTTGGGGAATTACATTTCCTTCCAGCAAGTTAGGGGCTATTAAACTATTGCCATTTCCTCAGTGTTGGGCTGAGCACAAGGCAAAAAGCCAATTTCTGATTGTGGAGCAGAGCAGGGGTGCAGCAGGGACAGAAGCCTCTCTGGAGTCAAGCATGCAGCTGGCATTTGCAGAGTACACTGGGGAGGAATACGCTTCTTAGCGGTCTTGTCAAAACTGTTTAAAATCTGTACTATGAAGAACTGTTGCTGCAGAGAACAAGAACTCAGATCAAGGGATGTGTTAAATCAACACAGCCTCACCAGGTCTGCAACAGTGTTGGGCATGCATTTCAAACATCTGTGGCAAGACTGGGGACAATGCTAAAGAGAATCCTGATAATCACAATAGGGGAAGGGAAACATGGCAACTGCCATCTAATTGTGCCATGAGTTTCGTAGAAAAGAATGATAAGTGCCTAAGCCTTATTCTATGTATCAATATCATACTTATACACACCACGGAAAACTTCACATTGCTCTCATTCAGCTGCCTTTTTTTTTTTTTTTTTTTTTTTTTTTTTTTTAACAAGCTTTAACTAGAGAGGATCCTCAAGTATAACTTCTGATGGTTTTCACTGATGTGCCCAGGAACCACAACAATATTTTACACAAAGCTCATGTTGAGTCATTCCCATTTGTGTCTCTCAGCAATGACAGACCAGGACACTCACAGCAACAGGGAAGGAATGATCTTGGACATTAGTAGGAAGGCCTCTGATGAATTCGCTAGCTGGACTGCTAGTCTCTTCTGGATTGTTAGCAAAGCTCTTATGGTCTCCATGGGGAAGAGGAGCCTTTGAGGCCACCGTTTTAATCTAAACCACTTTAACCAACTACTTCAGCAAAATGTGTTGGTTTTAACCACAGGTATTTAACTTTGTGCAGTTGTGTACTAGGTATCAGGTGAGGGACCCACCATGAGTGGGTTCCAGTGAGGGCTCTCTTTCTGGATTAATGATGGCCACCTCTACTAGTGTGCTCCATGCATGTAGAAGAGATGCCTCAGTGAATCTTCCTTTTCTTGTCCAAGCTTATGTTTATCATGAGAGTTCCTCTCATGACCTCACCCAAACTCATTCACCTTCTAAGGACCCACTTCCAAAAAACATAGCACCAGGCTAGGGCTTCAGTATATAGACTTGGGGAGATGCAAACTGTCCTTAATAACCACCTGCTGCCAGCTTAAAGCTCTTAATACATAAGATTCATATTGCCTTCTTCCTTTTAGTAGAAAGGCATGGACTCTGTTGTTGACCCAGATCTGGGGTTCCTAAACAATGTGTTGTCCCTGCTCTGATTTTCAGTTCTCACCTTTGACTGTTTCCTGGGTGATTTCCAGGACTTTTAGTGGTACCCTGCAAAGAGCATCCGACAGAAATGAGTATATGCTCCCTTGTCCTCACTAGAAATTGCCTTTCACTCTGAGGGCCGAAGGAAGATCAGCTAAGCGTGCAGTGTTTGCATGAGCTCCCTACAACCACCGAAACAGTTCAAGTCCAGTAGTTTCCACACTGTGGTCCCAGACCACCAGAACCAGCAATGTCACCTAGCAAGCCCTTGAGCTTAATATTATCTGCTAATAAAATTGACTTATACGCTCTGCTTTTAAGCTACTTGATTAGTTAAGAATGGGCTCACTCCATCACAGTACAAAAGGTGGAAAATTGCTTTTAAAGGTCAAATCTTGTCATTTTTTTTTTGGTCTCACTCATAGGCATTGAACTGTGACAGGAGTTTCCTCACTAGAGAACTATTCTTTGCTCTCCCTCGACTGAGTCTCTTCATTTTGTTATCTTTTAATTTATTCAGTGAATTAAAACATCGCTTGTGTATGTATGCAAATGTTTTAACTGAACTTATTATGCTTGGAAAGAAGTGACAATAACTATTTGGACTTATTACTTTCTGTCTGGTTATGATAATCAAACATTCTGTAAGGAAGAATAAAAGCTCCGTGGGTGGTACACATGAGCAGAAGAAAGAGCTTCCAGAACGTCTCTTCCAAATAGAGAGCACTTCCCTCCCTTCTACCCACTCCACCCACAACCTTCCACTACTTTTAGACTGTTCCTAAACCAGGAAGTAGAAGTTGTGAGTGGGAAGGGGTGGGGAGAGTGTATGTGTAACCAACAAGGGAATTTATTCTCTTGATGAATCATAATGATCGTACTATAATCACATCTTCCCACATACAGTCCCGAATTCCTATGCCAGGCTTCAACTCTCTTTGCAAATGGGCCAGCTGACTCCTTCTCTTGCCTCCACCAGATTTGTAAGCAAAAGGGGATAATAAAAAAAAATTAGAGTTATAAAGAGCCTGAAGGTATCAAGTGTTAGCCTCTTACTGACAGAAAAGGAGTGAAAGACCTAGAACATGATAGGAACCCCTCAAGTTCATACACATAACAGAGACAGAGAGAGGGCTGGGGCTGACACCAAGCCTGTGTTCAGGGATTCATTGACAGTATCAGGATGTTCATTTCAGTTGTAGCCACTGTGAGCTGCCAGGCTTCAATAAACTATTTAGTGTGAACAGGAGTAGATGAGGAGGGCCTTGCTGGTGCTTAGGGCTCCACAGATGTCAGCAAAGCAAACAGCTGTGTGAATGGACAGGAGGCAGCCCCTCAACAGGTCATGTCTTGAAGCTTACTCTCAATTCTTACGGTTTCTTAAGTGCTACACTGCTATCACCTGCAATCCATCTTACCTTTCTTCTGCTTTTGATGATAGACTCTCGAGAGTTTGTAGGAATAGTTTTGCATTTATGTTGAAAATGTTGTCATTAAAATAAGACAGAGTATCTTAGCTGAAAAAACAGAGCCCCTCAACCAGACCAGGAAAGTTCTCATTTTCTTACATGTCCAGCTCGAGAAGAGGTAGTTTAGAACTTGCAGTTTAGAACTCTGAAAATATTTTTGAATGACTCCCTGAATTAATGCTTTGTTTCATCAAGACACATTCATCCAAGGCTTCATTTACTAGAGCACAGTTATTCATACAGGTATTATCAGATTGATCGGCTATAGTAAGAACAGTGGCTCTCTAGTCTGTAAAATTTACCATAGCTGAATCTATTAAATGACCCATACATTAGAAGATAGTTGGAATCAGAGATCAGAAAAGGTGGGAAGCCCATGTCTGAAACCACAAATGACCGCTGGCTGGGAGACAAGATTAGTGATAGATAAATTAGTTGGAAAAATATCTCCCATTGAAGAAAAGCCAAAATAAAAATGCAGAAGACATACCACTTCCCTCTGATTTCCATATAGATCTGCATATAATTTGGGTCTTATTGAATGAAGGAGGATTCAAGGCTAGATAAACTCTTGTCAGATTAGGAAAGGTTTGATTTGTAGCTGTCAGGTATAGCCTGATTGCTCCAGTATGTGAGGTGAATGGAATTGGTGCACGAATTGGCATATCAGAGAGAAGGATTCAGTCCAAGTTGGGAAGTCCAAAATAAGTCTGTTTATGAGTATTGTAAACTAGAAAGTTCCCATGACAGGAAAATTTCAAATGGTAGAGAAGAAATGGGAAAATAAACCTTATATAAGCTGTCTGATCAGACATGGAAGAGTTTGGTTAGTTGAAAAAGGTAAAATTCAATGAGATAATAATAGCTAGACTCAAATGTTTGAAAGTTGATTGTGAACCAATGAGGTCAGATATATGATACCGAGGGGCCCACTGGGAGAGGTTATAGTCAAAACTGACAAGAATAAGTGGAAAATGTTTCTAGAAGCTGAAGATTTTCAAAACTTTAATATTCTCAGCAGCTACTTCATTCTTATTACTGCTGAGGATCTGAGACTCTAATGGATTCAAAGCTATAAAATCAAAATCTTTTGGTACTGAGTAAATACATCTTGGTACACGCTATTTTCCATCAACTTGGTTTTATTGTCTTTAATGTGAGCCAGTCTATATTCCTTCAGGTAGACTACACCTAAATGTACCTGGATACATGCAAAATTACATTCATTCTTTTTTTTTTCAGTAGAAAACAAAACTGGATTCCTCACTAATGGATATAGCAAACAGCTCTTATATAAGCCAGGCTCCTGATAGGGAATGAAATCCACTCCAAGGGGTACAAAGTGAGAAGTTATAATTCAGGGGTAACTTACTGAGTTGTGGGAAGGGTTAAGACAATTATTAAAAATTCAGAGGTTCGCAACAATGGGAACCAATTATCATTATCGCTGCGAAGTTTGGAAAGTCATGAGAAACCAGTGCTCCAGGGTGCAGTGAGGACCTTTCCCTTGTGGTCACAGGACCAGCGCCAGCGCCCTGCAGATAGAGCTGAGGAGGAAAGGAGGCCACTGTTCCTTCCTCTGTGCTGTGATCTCACAAGCTTCTGTGGGAAGGCACAACCAGACATCACCCAGGGAAATGGAGGCCCACAGCATGCAGGGTGGGAAATGGCAGAAGATAGATCTGGGTGGGGAAAGGGGAAGCCAACCCTTAGCTAACAGTGGACACAGGCTGCAGTGAGATTCTTAGCCATGCCTTACACTGCCAGACCCTAGTGATAGTTGCTTTGTTCTAGCATTCTTTGTGTATTTTGACTTTTGTTGCTGTTATTGTAAAACTTTCAAGATTTTAGACCACGACTCCTTTGTAGCTAATGAACAGTTCGTTTCAAAACAGCTGGAGTTTGCCTCTGAATTTTCTACCCTTTTGTTTTCCGTGTAGGATTTCATTTCTTAGTATTTCTCCTTCCATTTGTCCCCAAATGCTGAGAATCTGGTGAAATTTTCTTTATCACATCTTCTATTGTTTGTATGATTAATGTAATGATTGACAAATATGACTGCTGAACAAAGGATACAAAGAGACAATAGACCGGAGCTCCGATCTGTAATGGCAGCTGTTTAAATCAATGGAATCACCACAATGGAGTTAATGGATAAAAGAGAGTCGCAGTAATTTTAAGAATCGAACATCTATTCAGGAGCACATCAAGTGTTCTATCATGTGCCTTTGATGATGACTTGAGAAACTTCATTCTTGCAAAAAGCATTAGTAGACATCCGAGTGTTTTGAAGTTTCTATCATAGTAGAGGCGCTTTATGCCATGAATGAGAAGCATCTTTAATTTCACCCCACTCTGCTTCCCTCTGTTCACTGACCCTCATTTTCTTCTTGTATTTCAAGTCATATATTCATTAACTGCTTGATCACAGTATCCTTACTTACAGGTTTCTACAATACTATAAACATATAAGTGGCTTACCGTAAAGTGCTTATTGTGGAATTGAGAGAGAAAAGTCAAACTCAGGAAGGAAATAAAAGAATAGGATGTATTTATGTATTTGCCCGAAAGTTGAATACAGTAAATAGTAAAAGATTATTGAACTGAGACTTCATTGCATTCAAAACTACTCAGGCCTAAATCTGGCAAGAACAGATACTGAATTCGATGTAGGAAAATCCTAGTATCTTCCTTGATGCTTTTAATGCTTAGTTGTCTGAGAAAAAAGTATATGTATATATGTATATGTTACTGTATTCAATAATTTTATATATACAAATCAGAATGTGTATGCGTGCTATGAACACAAAAATAAAACTAAAGTGAGTTAATGTCCTATAATTAGAGTAGCAGAAAGAAGAATCTTGGCAATTTAGGGTGCTTTTTAATGTGTGTATGTATGTTGCTATGTGTGTGGAGTTGCATGTACATGTGTGGACATGTGCGTGGAGGTTAGAGGCCAAAGTCTTCTATTATTAGGCATAGCCCACTTTCTTTTTTGAGACAGATCCTTTTTGGACCTGACCAAGTAACTTAGGCTGGCAGGCTGATGAACCCTATGGATTCAGCTGTCTCTGCATCCCAAAGATAGGTTCACAAACATGCCTACTCATTTTTTAAAATATGGGCTCTGGGTTTGAACTGTGATCCTCATAGTTGCAAGTCAAGCACTTCAATGACAGATTTCTCCCCAGACCCAGGAACTTTTGTGTTAATATCATTTCCTTCTCTCCTGTCTGATTAAAGTCTGTAAACCCATGGCTTCGATAATAGATAAATAATGCTAGAACTCACGATAAAGGCAGTAAGAGATAGAGCAGAAAATATTCATTTAGAAAAACACAGAAACACACACACATAAAAATGACTACAGCAGAATAAAAAAAAAATGATGTGTGCTTCCAGGCACTTGATCTCCTTCTATGGGTGAAGTCAGAGTTGGAGTCACTGATTTCATGATGTTGTGCTTACACCCAATTGCTTCTTATTTGTCATGGGAGTCTGGGAACTTGTGATGGCTCTCTGAAATTCTGTGTCTACTAAAGAAAAACATTACAGAAAATGTGAGTAGAAAAGATTTCATTTCCTGTGGGTGACCACTGGCTTTTGTTATGTTTCCATAACATTTCGGACCTAACCCTGTCTTCACTATCAAAAAATTAAGACAAACAAAACATGCAGTTCCTCATTTCAGGTCAGGAACAGGCTCTTCTTCTGAGAACATAAGTAGATCAATGAACTTTTGCTTATTTGGACCCACCCTGAATCCTTCGGAAATTTAGCATTCTTGTGTATAGTTTCATTGTGGTTATAATGTATATTTTTTTCCATAGGTAAATTAGTGCTTCATGTCCCCAGTCCTAAGCAGAAAGGACAGAACTTACAGTGGAGGGAGTGAAATAGTTTTATCACTTATAGAGCTGTAGTTTCTCCTCATGTTCACTTTCGTTAGCGGTGCCATTGCTAGTTAATATTCTCCAACGAGTTCACTGTGGTCCATTTCAAAGTAAAATATATATCATGTTTGTTGCCTAAAAAAAATCTTTTGATATATGCATAAGAGAGGAAACATTTTTAAAATATACATGATGATAAAACATGATCTCTCCCGTTATACAATGAAAATTCTGTAAGCAACATAGAGCATGCCTTTGAAAGTCAAGTCGTAATCAAAGCTATGGGCAATCACAGATAGATAAAGCATGGGAAAATGAAAGCACGGGAGATGTTCATGCCATGTCCTCCTACCATGGACAACTGAAGGATGCGTAGATTTCAGAGATCGCAAGCCAACAAGGATCATACAGGCTTAGGGTCCTTAAGAGAGAAGCAGAGGCAGTTTTAGAGATGTATCAGGTTTCTATGTGGAGATGATGGCATAAAGAACACTAGGGACTTACTAAGTGTAAGAAAGAAGCTGTGATTACAGAAAAATAAGTCTAGAGGAAATGTTTAACTTGATCATTGCAAAACAGGCCCTATACAGAATCTGCACAGAAGGCCCAGGGTCTTTTGCAACTGAAAAGTTCCCTATCATAAGAGGGAATTCTGTGCATCCTGGCAAAGAGTGATAGAGAAATGGAAATCCTGATCATTCCTAAATTGTTCTTGAGACTGGGACACATTTAAGTTTTTCCATAGACTAGAAATAAAATGAACACCATGGAATTCATAAAAAATCCTGGAAGGGTAGAAATTCAGAATATGGCTAGAATAACCTATGAGGTATTTGTTTTCATTTTCTTCCCTAGAGGTTTTTCCAAACAAACCTTGGAAATATTAAATTAATGTGCAAATAACATTATTATCACTAAGATAAAATTTTGTAAACTATAAAGAAAGCAATAAAATCCAGATTCTCAGATATGTTACATGTAGAAGTCATTGTCAAGTGAAATGAAAGCTGAAAATACAGTTAAGGAGTGTGATGGTACCCAGAGCCAGAAGGAGAAAAAAGAAAAAAGAAAGGAGAAAGAAGGAAGGAAAGAAAGAAAGAAAGGGAAAAAGAAAGAAAGGAAGGAAGGGAAGAAGGAAGGAAGGAAGGAAGGAAGGAAGGAAGGAAGGAAGGAAGGAAGGAAGGAAGAAGGAAAAGACAGACAAACAGAAAGAAAGAAATTGACTCAGTTGGCTCAGAACCAAGAGGAATGAATTGATGAATGTTAGTGGTTTCATTATAATTAATATGATCAAGAATTAAAGGAAAATATAACCATAATAAGCAAAGAAATAAAACAGATAAAAAGACAGGCACCACTTTTGGGGATCAAAAATACAATTTTAAAGTGAAAAAATACATGGGAAGAAGTTCATAATAGAGTGTATGATGCTTAGAAACATCTATAAATCCAAAGTGATTGTGGAGTGAACACCAGACAGCCTAGTAAAGATGTCAGTATTGGACAGATGACTGGAAAAGCAGTTTAAAAAAATTGCTGACCAAATCCTTAGAATTATATGGAAATGTTAAGGACTTCAAAGAAATTCTAATAGGACAGACAGAATCACATCATCGTGTTCTTAAAATG
Source organism: Peromyscus leucopus (assembly GCF_004664715.2). NCBI lineage: Eukaryota > Metazoa > Chordata > Mammalia > Rodentia > Cricetidae > Peromyscus > Peromyscus leucopus. Next base: position 51,887,859 of record NC_051065.1, on the reverse strand, counting down.
AAATTATTGAAAACCCAGAGACTAAGTAAACTATGGACATATGGCCAGACAAAATGGAAAGACAAGAGGTCATGTAACTTCCTATCAGGAATGTAAATCTTAAAACAATGGACACATATCTTTAAGATAATGAAAGAAAACAAAGCAAAACTATCTTTTGAAATTTGTAAATCCAAAATAATGCTCCTCAAGAACAAAATACAGACAAAATACTTTATACTCATGAGTCACTGAAGTGTGTGTTGTCAACAGACATCATGAGTAAGTCCACCATTGTGATAGATGCAGGTAGAGCAGCATTTGTTTTGGGTATTCTGTGTTATTTGACGTCATGAGAAGAGGAACGTGGTATGTGTTGATCACTGAAGAAACAGGATCTTAGCAGATGGCCTACAGCATTTGGAACAGATGTCACTTAGAAGTATGAAAATGATCAACAGTTAGCAAAAATGAAACAAGATGTGCCAGCTTTGCTGCCTTCTCTTTGATTTACTACAGAAGTGAATGAATGATACCACAAGACGAGTGTATTTTCAAACTCACACTCACAAAAAATTTCCTCATGACCCCTGTCACAAAAAAAAGTGGCAATGTGCTTGAGTGTTTCTCAGCCAACTGGAGATTACAATCTAAAAATATTGGTAGTATCAAAAGAAAAGAAAATAGCAAGGAAATGTATTGTCTTTCTAGTTTTGTTTGTCAACTGTTAGTAGATACAAAAAGTATTTCTACTAGTCTTGCATTTATTTATTTATTTATTTATTTATTTATTTATTTATTTATTTATTTATGATTTAAGGTATCATATAGCACACATTAGCTTCAAACTGCCATGTAACTGAGCCTTCAACCTTCCTGCCTCTACTTCCTGAGTGCCAAGGATACACGAAGGTGCCATGACACCTGTCTCAATGGTCTTTTATAATATAAGCTTTTATCCTCATCAGAATATTTTTCATGAAAATTATACCAAAGTCCTGACTAAAGAGTGAGTTCTGCCCTTCATAACATAGGATTGATTTTTTTTATTAATGTTTGTGTGGATTTATATCTGTATTTGTGGAGGAGGATAGAAATTGCACTTTAAAAATCTCTAAAGTCCTATAATTTAATCATAATTTTTCTTTTATTTCTAAAAGAATTCACAAATCTATGTGGTCACAAAGATGCCCTGACATGGCAAGAGATGCCATGCTGTTGGGTCTGCAAAAGCACAGAGGATCATAGAGTCCTAGAAACGGGACATTTGAAATGCCACTGAGCTTTCTCAAATCATTTGTTTCTGTAGAGTTTTTGAAGGATTAAAGAATACTACCAACTTTAGGTAAAAGCAAATGCATTAATCCAGCACAGTATGTCTGGAAGCGTAGCCCCTGGCTGATAAATTTGGAGGCTTTTAAGTATTTGAGAGAGAGAAATATAATTAATTAATACAAGATTACTAGAAGACAAGATGCATGAAAAATGGTCAAAAGGATTTTTATTTCCCTCCTCCCATAAAATAGTAGACATAGTTCCCCAGGAGGAAGAGTTCAAGGAGTGACTAGTGCTTGATTTACTTGCCCAATGCATTCCTCCTTCCCAAGAACATGCCTTCAATAAGCCTTTGACTACTGGTGAAAAATAAAACACTGGTCTGATCATGTGCATCATCACACAGTCTCATGCATGTGTGTTAAGTACATGAGGGATATAGTTATTCTTATTACTCTGTTTGGGATATCTTTACATTGTATGAAACTGTGCTGCTGTGATTTGTGTAATTCAAAACTGAATGGCTAGGTTAGGTACAGCGAGGACTTCTGGGTACAGAGAGAAGAAGAGATAATTGAGGCTCAGGGAGATGCCAAGGAGACATGGAGGGAGCTGGACATACATAATGTAAGAAAGGTAAAAAGCCATGAGGCAAAATATACAAATGATACCTAACTTGGGGCCTGAATTTCCACACAGAGCCTAAGAAAGCTCAAGGGGAGTAGGGGAGAGAAAAGAGAAAAACTCCAGATGTGGCTCCTTTAGGAGGCACTGCTGGGCAGCAGATCACCTGAGCAGCAGCACACTAAGCAGAAAAAACAAGATATGTAAAAGTGTCTGCCACAGTGTGGGCACCGACTTCCTAGAGCTGGGAAGTTGGTGCAGCTCTTGGTTAAATGCAGCTCCCAGTTAAACACAGCTCTTGGCCAGGGCTGTGGACTTAAGGCTCACTGTCACAGACCCAAGTAGTGGGCAGAGTCAAAGGCCAGAGCTGCATGTTGATGTGGGAAGGAGTTGGGGCTAGCTGCCACTTAGCAGTTTAAAGTTTGGCTCATGCAGTCAGAGAATACTACAGGTGCACAGTAAAATAGGTCCAGACTCCCCCAAAAAACAAAAAACCTTTAAGCAGGCTACAGTATGCCTAGGTGCTTAAGAAAGAAAAGAAAATGGGTATAGACAGTCACAGGAAAAAATAAATAGTTTAAAAATAGTTAAGTAAAGTCTTTAAAGAAAGTGAAGTAATATAAAAAGAGAAAGCCACATAAAGATGAGACATACACAGGGCATCTAGATCCTGTATGGTGCTTTGTTGACTTTGAATTTTTTTAATGCTGATAAGCAAACAACAGCTGCTGAGAGATGTGGGATAAGGAATTGCTGAATTAAACCAGCCTAGATACTTTAGGGATGTCTTAACTTTAAAATGGAATTCATAAAATATATTGAGTTGGAGGAGAGGTTATGCTTTTGTTTCCACAGGAAATGAAAAGCTGTGGATTCTTTCAAAATTAATATACACCATTGGATAGGGGGAGACCTCCTGAAAATCTTGACTATAGATAAAAAGAAATAAACCTAGAAAAACTGCAAGACAGAGGATATATGGATGCTCCTTTATTGCAGAGGGACCCTGGGTGACTGTCCAGGCTGCCAGATCTTTGTCATTTCTATAGTATTGGAAGTTGCTTGCTCTGTACTTTCTGTTTACTCAGGTAATATATATAATGAGATAGTTATATTTACAGTTTTCCTTGTTACCAAATTCAGGAAAGAAACTCACAAAAGAGGTGAACAGTGTAGAAGATTGAGAGAAATAAAAGCTTAAATTGTTTATCTAAGAAATCTTTTAAAGTCTAAAAAGATGTTTTGGGGTTGGTAATATAAGTTAGGATAGAAAGTATATTAGGTACAAAACTTTGGACTCACCAAGATAGGATAGATAATAGAGTAGTTTCTCTCAAATTGCCAAATACAAATGGACTGGACATTGTAAACATAATCCTTACTTGATAATTGTTCTTATTTTATATAGGATTATATATTTTATATATTATTTTATAAAATATATTTTATATATTATGTATATATTTTGCTGTGTTAGAGTTAAAATATTTTCTTTTTATTCAGACAAAAAAGGGGAAATATTGTGGGATACCTCTACAATATGTGAAAATGTATTGTGTGATTGGTGTAATAAAAAGTTGAATGGCCAATAGCTAGGCAGTAGGTATAGATCAAACTTCCGGGTACAGAGGGAGGAAAGGGAGGTGATAATTGAGGCTCAGGGATATGCCAAGAAGACATGGAGTAAGTTGGACATACACAATGAAAGAAAGGTAAAAAGCCATGAGGCAAAATATAAATTAATATAAATGGGTTAATTTAAGTTATAAGATATACTGGGACAAGCCTAAGCTAAGGCCGACCGCTCATAATTAATAATAAGTCTCCATATCTTTATTTGGGAGCTGGGGACCTAGAGGAAATTTCAACTGCATTACTCTGTATATGTTGTTGCTATTGTTGTTGTTATTCACAAGCCAGAGTTTCATATAGCCCAGGCTGGCCTTGAACACACTATGTAGCTAAGGCTGACTTTGAACTCCTGATCTTCCTGCATCTAGATCCCAAGTGGTAATATTCAGGTATGTACCACCTTATCCAGTTGATTATTTTAAGTAACAGTTTCATTAAATGAGTCAGACACAATTATAATTGCATCTATTCTCAATATCACTTAAGCACTTAAAAATATTCTATAAAATATCCTTTTGCCAAAGTTACCCTGGAACTTCCTGTGATTGCACAGTTAGGTAACATTTCATCTTCATACCTGATTTCACCTAAGGCTCTACTGTTGACCTATAGGAAGAGTTTTCCTGTCCCGGCAGCCATTTCCCAAATAACCAACACTGAGACTTAATATTACTTATAAATGCTTGACTAATAGCTCAGGCTTGTTATTAGCTAACTCTTACATTTAAATTAGACCATATTTCTTATCTAAGCTCGACCATGTGGCTTGGTATTTTTTTTTCAGTGCAGCATGCTCATCTTGCTTCTCCCTGCTATACTGCTAGCAAGTCCTCTAACTTTGCCCCTCTTCATCCCATCATTCTTTTTGTCTCAGGCTATCTTGCTCAATCTCTTCCCACCCAGCTATCATTGAGTCAACTTTTTATTAGCGAGAGCAATACATATTTACAGTGTACAAAAGCATTATTCCACGGCAGTCACCTTAGAGTAGCAATAGTTCAGCATCCAACAGAGCATATGAAAACATGAAATGGAAAGAACCTTATAAGTTCTATGGACTGGAATATAAAGCTAAGTTTGCTCCCTTAAGAAAGAACTTTTAAATCTATTAAGAGGCCTCAGGAGAGATGGTACCACTCTGAAGTCTAGCTGTGGGGAAAGAAATAATAATATTAATTACATGGTTCAATTACTGCCTATATGCTGGTGATGCTCAAGTGTGGTTTTTCAACCCAAGTCTTTCCCCAGAGACCCATACTGGCATGTCCTGTTTTTTTCTAGAAAGTCTCACTGAGATATGTTATATGATCCTGGCATTTGTTGTTGTCAAAACAAAATTCGTTTTGTTCTGACACTTTTTCTTTGTTTTTTCTTCCTAAATATTTTTGAGACTTTCATGCATAAGTATTGAGTTTCATCATTAATACTGTTCCCTCTCTGGACTCCTCCTCCTCTTGTGCCTCCTAACTCCCTTGCAAATTCATGATTTTTTCTTCTTTAAAAAATAATATATATTTACATATGTATATATAAATACAACCTCCTAAGTCCATTTCATATGTACTTATGTGTTTACATCTGTAAACACATAAAAAAAGAGGAGGGTTTATATGAGCGAGAATTGTTGAAACCAAGGTTGGATAAAGCACAGGGACAAATAGCCAAATGAATGGAAACACATGAACTATGAACCAAAGGCTGAGGGGCCCCCAACTGGATCAGGCCCTCTGAATAGGTGAGACAGTCGATTGGCTTGATCTGTTTGGGAGACATCTAGGCAGTGGCACCAGGTCCTGGGCTCGCTGCATGAGATAGCTGTTTGAAACCTGGGACTTATACAGGGACGCTTGGCTCAATCTGGGAGGAGGGGACTGGACCTGCCCCGACTGAGTCTATCAGGTCGATCTCAGTCCTCGGGGGTGGCCTTGATCTGGAGGTGGTGGGAATGGGGGGTGGGCTGGGGGGAAGGGGAGGGGGGCAGGAAGTGGGAGAACAAGGGAATCTGTGGCTGTTATGTGGAACTGAATAGTATTGTAAAATAAAATAAAAAAAATAAACAGGATAAAAAAAAAAAGAAAATATCATCCTGAGTGAGGTAACCCAGACTCAAAAGGACAAACATGATATGTAACCACTCATAAGTGGATACTAGATATAAATCAAAGGGTAATCAGGCAACAACCCACAACTTCAGAGAAGCTAACTAACAGGGAAGACCCAAAGAGGGATGCATGGACCACCCTGGAAAGGGGAAATAGATGAGATCTCCATGAGTAACTAGGGATGAGGGGTGGGCAATGGAGGATAGGGAATATGGAATGAGAACATAAGAGAATGGGATGGTTGAGCTGTAACAAGGAGGGAGGGGAAAAGCAATGAAAGAGGTACCATGATAGAGAGATATCATGGAGATAGAGAGAAACCCGGTTGCCAGGAATCCCCAAGGATGACCCCAGTCTGGACTACTAGCAATAGTGGAGAGGGTGCCTGAACCGAACCAGCTTGTCCCAGAGATCAGACTGGTGAATACCCTAACTCTCATCAAAGAGCTTTTCTCCAGTGACTAATGGAAGCAGATGCAGAGATCCACAGTCAATCACTAGGCAGAACTCCAGGAGTCCAGTCAAAGAAAGAGAAGAGGGATTTTATGAGCAAGTGCATCAGGATCATGATGGGGAAACATGCAGGGATGACCAAACCCAGCTAGAGGGAATTTATGAAAGTTGAATCAATGGCTGTGGAGCCTACATGAGACTGAACTAGGCCTTCTGCATAGCAAGACAGTTATGTAGCTTGATCTGCTTGGAGGGCCCCTGGTAGTAGGATCAGAATCTCTGGTGCATGAGTGGGCTTTTTGGAGCCCACTACCTATGATGGAATACCTTGTGCAGCCTTGAAGGGCTTGGACTTGCCTCTACTGGAGGTGCCTCCCCATGGGAAGCCTTGCCTTCTTGTGGGTGGGAATGGGGGGGGCATGGGTTGGGAGGGGGAAGAGGGGGATCTTTGTTTGGTGTGTAAAATGAGTGAAAAAAATCTTAATTAAAAAAATGGGGAAAGAGAGTGGAGTCTTTGAGATTTCCCCTATCTACATTAGCATATCAGTAATGTCACTGTGCAGGTCTTGTTTAGGATTCCATATTGCTGAGATTTCATGGGTGCAGCTCCCTGTTATGTATTGAAGACACATTTCTCACAGTAGATACCCGGATCTGCTGGCTCTTGTGATCTTCTTGCATACTTTCTGTAATGTTTCCTGAGCCTTAGGTATTGCAGTTGTAGTGTGTGTGTGTGTGTGTGTGTGTGTGTGTGTGTGTGCACGTGCTCGTGTGCTCACGTTGTAGCTGGGTATCCCACAGTCAGTTGCTCTCTGTATTTTGACTATTTGAGGGTTTCTGGCCTCCATCGGCTGCAATGACAAGTTTCTTTGATCAGGGGTGAGTGCCACATTTACCTGTGGGAATAAAGATGGGCATTTAGAATGCAGTCTGGAGTAATCCTGGTTTCAGAAAGTGGTGACAGGAGAAGATTCTCCTCTAGGATTCTCATTTGAGATGTCTTCAGAAAATAAGCATGATCTTTAAACTTTCTCTTTGTATTGCAATCTCAATATCTGTGAGTTCTGAATGTGAATAAATGGGGCAGGTAATGCATGGGCAGACTGCCATTGGGTCAGGGTGGGAGGAACAATATGGTCTCACAAGGTGGTGGCTGATCTTCCCAAGAAATGCCCTTTGATTTTTCTGTAAATTATGTATTATTCTAAAAAAATAGCAAAATGTTTCCACGGTTTTGGAGCTAAGTGCCTATGGTATCAAGTCTATCACAATTTTAAAATTATAAGTGTTACCTTCATTCTTGGATTTGTGATGCTATGTGGTAAGATTTGGAGAAAAATTATGACATGATGTACAGCATTTACATAAATCTGCAGGATATTGGCAAGTGTGCTCCCTGATACTAGGATTAACATAGCAATACAACCTGCTGGGTTATTCCTGTAGAAGTTTAAGAATCTTCCTAGGTTGCTCCTTTTCTCTTGACTCCCACTCCTGTCTCTGCTAACCATCAGCATCTCAGGACTGGAGACAATACATTCAGATATATCTGTGATGAAGAAGAATAGTGGCTGGAACCCCAAAGAGACCCTGAATACATTAACTGGGTAATTTACTGATTTATGGGTTTCCTCCTTCCCTAGAAACTAGGAGAAACTACCTGCTTATCTTATGGGAGAAGAAAAAGGAAGGGTAAATGTCCACCTTGACTCTTGCTTAGCCATGCATAGGGCCTTGAGATGGATGGCAAATAATTTCTTCAATGCCTTAAACTTCAAGTAACCAGCCAGATAACTACCTTAGAAAGAAAATAGAAAAATATGTGTGTGAATATGGGTAGAATTTTCTTCCTCCCTAAAGGGAAGGTAGATGCTATTCTTAATGAGAAGGATAGTTTCTGCTTACTAACAATTCACACCTCCTGATTGATTGATAATACTCAAAGCTTCCTCCTATGAAGGAGGAACTGAGGAACCTTGGCATGGATTTACAAACCTGTAAGCCCAGCATTCAGGGCACTATGACAGAAGGATCTCAAAGAAACAGCCATCCCAGAACACACAATGGGACTCTGAAGGGAGAGAGTATACTCCTGTGTGACTGCATTCTTGATACGAACAAAGCCACATCTAAGGGGCCCCAAGGCTAAGGGAATGACATGGCCTCATTCATGCCTGCGTCTGGGATGGTTTTGTAACAGCTGACCTTTGACAAGAGAGCAGTTCAGAAAGAAAGCTCTGACGATAGTTTCCTTGCTCCAGAAGACTGCATGATCACATGTGCCTCTACTGTGATCCCTTCCTAAGATTAACTGGCCATTTCCTTGTTTTCCCAGTATATAATAAATGTATCAAGTGTTCAAGGGACTGCCCCATCTCTTCCTAACCATGAAGCCCTCCAACTCCAGCTTCATTTTCTACTTTATCTTTCTTAATCTCCCATCTTCCCGTCAGGTCACTGGTTGCAGCTGCACCAGCCTTAGCAAAACTTTGTTCAGGCAAAGAAGTCAGGGTGTGTTGAAGACACCATAACTGGCAGGGCTCTAGCTGTCTTGGTTTATTAATAGTCCTCTTCAGTCTGTTTTTATATTAAAAGTTTGTAATTCATGTAAAAACTCAACCAATGTTCTGGAACAACACTGGTTTAAGCTTTTGTGTCTTGTATAAAGCCCTTCAGTGCTTTCTGACTGCTCTAAGAAGAAACCCAAAGCCCCTGTTAGGACCCACAGGAGGTGATTGCCTACTGATTTTTCTACTCTTTCCCCGTTTGGGGCCACTTCTCTTACAATTGACAAATCATTGCATCCTCACTGAACTTCTGCTAGTCATGCCAACACTCCATGTTTCCTGTTGCCTCAGGGAAACTATACCTCCTGAGAGTCAAGGGCAATCCATCTCTCCATTGACTCTTGTTCTCAATAATTCTTTTTGTTTCAAGTTTATGTGCCTCCTTTTCTGTGAAACATCTACTAAATTCTTCTGTATAGTTAATATGGGAGTTGTTAATATGGTGCTTAGATTATCTTGTTCTTGGGAGGTTTTAGTTCTCTGAGCCTGATGGCTGTCTTACAAAGGTCAAGAACAAACAGTATAGTCTAGAAGGTTTTCAAGGCAAAACAGACTCATCTTTACTAATAGTGATTGGATGGCAATCCATTGTGGTAGGATTATTGCTTGAGAGTACAATCATTTAGAAATACAGGCTACAATATTTGGAGGTCCTCTTGGATTTAGTAAGAGTAGCCTTGGACTAAGGGCTTCCTAAAGGTCTGAGTCTGGGTCCTGGGCCGATGGTTCAGAGGATAAAGCACTTGGCATGCATTAGTGTAAAGACCAGAGTTTGGATCCCTAGAACTTATATAAATTCTGGGTGATTGTGGTAGTTCACTTGTATACCAGAACTCAGAATGAAGAGACAGGGCATCCCTTGAACAAGCAAGCTAGCTAAAATAGATGAATGTGTGATCTCTGGGGTCAAATGAGAAACCCTGCTTTGATGAATAAGGTGGAAGCCAATCAAGAAAGGCACTCAACATCAGCCTCAGACTTTCACATGCACACACATTTGCCCACATATGTGAACATGCATGCAAGGCATGCACAGACAGATGTGAAAAAATAGAAGCCCATGTCCAGGGATCTAGAGAGTGAGTAAAAATCATATGATGACAAACAATGAACAGCATCCTTACCTTTAAAAGCTGTTAATTTCCCTCAGTCTCTTTTTGCCCAACTACATTTAGCTTATATTTCCAGATTTTTCTCTTCTCTCTGACTTTTTGTCTTTGACCTCCTTATACACTCAGGTCACCAATCAGAAATCATTTGTTTCAATTTGTTACTATTCAAGTTATTCTATGCCATTTCTTTCCCCTGTGCCCACTGCCAGTACAAAGGACACTAATTTCCCTCCTGCATTTAGAATTCATTCTGTTTTCACCCAAGAACAATCTGACCCCACTGTTAGCTTGTTATTCCAACCAACTCAGTGGCCATCAGCAAATGCCCTGGAGCCAGAGAGAGGCAATGGGGAACACAGGGCTCAGAATAATGAGAGAGAATCCCAGCCTAGTTGTCATTCTTTAACAACGGGTATAAGGATGTATCTGTAAGAAACACTAGTCCAGTGAGATGGCAAGCAGAAAAACACACAAGAGCAACTGGTAAGCAAATAAGAACAGATACTTTTTATCCTGTGTTCTCACTTGGTTCTCTACTTTTCATCTCCCAGGAGTTTCTCAATGATCTCTCACAAGAGGGCTGGACTGATGGGAACCTGAGGCCCCTCACTGTTACCAAGAGCTTTCGTATATAAACTCATCTGGTTAAATTCAGCAAAAAGAGGCCTCATTCTCAAGTAGGATGTCGCACTGCATCATCAGGTGGGGGACATGGCTGCCAGCTGTCTCCCAGCTCCATTATGAGCGTACAGAGGGAGGCAAGGCAGAGCAGCTGCTCTGAAGTGCTTGACTTATAAAGCCAGCTGTGCCTGGATTAAGTTCTCTTCCCTGTGAGATTGCAAAACTCAACTCCAAGCTTACATATATTCAGTTGATTCTCTGCCTATGAATTTTAAGAAGTGTGGGTACCTGTGCCACTTAGGCACTATACTGTATAGCACTAGGCTTTTAATAATCAGATTAAGGAGTTCTAATGGTCTGTCTTGATGACAAATTTTTACAGGATGACTGTACGTTACCTGGATGGCTGGTGACGGTGAAGAGGGAAACATTGCCAGTGATCTGCATCAATTCTGGAATGACCAGGTCATTGGTCTTACTCAAATGCCTCATATCGGGGCAGTTGTATTTATATGCTGTCTTATTCATGGGCTCTCCAATTCACAACAGCTCAGAAAGTAAAGGGCCAAATGAAAATCCAAGAATAGTGGATTAGCCCTGGGCTAAAACCAAGCAAATGTAAGGCTGCAAGCAGCCAGGGGATAGACAGTGTCTCAGCCAGGGGACAGACGGTTTCAAATGCAGCAGCAACACTTAGAGGCAGGGACAAGCCCTGTAGCCAAGGATAATTGTTCTATGGCATCTGTTCCTTTAGGTTAAGAAACTGTATGGAAAGACAGAAGGTTATGACCTCTGTTGACACAGCACAGACTTAAGAGAGGTATAGGAATAAGACTAGCAGGAAATGTGAGTAGAGCTGAGTCTTGCTCCTCCTTCCAGGCTCTACCTCCTCAGCCCCTCCCCAGGGGTGTTGGAGGCTTATATAAAACCTTATTATATTTTTATGCTTCTGAGCTGTTTCTGGCTCTTTTATCTGGACTGCCTTGCTGTTCTTTTGTTAGACTGTATAATTGATTTGGACTTTCCAAGTTCCTTAAATCCGGTTCTGATGAGAGGACAAGGTGGTTGGATGAAATCATTATGACCCCTGCTGCTAGCATCTATTACTTTTGACCCGGGCATTACTGAGCAATGACTGTGAGCCTCAGCCTTGCCATACAATGGAAATAGCAATGCTTTCCAGGAGTAGAGAATGTGTTTATCTTCATATGAAAGACTTAGTGAGGCAGAGATCGTATACAACCTGATCTCTCAGTTTAATGACCTTGTTTGACTCAAGATATTAAAAACAAAACCACTAATACTTGGGGCATTACTCTGGACCGTCAAAGCTATTCAGAGAAGTGTCCACTGTTGTTTCTAAGATAGCAAATATCCATAAAGGTGACTTAACAACCATGTCTGTTACTGGTACTTGGTATGCAATCTTAAGTCAGATTTTCCCTGGCAATTCTCAACAAGAACTGTCAGATAAAGTTTGCCTTCCCCTAGCAAGCCATCTATGTGCAGTGACTGTCTTCAATCTCAAGTGCTGGTTTACCACCACCTTTTCCACAGTATGAATTGCTTGGAATCTAAACATTGCATTAAAAATTCTTAGTTTGAAATCTTTAAATATACACAAAATGGGAAGATCATATATTAAACTACTGTGTATACATAATATACATTTTTAATATCAACATTTATCAACAGTCTGACATTCTTGTTTCATTTATACTGCCCACATATTTTTTCCTGGCAGTTATCTTGAAAAATTCCAGATGAATATTTATGTTTTTTTCTAAAAAGAAGTTCCACCAAAGACATGGCTTGAATTGCTTTGCATGCCATCTGAATGCAGCCAACCAAAGTTAGATGGGTGTGAGAACAAAAAAATTCAAAGCCTTCCTCAGACTACATGGGCATTAGCTCAGAGGGCTGTTCCCCAGCCTATCATGGCAAAGGACTGGTCTGGGAGGCTCCACCTAAAACAAAAGTGGTTGAACCCCTGCTTCGGTTCTTTGAACATTAAGGGCAGAATTTTCCAGGTTTGGTTTCACTGTAGCCAAGAGGCAGACAAGTGGCTAAGTTAAAATGGGACCTCTGAGACAAGACTAAAGGAATACCACAGGTCCTAAGACACACAGTCAAATGGCCCATGCTCTGTGCAATTAGAATCAGAGCTGTAGCTGTTGTCTATGAAGAAGTGTAATGTGATTGTTTGAATAGGCACTGGCCCCTGAAATTTTATATTGGAGGTATTTTATACAAATCATCATCAGTACAGAGTATTTGAACATTAGCTGCTAACCTATCTGTAATTGTTATATTTCTGTTGTTGTGATAAAATACCCCAACAGAAAGCAAGTTACAGAGAAAAGAGTTTATTTTTGCTTAAAGTGCAAGAGGAACAGAGTCCCCATAATAATGGGGAAGACATGACATCAGGGGTGTGGAACTAGTCCAGCACTCAGGACTCAAACTGGTAATACTTCAACAGCACAAGAGAAACAGAGGGGCAGAATAGGAAATGGGATCAAGTTATATAACTATTCTCCAACTCCACCCCTTACCCAGTGATGTTCTTCCTTCAGCAAGATATCAATCACCTCCTAAGGATTCCATAAACAGTGTCACCAACTGGTGACCCCATGTTCAAATAGATGACCCTATAGAGGTCATTTCTCATCCAAACCACAAATTTATCCTAAAGTCATATTATCTCAATCTAAATGTCAAGATTTTTTGGCCATCTCTGCATATGTCCCATTAAAAGACTTCCATTTGAAAGTGATATAGTAGTGAAGTTACTCCTCAATTTGACAATGAACATAGTTAGACAAATGCTTGGCTTCACACACAAAATTTTATAGAGTTGAATTCTAATGTAATTTCCCAGTGTCATTCTTAGACTGAATTGTGTCCCTTTACAGTATGTCTGAGGGATATTCTGAGCCAACGGTTTTGGCATTTGGATTTTTGAGATAATTGGGTTAAGATGAGGGTATATGGGTAGGAAACATACTATGACATTACTCTTTCTGATGGATAATTCACCCAGATTCTGGTATTCTGTTATGTTAGTCTAAATTGACTATCTTGACCTTTTCCCCATGAGACTGAGACCACCTATGAATATTTGGTTTTGGTCAAACTAATCCCCCATTGGTGAATGAATGCCAATTTTAGTTTGTTTCTGCACATCCAAAAACTATTGGTTTTTCTAACCCTTATTCAGATGTTACCCCTCTGTGTTCTTGTATAACTTTATATTCATCTCCTCACATATTCCTCACTGTATTATAGTCACTGTCATAATAGTTTTCAACAGTCATGTGTCAAGAACCGAATTGTGTGAGGCTGAGCTCTGAAAAAGAAGAATCAGCAAGTTAAAGAATTTTACCTCCTTTTCAGCCAGAACCACTATTTTTCAGTAGTGACCAAAAAAAAAAAAAAAAAAACAAAAAACAAAAAACAAAAAAAAACACACCCCACAATCACAAAGGGTAAAAGGAGAGACACCCATTATGTATTCCCCAGGCCTTTTAGAAAACATGGAATTTTTCCTTTGGCTATGTATATAGGACTTTATAAGAAGGGCCATACTGTAGATAGCGAGGGAATGGGTACTGCTTAAAAGGGAATGCCCCATAACTGTTACCAGCGCAAAACTGGCACAGCCTCTAGTGTCAATCAGCATGCTGTTGGCATTGTTGTAAGCAAACAAGCTAGGGGAAGGATTGTTGCCAAGAGAGGTACTATGTGTATTGAGCATAATAAGCACCCCAAGATCCAAGGTGGCTTCCTGAACAGGTGAAGAAAAATGACAAGGGAATAGAGAAAGTCAAAGGGAAGAAACCAGGGCTTAACTGTGTTACCCAGAGAAGTACACTTTGTGAAAGCTAATGGGAATGAGCCTGGGCTGCTGAAGCCTGTTCCATTGGGATCCATGGCTTGGTAGTTATACTAAAAGAAATAGAAGACTTAGTCTGCAAAAAAAAAAATTATTTTTATTTTTTTCTTGAGAATAGATTCTCCTCTCATGAGATACATTCCAAACACAGTTTCCCTTCCCTCCATTCCTCCCAGTACTCCCTCAGCTCCCTTCTCCCCCAGACCTAGTCCTCTTCTATTTCTCTTCAGAAAAGAGCAGGCCTCTAAGAGACAACAACCAAATGCAACAAAACAAGATACAATAAGACAGGGAGAAAGCCCTGATATGGAGACTGTACAAAACTCCCCATTAGGAGGAAAAGAGCCCGAAGAACAGGTAATGGAGTCAAAGACAGCCCTACTCCCACTGTTAGGAGTCCCACAAAAACCAGCTAACAGCCATTGCATATACACAGAGAACCATATGCCAAACCATTCAGGCCTTGATTTTTGCCTTGCTACTTCAGTTTTTCTTAAATTGAACTTTGATCTCTTCTCCCCCAAAGAAAAATTTGAAGCAAGAGAAGAGAATTGCCTCAGAGAGACCATGTACTAGCTGAGTGGCTAGTCCCTCAACCAGATAATGGCTGGGGCTGTAACAGAGATAGGTCAAGGATACTGCAGGAAAGAAGGGAAGAAAAATGGTCCTCACCACTGACCTTACCACTAAAGGTCTTGGGAAGAGGCAATGCCTGAACAAAGAGGAGGAAAACATGGAGGGTGATCAACAGAGCCAAGAGAGAGGAGAAGATGCTGTGTAAAGCACTATACTTCCCCTCTTCATTGTGAAGTTGTTAGCTCTATGAAGCAGGTATTGTTCCAATCACTAAAGGCCTCAAAGCCCTTCTGGGTCTGACATAAAAGGAAAGGTTCAAATAAATATGTATTGTCTAAAGGATAGTTTAAGGATAGGACAAAAATACTCAAAATTTAGGTAACTGTAAAAGAAAAAAAAAGTGAACTGGAGGTAACATTGGCTACTTTATCTGTGACTCAGAACACCTACCACTGTGAAAATCAGGCCTTCCAGGAGGCCATTGCTGTGGGATGTTCTGTATGTCCTGTGGGAGCCCGTTCTTGGGTTCCTCGTGGCTTTACCCCGCAGGTCCGCATAGAGGATGATTAGGACCACGGGCCTGAGTGCAGGTGTCTGAGATGGTCTGCACTTGGCTGTGCTGGGGGATGGTCTGTATGTCAAGTTGCTCTGATTGGTCAATAAATAAAACCTGATTGGCCGTGGTTAGGCAGGAAGTATAGGCAGGACTAACAGAGGAGAAATAAAAGAACAGGAAGGCAGAAGGACTCACTGCCAGCCAGCCGCCACCCTGACAAGCAGGATGAAAAGATATCGGTAAACTACGAGCCACGTGGCAAGATATAGATTTATAGAAATGGACTAATTTAAGATATAAGAACAGTTAGCAAGAAGCCTACCACAGCCATACAGTTTGTAAACAAAATAAGTCTCTGTGTTTACTTGGTTGGGTCTGATCGGTTGTGGGAATGGCGGGTGAGAGAGATTTGTCCTGACTGTGGGCAAGGCAGGAAAACTCTAGCTACAGGCCATTGCTCTTAAGAGTTTGGTCTTACAACCCAGGAATTTAGTGCAATCCTTACTTGTATATAGACAGTCTCTGAACACTTTGTTTCTGCAATTACCAAGAGCTCTACACTTGAATTCAAATGGAATAGCCTCATCTGGGGCCTCTCCTGGGCACAGGGTGATAATGGGGTTTCTGGGCCATTCACAGCTCAGAAGTAAATGATTTTAGTAGCTAAAATCATTTTAAAATTCAAAATACAACATAAGAACTCATAATTCTTCCTGTTCCAGGATTTAGTCATATATGTGTATATACATATAGATTTATATATAAGTATATGTTTTTTATATACATATAAATATACATATATTTATATAGGTATATAATTATCACATATATGAGAAATTCATTTATTCTTTAATATAATTCACTATATATTTATATATATGAGAAATTCATTTTTTCTTTCATATAACTAATATTACCAAATTACAAAACAAGCCATCATTTCTGTAGTTTTCACTTCTTCACCTGTGGTTCACAACTAAGTTAATCCCATTTCTGTTCACAGCCTCTCACTGAAGGGCTCTCACTGGGATCCCCATTGGGTCATTCGCTAGAGATGATCTTTTAATATCATCCCTAACTATGAATAGGGAAGTGAAATGGATCCCCAATCCTTGGATGATCAATTCCTTTACATAAAGTGGCACACAAGGCATTTATACTTACCCAGTGCATAGCCTCTAATTTACTTCGGTTCATCTCTAGATTACTTATTACAGTGAATTCAATGAGATGTTATTACAGTACTTGCCATGTTGATTGTTTGCTATGTGTACTGTGTCTCCCTCAGATGCCAAGCTAGAACATGAAGGTTTTCTTCTTTCAGTTGCTTTTGCCAGACATTTTGACACAACAAGGTAGCAAATCAAATCTGTGCTTCTTTTATTCCCAGTGTAGCTTCTTCCCTTAATGGAAGCTACGCGTTGCTTTGTTGACTGAATGGTCATATCTGCTTCTGCCTCTAAGCCATTCACACACATGCTGCAAGAAGTGGCTCTGTTTTGTTCTGTGAAAACAAATATAGTTGTATGTTCCTCCCAAGATGTCTTCAGGATTTTCCATGGTCTTCTGGTCAATACAAAAATCTCCTTGGCATAATTTGAGGGGTTCTCATAATGTCACCCTCATAAATGCAATTTAATTAAACATCACTCTACTGGTAAACCATATGTTCCTGCCCCTCTTGTAGATTGGCTGGTTCCATAATCATGCAAAAATCTATTCTAAAATGTATACCGATGTTGCTCCCTTGGATTTCCCATGTAGTCCTTCATCCTATTAACCTTCACCAATGCTTCAAGTGCTAATTATCTGCCTTTTACAGCCCCCTCGTACATACAGATAAGCTACATTATCTGTAGATTTGTATTTTCTTATGACAGTCTAGATGTACTGGCTGTTAAGGATAGGATATTTTGATAAGTTATTTTATAGCTGTACTTTGTGCCACATTATTTAATATTAGCCCTCTCCTTTGATTATCTCTCTCTTCTAACATTCAGAATTATATCTGACACATAATATGTCTTCTGAGTGAAGAGATCTGTGGCTGATAGGCAGTTCTGCCCTTTATTGAAACTGTGAAAAATAAATATCACACTGTTCCCCACTTGTCAAATAAGAATTATCCCAATGGATTCCTCATAGGTATACCATTATTAAATAAAACTTTGCACATGAATGGATTTTGAAACTATATGATACACTTCTTTTTGAAAATTTCTAATCAAGAACTCAATCCTCAGCTAGAGCCGTTAGTCAATACAAGTGTGTTTACATTTCTCCAATATATTTAGATTTCATAAAATTTGCATACCCTGAAGACAGACCCAGCCATCACTTTCACATTCTGAAGACATTAATATAAACAGAAGGCACTTAGCTGAGCCATTACTTTTGAGAATAGAAATGCAAACAAAAGTATGATACATTAATCTTCTGATATTAATGCCCAAATAAGGAACACACACACACACACACACACACACACACACACACACACACACACACACCATGATTTGTCTACTTTCTTCCTGAAAATAAATAGGAGAATTGCAACCCTGAAGAACAGCTTTTTACAGCTTCCTTGGGTACATTCATCTGTTTTTTTGTTTTTTTTTTTTTCAGGCTACCCAGTCTTAAAGTAGAAAATGAGGGAAACACAGTGCCTTTGAAGGCTTTCTCTGCAGGATGACTCAGTCTTTGGCCACTGCTCACTCTTTCTTTAGCTTATGAAGCAATGGGGAGGTCAATATAAAGTTTCCAGGAAGCTAGAGTCCTCACCTCTGGATTATTGCTTAAATAAATAACAAAAGAGTTAAATGCTCATCCTCCAACTGCTGCTCTGTTCAGAAAGTGACTAAGCCCGGTGTCTTTGGGGGCTGGTATCATCGAGGTAGAAATCTTCTTTCTTTATTGAACAGGTTTCTGTATTGTTGAGCCCGAGACTTGTAACTGGGAACACCTGATTCTTTTCTAACTCCTCTATCACGTGGGATTTGTCCCACCCCCTCTGAAAGTAGCAGCATTATAGTCTTAGTTTTTTTTTTTCCTTTTATTTTCTTTTACAGTATCATTCAGTTCTACATATCAGCCACAGATTCCCTTGTTCTCCCCCCTCCCACCCCCTCCCCTTCCCCCAGTGCACCCCCCATTCCCACCTCCTCCAGGGCAAAGCCTCCCCTGAGGACTGAGATCGACCTGGTAGACTCAGTCCAGGCAGGTCCAGTCCCCTCCTTCCAGACTGAGTCAAGCCTCCCTGCATAAGCCCCAGGTTTCAAAGAGCCAACTCATGCAATGAGCACAGGACCCGGTACCCCTGCCTAGATGCCTCCCAAACAGATCAAGCCAATCAACTGTCTCACCCATTCAGAGGGCCTGATCCAGTTGGGGGCCCCTCAGCCTTTGGTTCATAGTTCATAGTCTTAGTTTTAAGGGTCAATCAGCTGAGGTCTCTGAAGGAAGGAAAGGACACTGACTTACACTAACTTCATTCTTTTCCTGGAACGAAGAGACTTTAAAAAAAAATCCATCAAATTCAATGAAAGAGACCCACAGGGAGCATGGACATTCATATTTTAAGAAGGGTTGTACAAAATCTGCCCTACTGGGTATATAAATTTTAGAGAGAGTTGGTATAAAGGGTACTTCAGGTATAGTTTCATGTAAAACATTTTAAAACATGTTCTTTTTTTTTCTTGGTTTTTTGAGACAGGGTTTCTCTGTGTAGCTTAGTGCCTTTCCTGGAACTCACTTTGGAGACCAGGCTGGCCTCGAACTCACAGAGATCTGCCTGCCTCTGCCTCCCGAGTGCTGGAACTAAAGGCGTGCGCCGCCGCCACCACCCGGCTAAAAGATGTTCTTAACAAATGTACACTTTTCAAACATGCATAAAATATTTTAAATAATGAAAAGAGGTATTATGAGACTATGTCTTGTGAACCATTTGTGTGTCTATGCATCTAGCTACAACATTAGATCCCAGTCAAGTTATAGAGTGTAGACTATCTCAGTGTTCATAACTGTGATTATTTATTGGAGGCCTCATTCGATATACTAGAAAGGATGTCCATCAAACCTGTCTCTGAACTAATTCTCCTTCGTTGACTTTTTATACATAATCAGAAAG
Organism: Peromyscus leucopus; assembly: GCF_004664715.2. Classification (NCBI taxonomy): domain Eukaryota; kingdom Metazoa; phylum Chordata; class Mammalia; order Rodentia; family Cricetidae; genus Peromyscus; species Peromyscus leucopus. The sequence continues at coordinate 51,868,341 of NC_051065.1, read as the reverse complement.
CCCATCTTTTTATAAAACGATTACCTTATGTTTATCTTTTGCTTTGGAGACAGGATTTCACTAAGTGGTCCAAGCTGTCCTTGAACCTTGGATCTTCCTTAGCCTCCTGAGTGCTGGTGTTACAGGAATGTACCACCTTCATTATCTTCAAAAAGAGATTTGGCAATATTATTTGTGGTGGGAAATCTGTATTGTATGTCACACTATGAAAAGAAAGCAACATAGACGTATCCAATCTGGGGAAACATTGGATCATTGCTCTCCTTCCACTGAAAATGGGACAATACCCAGCCTGATAATGCCATCAAACAGAAATGTTTTCCCTGATTCAGTCATATATCCTGAAATCACTGTATGAAAAACATTTGTTCCACTGGATGAAATGTTACTTAATGCTCTAGCCATTTGACTCTTCTAAAGAGAGAGCCTATCTGAGCCTTGCATCTTCCTCCAGAAGGAAATCACTCCATTACTACTGTCACTAAAGACACAAGAACAATGAATGAGCTCTGGAACAGTTTGCCTAGTTCAAGTCTACATAAAAAAAGACGATACCAGACACTTCAGAATTGCTAATAACAGGACCCCACAATGTGTGCTGTTTATTCTTTTTCATCTTTTCCCTTTTAAAGACTATAGATAATGATGGCATAGACATGTAGACATTGCTTCATGTTCATTAAGAACCCCCAGGATTTTATTTTCCCTTGATGCTGCTTATATTCTATTTGAAACTTTACTTATATATAATATGTTCTTTGGGGGTTGCACATATGAATTGTCACAAATTAAACGTTCAGCTTGTTGGTACTCAACTCACGACATAGATTACTATAGATGTCTCAGGAGTCTTGTATGTTCTTTTCATTCCTAGTCTACATCAAGTCAGGTACCACCCTAATTTATAATGGCACAGGGGACTATCAACTCAGAAAAATGTTAACTTGCCCACTGACACCACACATGAAAGAAAATAGCAATTATCAAGAATTTTAGTGTTTGATGGGTACTAATACCACTGTCATTAAATATATACACTGATATTTATTGAGTAATGATCTTCTTTAATAATAATAATAATCTTTTCAGAGTATAATGCTGTATTATATGGTTTGCAACAAGTAAACTTCCTCAATTTCTAAAGCAAATTCTTATAAATTTTTAAATTCATGTCTATTGTGTGTCAGTGTGCTGGTTAGTTTTTTGTCAACTTGACATATTCAAAGGTCATCTGGGAAGAGGTAGCCCAATTGAGAAAATGTCTTCATGAAGTTGAACTGTAGGAACATCTATAGGGCATTTTCTTGATTAATGATAGGAAGACCTAACCTGTTGTGGGTAGTGCCTCTTCTGGTCAAATGATCCCAGAGTATTGAAGAAAGCAGAGTGAACAAGTCAGTAAGCGGTGCTCTCCATGGTCTCCGCTTCAGTCCCTGACTCCAGGTTCCTGCCTTGAGCTCCTGTCCTGGCTTCTCTCAATGGTAGATTATAAAAGGGTCATGCAAACCAAGTAAACTGCCACCTCCAGGTTGATTTTGGTCTGCATTTTAACACAGCAGTAGACAGCAAACTAAGACTAGTCACCTCAGCCAATGTGCAGATCCTTTCTACCACCCCACAATATTCCCTTGTTGCCATTTGTCATCAGTCAAAGATATGGAGTACCAATTATCTCATTTATTATTGTCACTTTGTCCACTTTAGATTCAATATGACTGCATCAGAGAATGTCATCTTCGGTGCCCATCTTTTATTTAGTGTAATGTGTATGAGATAATATAAATCATAGCATACACTAGTTCTTTGTTCCTTTATTATTTCTGAGTTTTCTATTGAGTAGTAATATCACAGTCTCTTTAAACAGTCACTACTTAATGGACCTGAAGCATGTTCACTTTTTTTTTATGTAATTTTTCAAGTGTTTGGGATAGATTCTGGCATATATATTTTAAAAATAGATGTTTTGTTCCTTTTGATTATTTTACACTTGTGTATTTTTATTGTAATTAAAATAACATACTCTTAGTATGAGATATATTGCATATAATAATTGATATATCTATATTTAAAAGTATTACCTGCTCTTTGCTATTTGTTTTCTATTTAGCCAATCTATCTCTTGTTCTCCTCTCTCATCCACTTTGGGATTTCTATTGTATTGATTACTCTACTATTCTGTTTTGCTTCACTATTTATTATATAAACACCTCTGTTTTATTGTTTTGACTAGTTGCTTCAGAGCTGGTGTGTGGCAAATATTTTCTATAACATGACAGTGACTTTCATCTCTGTGGATCAACTTTTTCTTTTCTATTTCAACTACTTGGCTTTGCTTTTACAAAACAAGCACAATTCCAGACATCGTGTAAACTAATAGGCTTAACCAAATCTGGCCAAAAGGTCAGATTTTGATGAGGGTTATGGTTTCCCAAAACCTGCCCTAGACTGTAAATTTTAGTTCTTTTAATTTATGGTTTATACATAATATACCATTTCTCATCAAGTTGACACAGTAGTGGAATTTAGCCTTTCCAATCCTTATGCTACAGTTATTCTATGTTGTTATTACCTATGTTATAAAAGCCACATGCCTTGATATCTGTTTTTAAAAATCAGTGGTCTCTTATATGGTGACACAATTTAAAATCATCAATCCATGTATTTTTCATTTGGACTGTTTGCTTTTGACTCATTGAAGAGTGAAATTTGTTTTTCATGTCATTTTCTTTTTATCTAAAAGATGTCCTTTAGCATTTCTTGTAGCACTGACTTGCTTGCCTTAAATTCCCATGGTTTCTGTTCATCTTATATCTACATATTACCATCACTGGGCAGAGCATTTCAGGCTGCTTTACCTTCCTTTCCCCGCACTGGCTGTGCTGTCCTACTGTCCTCTGCATTCACTACTTCTGTAACTTCTGCTGGGAGTTTCTGTACATGTCTTTTTAATGGGCCAATTAAGGAGGAGGAGGAGGAGGAGGAGGAGGAGGAGGAGGAGGAGGAGATTATTCTTCCATTGTCAGTAGTTTATAGAAATTTGATTATGATTTATCTTGCATTTTTAAGAAATGTTATTTTTTGGAGTTATATTACTGCTCTTCCTAGGAAGTCTATTTCTCTTCACCCCATATGTATGGGGCGACGAGAGATGAAAGAAACAATTTTATCTAAGCTCAGTGGGGTGAGCCATGAGTTTATTTGGGTTACTTACAGGCACAGTAGTTGATTCAGGCAATTCCTTCACCCATGAGTCCATGCCAGCATGAATGAACACTCAGGAAAGCTCCATCACAGGAGTTGCTTGTTCAAATTGTGGGCCGCTACATCACCAAAGAGTCTTCTCTTCAGGCATTGTTTATTATTTAATAGCCTTGAGGAGAAGCCTGGAGAGTCTTGTAGGTTTCGTGATCCCTCATGTGAGTTGCATGGGCCTCCATTCTTCCTCCATAGGGAATGTTTCAATCTCAAGGAAACAGATGCAATTGGAATCTACTCAGCAGTTTAGAGTTCTGATTTATTTATCATTTTCATCCAATCTGGAAAATGTGGGTGGCTATTTTTTGTAAATATTTTGTCACTGTTTATCTTGCTATTCCAATTATGTACATGTTGATTTGTTTGTAACAAATCAATGGAGGTCATTTTGAAATGTGTGATTTTTTATTGTATATGTCATCTGGGATATTTCTAATACATACTTTTCTGTTCTTTTTATAAAATTTCCTGTTAATTACACCCAAAGTATTTTTTAATTTTTAAACAATGTATTTTCCACTTTTATGTCTTTAATTTATGGTACTTTTAAAGAAAAATTCTCTTGATCCCCCCCAATTTAATCATGTCTTAATTAATACTCTTAAAGAGATTTGGTGTGCTATATTTATTTCTACACCCTTTCTGTAGCAAACACTCTGTAGTTCTTTCTTATATTATTAGAACACTGCCTGCTAATGGTACTTTTCCTCTCCTTAGGGAATTTCATCCAAGACAGGAATCTAGAGAATTTAGTGGGCTTACTTACCATGGATATCTCCCTCTGTTGTAGATCATAAATTTTTCCTTCCCATTATAAAATTCCTGGGACAATTCAGATGGTAGTCAATAGTGGTGAGACATCACTAGATAGTTGTGATGACTGGCTTCAAATATTCATAGCGGAAGTAACTTTGATTTTATTTGTTGCTATAGAAAACAAATTAGCCTATAGCCCATTATGTCATCACAGATATGTGCAAATTCATTGGATATAATTTTTAAAGCTTTAATAACTCCAATCATTATACGGAGGTGAAAAGGAGGCTTGGAGGAGTTTAGGTGCTTAAAAAGAGGACATGAATATTTCCTTCAGTGTTTAGAAACTCAGCATTGTATCTAGTTACAATGCTGTGGTGCCATTGTCTACCTTCTGAGTGGTAGGCTAGTTTTATGTATTTTTCCATATCTACCCACTGATGAGATTTATTAGAATTCATACTGGCTGAGAGTTTTCTTCATTATCCATTTCACAACTTCACAGTCATTCTGATGTTAGCCCCAAACCATGAGCCCAGGTAGTACAATGCATCTCTGGATCATGTAAAACTAAGAAATTACAGATTTTGATTGGCTCTTACTATGGTTCAGAATGGCTATTGTCTCTGAGCACTTGAAAACAGTGCACTATGCAGTTGACTAAAGACAGTTGTAACCCATAGCACAGTGTTTCTTCAGTCTCTTCTGCAGTACCAAACAAAACCAAAATTAATTCTCCATGGAAATTTCCCATAGCAGAATCATGATATTGGCAACATTGATGGTCACATTTTTATGAGGACATTTTAACTACAATGCATTATACATGGCCAAATATAAGACTAGAAGAATTATTTTCTTGAAGGGGTAGACAATTTATAAGGCTATAGAATAATGAACTCATAATTTTATGGGAAAGGCTGCATATGTTAACCTTTCAAATGTAGCAAAGTTTTAGAGCCAGTGAGAAGTTGTATTTCAGTTAATGATACCTCAATTCCCCAAAGATAGCTTAATTCCCCAAAGTTATGGTGTACTGCACTAGGCATTAGTGAGAAAAATTCAGCCATATGTCTTCCTAGACTCTAAAAGGTCCATTACGTTTTCACAAAGTTTCTATCTAAAGATGGTTGGTTTTAGATAATTTTCTTCCTCTTAACTTTAAATAAATGTTTGCCTTGTGCCTTTCCAATATAGATAGAGAAGTAAGCCACAATCTCTGTACAGTGACATTATTGTATTTAGAATTTATTCAGTTTTCATAAAAGTATGTTTATATCAATTTGCTTGTAATTGGGGTTCTGTAACTACTATGCTAAGAATTTGCTTTTAAGGTGGTTATCAGTATTATAAAATCAACTCCAATAAAGTGAGAAAAAGCCATCTGTAATGACATATTCTGAACTATGATAAGTAGATCACTAACTCAAACTTTATCAAATAGAGTCATTCATAGAAAAGTGAAATTATCAATTTCTAAAAGAAACTGTTGTTTAATGACTTCCTATTGATCTTATGAATCAGTTGGGAGGTGTTTACCATTTTAAAAACATTGACTCTTCAGATCCACATCCATAAACATGGCATATATCTTCATTTATTAGTGCCATTTTAATTTCTATTTATTATGCTTTGCAGTTTTCATCATATTATCTTATATAAAAGTCAAAAAAGTCTTCATAGATACATATTTGTTTGATTGAAAATGTTTTTTTTACTTTCAACTAGATTAAGATTTAAGTACAAGTTATTATAATAGTACATATATTTTATATATCCTCTGCTTTTCTTCCTCTGATACTAATATCTTGAATTATTGTAGTAAATTAACTGAAATGAGGAATTAAAGTCAACACGATACTGTGAACTGATCTATGGGCACTGGTTTGCTTCCATCAGCTTTTCCCTACCCCTTGCTCCTGCCCAGGGTCTAGTGCAGTATTTGATGTGGCATTACATATCAAGGGTCCTTGCTATCCTCCAATCTTATAATCCTCAGATTGTTTTCATGAACGTGGCTCTTAAAGAGTACTAGTCATTTGTTTTGTTGCACCTCCTTCTGGACAATACAGATATTTTATCATGAGCTTTTGTTATTGTGATCTTTAGAAATGTTGAGCCTTTGGTAGTGAATTATATTCACAGACAATACCATTCTATTTTATTTTAGTGATTCTTACTTTTAATCTCTTTTTTAATTGACAAATTCTTATTTTTACATTGAAAACTCATCTCTCTTCCTTCAAGTCCATGGTAATATGGAAGAGCTACAATGAAGATATCCAAATAGTCTGCCTCTTTTCAAACTGTTATTTGCTAATTTTAGAATCTATGAGCATACCAGTTCAGCAAACAATTACTATTATTATGGTCTAATAGTGATATTATGTTTCCTTAATTTCTTCTACATCTGTTGTATAGAACCTTCTATAACAAAGAGCTTTATATTTAATAACCTATTTGTTCATTCATATTTATCTTATCATGATCTCATGTGTGCCTATATACTTGTTTGAAGAAAATACTTTATATTACACGTAGTGGGAGGACCCTGAAATGATATCCTTAGTTGTTCATCCTGTGTGCTTTTTCTCTGTATACATAAATTCCACATGCACAATGAATAAGTAGCATCTTATTGCCATTATTGTTTTATGTAGTATACAAGTCAGACTTTTTTCAAAGTGACAGAAAACCCAGGGAAATGGCTTAAAAGGAAGAAGCATTTATTTTGGCTCATAGCTTCAGAGGTTTCAACTGTGTTAGCTGACTCCACTACTGTGAGCTTTGGGTAAAGCAGACCCTCATTGTGGCAGGAGCACATGAAGAAGGAGGCTGCTCACTTGATGGCAGCCAAGAAGTGAAGACAGAATCATGGAGGGACAGAGAGAAGTTGTACTGTTCAAAAGAAAATGCACAGCAGCCCCTTTCCTCTTACCAGGCCCCACTTTCTACATTTCCAACACTCTCCAATAATCTAGTCTCATTCTGAATCCATCAGCATATTAATACATTGATTAATACAGAATCTTCAGGGCTGAATCAATGCCCCACACTCTTTAGATTGTTTGCTTGAGTAATCATGCATGGGATATAGAAGGCTTTGAAGGGACTCTTCTTTCTAATCCATAGCAGGAAGTTGTGGGGAGTGGCAGAATCCCTGAGTGAATGAAGTTCTGAGTGAATGTGTGCTGTTGACGTGTTGCAGCTGTCAAGGACTCAGTGACTCAACCCCTGGATAGAGGCAAAGCCTTTCCCAGCTGAGGCTGAGGAGAATGGCAAAGCCTTCCTGGGTGTCCAGGTGAAGACATTGACTGTGAAGAAAATGTTCAAAATAGCTTTCTTTGCGTGGATATTTACATCCTGAATTCTGCTCCTCTATGGAGACTGTCCCCACCATGATTAGCTAAAACTTCCTCCTTGTCCAGTGGTATATAATCATCCTGCCTCCTTACACCTGTATACAGTAAACACACCGAGCTTCCTGGGAGCTGTGGTTTTTCCATCAGAGCGCCCGGTCCAGCAAATTCCAGTGTCTCTGTGTGTTGTCTCTGTGTGTTTGTCTTTTCTTCATTCCCTGGCCATCCTAGTCAGTCCATCCCTGTATTCTTAATGGACATGGCAACAACTCAGTTGTTTTATAGCAAAATTAAGGAGGGAGAAGGGGAATTTAGTTTTGTTTGCTACAAGATTTTATATGATAACTTCTACACAAGTAATATTTTCATGAGTCAAGAATCCTGGGTCAACACATTTTCCTTTTTGGATGTTATATATCATATTATTCTCTAGGTTTTTTTCATCCTCTCTTTTTATTACATGTATCTATTTTGTATTTGGAAGGCTGTATCATGGTGCCTGTGTGCATATCCAAAGACAGCTTGCCAGAATTAGCTCTCTGCTTTCAGCAGAGATTCTTGGAATTGAATTCAAACCACCAGGCTTGAAAGTAAGGGTCTTTTTATACATTGAATTATTTTACCAGCCTGTGACTTCTTGAAGGGAGTTACTCTTCATTTGCCTGATGCACTATTGATAATATGTCATTTTATTTTACTGTCTTCAAAATATTCTCATTTCCAGCTGTTTGACCTTGATATGTCTAAGTGTCTGCTTTCAGGAATTACTTGGTTAATATGCCCCAAGCCTCTTGGATCTCTTACCCCTGTCATTTCTTCAAATAAGTCTTCTGGTTCTTCTGTTTTTGTTTTCTTTGTTGTTCCTTCTAGGATCCCAATAATACCCGCCTGACCACTTAATATGTTTTCAGAGTTTATAGAACTTGAGCTGTTTTAATTTCACCTTCATATTTTCCCCTTTGTTTTTCTGTTGAGTAATTTGTTTTAGACTGTATTCAGGTTCACATATTCGTTCATTGACTCTGCAGTCTTCTGCTAAGTACATCCAAACCTAGTTCATCTCTCATAATAGGGTTTTTACTTTTAGAATCTCCAGTTTTTCCTATATTTTTTTCTTTTTGGTATCTTTATGTGTTTATTAACTCTGATAACTTCATGCAATGCATTTTGATCATATCCATTTCCAACTTTGTCTCTTCTTTGATAGCTTCTGGAGGAAGGAGAGGCCACTTGCTTTTCTTCCACTCGAGTGCTCACTGCCTGTTTCATTAGGAGGCTTGATAGACTTTTAATCATGACTATTTTTCCCTAAATGAAATCCCAGAATTTTCTATATCTGTATCATTCTACAAAGATGGTATTAAACATGTTGAAAACTAATACTTAGTTGTCAGGTGCTAGCTTAATTCTGCTCATGCCCAAGTGTGTTTGTTTACTTCTTTAGAGATAATGGCTCTTCTCAGGGCCAGTGGGAACTCCACAGTAGAGCTTTCCATACTGCACACCTGGGGAGCGGGGAGAGACTATGTTGGTCTCATTATTTATCCATGCTATTTGCTCTTATTTCTTCCCAAGCCCTGTCAGTGTGGTCTTTGGAAGAATTTTCAAGTCCACCCCTATCCAAGAAAATAATCATGGCTGTTTTAAAGTTCTTATTACAGCATTGCAATAACCACTGTCATATCTAAATTTGTTTCTGTTGACTTAAAAAAATCTATCCATAATATGTTTTTTTTCTTTTTTGTATCCTTTATCATTTTTGTTAAAACATGTTCATTTTACATAGGATAATATGGAATGACATAAATTGTTTCATTCTTCCTGTTTGATATGTGTTTACCTTTCTTTTGCAAGGATTTAGTGTAGAGTTTTCTAGTAATCTACTAGGATTTGCTCTGGGATTGAGGTCTGATGTTACTATGGTTACCTTGGATGTGAAATAGTCTTTGATTTCTCATAATAGTTTGTATTTAATGGAGTCTGGGGATTGGAGAGTCTAGGCTCAGCTTTAGTTCTCATCTTTACAGTGTCTCTAAACACAATGCTTCTTACTAATGTATAGCAGTGTGCAAATACCACTTTCAGTCAATATTTGCCCCACCATTGGTCAGCGATTGTAGTGGGAGCTTTAGCTACATTGTCTCCCTGAGACTCAGGTCAGTTCTACCCTGATTCCTCCAAGTCATGTGTCTTCAGCAATAGGATCTAACATTTAAGTTCTGGAAAGCAACCAAAGTAAAAAACAATAGGATATTGTTTGGGGAGTCTCTTGTACCCCTCTAACAACTCTAAGGGAATATTCCCATGTTTGACACCAGGATTTCTTTTAGGCAGTCTATGGTTCTTGTGGGAAGTATTATCACCCCAGGTGGCAAAACGTCATTTAAATTGTGTGTGTGTGTGTGTGTGTGTGTGTGTGTGTGTGTGTGTGCGTGTTATATGTATTGTAAAATCATAGCAAACTACATTTGCACTTTCAGTACCAGAAACACAGAAACACAGCAGAAAGGTAAAACATTAGAATATGCTTAGTGCCTTTCGCTCTCCACATTATGGTCATCTACAACCTAAAGCATCATATCACATTGCTTTATACTCACAGTAGATCTACTTGCTAGTGTTAAAAACTGTCTTAGTTTCATCAAGAATATTTCATCTATTCCCAAAGGGATTTGTTTGCCTAAAGGTAATATTGCAGGAATTTTCCATTTTTTTTTCTTCACAAACCATAATTCCTTTTAACCAAAACTGTGAATAGGCAGAAGGGAAGATTCTATAATTGCCTCATAGTATGGTAGGTAAGGATGTAATAACATTTGACTAAAATCAAATAAATTGGGGATGATAAATAATAGCATAATAAATGTTTTTGTGCGTGCTACAATATATAGCTATTAGTGTTCTTATTTTTCTACTTCTTATTTCTTGATCCTTAGATAGAGCCCTATTTTGTCAGTGCACCAGGAGCCAAAATAGTTTTTTAAAACAGCTTTAGAAGTTGATCTGAGTGTATAAATTATTTTCTTAATGGTTCTGCCTGTATCAATGGGAACTCTAGCTGTTACGCACTAGCAAAGAATCAGTGAGAAATAAAATAGATATATAGGTGCAGTTAAACATGAAACAGTTTAGCTCAGTGTCACGATGTACAGGGTGGAAGAGACTTCAGGGATTATCTAATTCAGCATTCTAATTCAACCCAAGAGTAGAATACAAAGTCACACTGCACTGGGAAGATAACCATCTATTTAGATTATTGCCATTATTATTGTTGTTGTTTCTAGGTTGAAAAAGCTACTGCTGTAGCTAGGACCTGATGCAATACTCTTCCTCTCCAGATCAGGACTCAGACAGACTCTTATTCACAGTTATTAGATATAATAAACATGGACCTGCTAGTGACTCCTTTTCCTGATCAAGGACTGCTCCTGTCTGCTCTTGGGGCTTTCACCGACCATGCTGTTGTTTCCTTCATCTTAGATCAAGACTCAGACAATTTGCTGATTCCTGAGGAGCAAACACGCTGACAGATGAGATGATGCCAGCCGCTCTCTGTCAGCCTGGAGATGAAGGGGGTGCCGGCAGCAGGGCTGGGGCTTTGGCAGCTGCCCGTCACTCTGTAGTCCAGGCCTTGTGTCCCACACTACCTGTCTTTCAAAGAAGTCAGATTTCTGCGTGGAAGAAAGATCTGTAGATCCCAACGAATACAAAGGTGAGCAAGAGCCATCCACGTGATAAACGAGCTTGATTTTTCAATCTGAGCCTGAGCCTGCGGGCGAGCTCTTATTTATTCTGCCTGTTCCCCTGTGCTCATCCAAACTGCTTGAGTTTCAGCTACAGATTCTTAAGCCAGACAGAACCGTCACACATCTGTTGTAAAACCACGCATGATATATCTCACAGCAATGGCACTGGTGTGTAATAGGAAAAAGGATGCCAGACCCAAATCTAAATGATGTTGGTTACAGCCCTGGGCCTGAAGTGGATTAGCTCTGTGACCTTGGGCAAATGATTTCCGTCTAGACCTTGGTTTTGTTTTGTTTTCTAATTCCCAAATCAGATAATCACTTAATTTCCCTTTAGCCCTGATTTTGCAATTTCTAAGCAAGTGATTAGAATAATAGCTATAATCTGTTGCACATACACTTTGTATCAGACATTAGAATAACTCTTTCTACATGCATAAAAGTCTCCACAAAACAGGTCTTCCATGAGCTAAGAGCTGCCATGGATTGATTCACACAGGAGGAAAGTACTGTACATCACTTCTTGGTCTCAGTGTATTCGAGTGGAACTGGTAATCCCAACCCCTTCAGTCTGACAGGAGAGTCAGAGCATCGACACATATGTATGAAAGGCACAGCACAGAAATGGTCCTCAAAGGACCCAGGTTTTTGAAGAATTCCTTGGGTTAGAAATTTCCACAGTATTTGAGGATTTAGCTGAATAGCTACTTTGAGAACCCTTCCCCTTAACAAGATGACCTGGGTAGGCATTTTCTCCCTTGGAACTTCAGATACACTTTTATTATTGCCTTACATTTTTATGCAGGAACAAATGACCCCTCCCCCCCAAGAATGTCTCAGTTCAGAATTCTGTCTGACAGAGAAAGTGGCAATTAAAATTAATCATATTGTTAGATAGACTAGCATATTTATAATATGCTAGGTAAAGATGATCCTGTTGGCTTAAAATCACCAGAAGCATAAAATGAAGCACTAGAATAAGTATTTTAAAATAATTCTGTAATCTTTAGCATTTATAGAAGGAAGACTGGTTAAAAAAATTTTTAACGTATTATGTTTGCACTTCCTACTAAGAAAAAAGAAGAGGCCAAAGTCGTTGAAAATGAAACAGTAAGACCTAGCGGTAAATCCCAGTGAGACCCCAATTTGTCTTCCTCATTCATTTAGACCTCCGTGTATATTGCACACACGGATGCCATGTGTGCACCTTGCATGTTTGCGCAGCCAGCATATGGTGTTGGTGTCCTTCCTCCTCCATCATTCTCCACCTTATTTTTTGAGACAGCGTTTCTCGATGAGCCTGCATCTCACCAGCCTGCTAGGCTGACTGACAAGCAAATGCTGGGAAGCTGCCTGCCTCCATCCCTCAGTGCTGGGATACAGATACCATGCTACCTGTGGTCCCGGGGATTCAAACTCAGATCCTTACGCCCGCAGAACAAGTGGCAGAGCCATGACCCCCACCCCAATCTCTACATTAATTAATTGCTGCTCATAGGTCCTCCACCTGAAAATGTAAAAAATGATTCAGGACGCCCATGTCTCAAGCGTGAGGCACTTAGGTCTAGAGCCACCGAATGTCCACTCCTATACTCATAGACTTCTCATAAGATACATTGTGCACAGTTCTTCTTCACTCATTGATGTCAAATCATTATCACGATTTTATTACTTCTAAGTGTAAAATATCCCTTGCTAAGAAAAAAAAAGTCCTGAGCTGTTTAGCCTGACGTCTCACCCCTAGTGCAATACAGCTGAGAGCTCGCTCTTCTTGTCTCGCTGTGCTCATGGAATAATCTGGCTTTTCCTGTCTCTCCTGCCTCGCCAAGGCTGATGGCCGATTCAGCTAGAATCTAGGATCTTTATGGGTCTTTACATGACATTTTCTATCTGCCAGAATTTCTTCCCCTGCCAAGAGTCTAGGTCTCCTTTGTTGTTCAAGCCATTACTACCTGTCACCTCCATTAAGGGCCTTTGCAGACAAGCCTGTCTCCAGGCAGTTCTTCCTTGCTCTGTGTTCTTAAAACAAGTAGTGTGGGGTCACTGCTGTCCAGCTGTCATAGGCACCATTAGACTCTTCCAGAACTGTCTTCAAGTTCCCATATTGTCTTTTGCCCCCTAGTGGAAAAGAGATAAATTGCAGCATTCTGTTCAAAAAAAAAAAAAAAAAAAAAGATCTGAAAATGTCTATTTTTATCCAGTTCTCTAGATTCTGGAGTCTAGAAGCCATGTTAAACATATTTTAGTACCTTAGCTATTTTTCATTTATAATAGATGAAGTGATAGGATAGAAACAGAAAATAGTGATATTTTTGAGTTATTTCTCTTGAAAAGCCCTTTACTGGAATCTGAAGAAGATAATGCAAATCTGTCATGATTTCATTGTGGACAAAACAACCCAATTTACATAAAATAGAAAATATTGCATAAAGTATAAGTTTATGGTACATTAAGAATAATATACCTGAGAGCTGGAGAGATTAAGTAGTTAAGATCACTGGCTGTTTTTCTAAAGGTCCCAGGTTCAACCCCCAGCATACACATGGAAGTTCACACATACCTCTATGTTACTCCAGTTCGAGAGGATCTGATGCCTTCTTTTGGACTCTGTGGGCCCCAGACACAGATAAATTAGTTCCTGCCAGACCAGTTACTTTAAGAGGTGATCTGGGACCCTGAATAGTCTCTCGATTCATGTCTTACTATGTGGTCTTTTGGTCTCCTGCTCGTGTTCTCAACATAGTGGTGGCTGCCATGCAGTTATGTGTGCCACAGTGCAGCCAGAGGCCCTCACTGCAGCTAAGCAGACACCAATGGAGGGCATTTCCTTGGAGTTCTAAAACCATGAGATAAATAAAACTGTGTTCTATGTGAAGTACCTAAATTCAGGTGTATTATTGTAACACAAAAGCAGACTATGATAAGTGGCAGAAGTCTGTCATATTATAGTTAGCAGAAGGGGACTTACTCGAACACCGAGATGGAGCTTCATCAATGTAGTTTTCAGAATTAGAGATTAGATCAAAGGAAAGAATGTCATTTAAGTGCTTCTGAAGAGATTCCTTGTATTGTCTCACTTTTCTTACATCATACATTCAAAGTCAGCTTCCAATCTATCCATAGCATTTCCTTGTGTAGGGTAAATGATCGCCATTCCTCGGCAGCTGTCCTATTTTCCCTACACAATCTCAACTCTGACAGAACAATTTCCCAGCCTGAGTTCTGCCCATGTAGCAAATATTGGACTCTTACCACATGGCCAACCATTACTTCATGATCCAGCACTTGCCATCACCAAGAGCTAAATGTTATCAAATATTGTGCTTCAGTGCTTTCATACTGTATCATTAGCTTTTTTTTTAATTAAAAATTCAATTGTATAGCTACCTTCAAATTTCCATGTAAACACACTTCAGCTATATTTTACCTTTCCTGGGTAGCAGTGTTTCTATGGTTATTGTGTTATCATCAGTAATTAAAATAGGGTGTATTTTAGTGTTCCTCTTTGTAAATTACCTAGAGAACCATGGCGAGGAAGCAGATAGGATATGAAGGAGCCAGAAATGAAGGGTTCTGGAAGTTGGAAAGAGGAAGCCTGTCTAAAAATTTCAAAAGAACCTGAATAAAATGGAACCAAGGAAGCACTCTGTCAACTTTTTCTCCTAGGATCCTGTTGATCAGTGTGTCACCTCTGTCTTTTCATCCCTGAAATGATTTCCTGACCATCTTTTTCACTCATCTTTAAAAACCAAGAGAAAAGTAATGAGATATCATTTCACTTCCACCCTGCATGCCTCTGCTGTGAAACTCTTAATTCTTTTGGATTTGTTTCTACTATGCTTCACATCTCCATTCACTTATTTTTTTTAACACATGATACTCTACTTATTTATTCTTCTATATCCATTTTGGTTTTTTAAAAATATATTTTATATCCATTTTGTAATCAGTAAAATTGACCTCCTACGATAAAGAAAAATAAGGCTTTCAATCGTGTGTATAATTCCCATATTTGGATGGTAGAGACAAGAGGAGTTCAAGGTCATCCTTGGCCACATAGTTAATGTGAGGCTAGCCTGGGCTATATGAGACACTATCTCAAACAAACAAACTGATTAATGTATTAATCAAAGAGAAAACTTGAGCTTTGACAGTTTAGGCAAATAAATTTAATCCCTATAATTAATAAATACACATTGCATAGGCAATCCTGTCTGTGTTTCTTCTGTGTTTGCTCCTAAATTATTAAAGTATCCAAACATTTTTGTTTAATTAGTTTAAATTCAACAACAACATCCTATAACCATGGTGCTATTTTGGAAAATCTGATTTTAAAAATGCTCTCTCTGTGACACAAGTGTATTTTAAAAATCAGTCACTCTGTGGGCTACAATTAAAATCTGGACAGAATGGATGTTTAATTTGTCTAATGTGTCTGCCCAGTGGTACACTACTGGCAGACAGTGATTTTGTCTCCGGAGTTGCTGACAGAGGTGTTGCGGGATGTACTGAAGTGGAAATGTTCTCTCAGCCATGCTCCTCTTTCTCTATTTCAGCAATATTAGAATATGATCCAGCCACAGTATCCTTACAGAACCTTCTCTGGGCTCTTCTTATCTTGCCAGGGTTAGTTAAGGTGCAGAAATGGATTGTTGTACAAATCTACTCAAGTAAATGTATCCAAACTTTAGTGTCCTGGTCCTCTGAGAGGAATGGATGCTTTCTGCATATATATATCTGTAATCATTTTGTAGCTATAGCATAAAAGTTTAGAAGGCTTAATTGTTAAAAATAACTATACTTGTGATAAGCAGTTCATCATATACAATAAAAAAGCAAATTATGGTATCTGTAACATAAAATGTAGAGGAAATCAGCTGAAAGTGCTGTATTTTAAATATGTGGTTGAAGCTAAGTTATCAGTTTCAAATAGACTGTTGTTAACTAAGTGATAGTATATGTAAGACTCATAGTTACCACAGAGAAAGAAAACCTAGAGTCAATACACAAAAGAAGAAAAGGAACAAATCACACCAGGTAAAAGGTAGTTATATTGCAAAGACAAAGGGGGAAGAAAAGAACAGAGAAACCATAATTAAAAAAATAGCAAATGACAGTATGAAATCCTGAACTGTCATTGATCACTAAATATATAAAGGGGTTAAATTATCAAATAAACAGAAATATCTTCACTCAATAGCTTTTTATAAATATTGATCTACATATTACACACAGGAGACTTATGTGGACTTTAAGAATATGTGCATGCTGAAATTAAAATGATGAAAATACCTATTATATGCTATTGACAACCAGAAGAGCGGAAGAGTAACTATATTTATATCAGAATGAAATAGGCTTTTATTTAAAGACTACCTCAAGAAACAAAACATTGATTACATAATCAGAAGTGGACTTGTTTATCAGGAGGACTTGATAATTCTAGTACATAAGCATTTAACAGCAGAACACCTAAAAATATAAATAGACACAAATATACATATGTACAAGTACATGCACAATATTAACAGAACTGAAAGGAGAAATAGTGGTTCAATAATTGTAGATTTCAGAATCTCACTTTAAATAATGGATGCAGGAGAGCAAAGCATGAATAAGAAAACAGTAGATTTGGGGGTCTGGAGAGATAGCTCAGAGGTTAAGAGTACCAACTGCTCTTCCAGAGGTCCTGAGTTCAATTCCCAGCACCCACATGGTGGCTCACAACCATCTATAATGAGATCTGGTGCCCTCTTCTGTATACATAATAAATAAATAAATAATAATAATAATAAAAGAAAACAGTAGATCTGAAAAAAATCTGGCCCAAAGGGACTAAACAAACATGAAGAAAATTTACATCCCATTTAACATGTTCTCTTTTCAAGCACACACATAACACTCTCTCATATAGAACATCTATTAAGCCACAGAATGGTCTTAATTTAAGAAGACAGAAATCATACCAACTATCTTTCCCAGACACAATCACATGAATTCAAAAACAACAGACACAAAAATTCATAAACACATGACACAAAACCACTGAGCAATGGATGAATCAAAGAAGAAATTCCAAAGGAAGCCATTAAATATCTTGAGAAAAATGAAGTGAAAATATAAGACATGAAAGATCAGTAAAGAACTTTTACAACCATGTGCAGTAGAGTTTTACTCAGCCATGAAGAAGAAGAACGAAGTTGTATAGATTTCAGACAAATAGAACTGGATGGATACCATCGTATAACATGATAGAAGCCAGATTCAGAAAGTCAAATATCACATTTTCTCTCATATGACACATAAAGAAGGTATTTGTGGAGGGGACCACCTGGAGAGGAGGTAGGTCAGCTAAAGGTGGGTATTAGGGGAGGCATATATGAGCAAAGTATGATGATAGATACTTTTGAAAATGTCATACTGAAACCTGTTATTTCTTTCTTTTCTTTTTCTTTTTTTTTCTTTTCTTTTTTTTTTTTTTTTGGTTTTTTCAAGACAGGGTTTCTCTGTGTGGCATTGGGTCTTTCCTGGATCTCGCTCTGTAGACCAGGCTGGCCTTGAACTCACAAAGATCCGCCTGCCTCTGCCTCCCAAGTGCTGGGATTAAAGGCGTGCACCACCACCACCACCACCCGGCAAAACCTGTTATTTTGTATACTAACTAAAAATAAATAAGATTATCAAATAAATGGCCTGGTCTAAAGCAATATTTAGTAAAAGAACTGAAATAATAAAGATCAGAGTAGAAATAGAAGAGATAGATACTAGGGAAACAATATAAATGCCAAAGAAACTTTATTTTTGTTTTCATCTCTTCTTCTAGATGGAGGGGAAAAAATGGAGAAGGCTCGCATAACACAATCAGAAAAGAAAGAGGAGATAGTATGGCTGTTACCACACAATACATAAGGTTCTAACCTATGTGTACTCCTGTGCTATAAACACACTAATTATTGATTTAGGATAGACTGAAAGAAATAGATAATTTTTTAGAAATGAACATACTGGGACAGAATCATGAAGAAAGAAAATCCAAAGAGAGTAATAATGTATAAGGAGTGTCCCTTGGTATTAAAAAGCATTTCAACACAGAAAACACGGGTACCTAACGGCTTCATAGGGGAATTTTCTACCAGACATTTATGGGATCAGTGAAAATCCTTCTTACTCTGTACAAAGATGAGAAACATTTCCAACCTTACTTAATGAGGCCAACATTATTCTGTTATCGGGAACAGGTAAAGGCACTATGAGAAAAAGAAAACCATGGATCAATATCTGATGAGAATAAATGCATGTATCTTCAATAAAATCTTATAAAATCAAACTACAAAGATAATCAAATGAGATTTACCTCTAAGATATAAAGGTGTCTCATGATACTCAGATCCTATTAACAGAATAAGGGCTAGATAGTATAATGTACATATAAATAGATATAGAACAATTTTTGAAATTCAGCATCCTCTTAAGTTAGTAGCCTTCAACAAATTAAGTAAATTTACTTGTTAACAGCAATTTATTTGAAGTCCACACTACACAGGGAAAGTGGGAAACTTTATTTCCAAGATCCTGTAAGAAAAAGGAGTACAAATGCCAACACTGTTTGCCACCTACTCCTTAAAGTCCTAGGCAGAACAAGTAGGCAAGATAAAAACAATCAATAATAGACTTGCTAATTAGGAGGAAAAAGCAACATTGTCTTTGCTTAAAGTTGACATGCTATCTTATGCATTAAAATACTGAGAGACCCCACCAAAAGCAATAGGATGAGCAATCAATAATGTTGCAGCTTACAAAACCAACATACAAAAATCATTTGCCTTTTTATATATGAATAAAAACATACCTGATTAAAAAACAATCAAGAAAGCAGTCCCATTTTGATAAAATACTTAGGAAGAGGTTTAATTGAAGGTATAAAAGATTTTTGTGCCTTAAACTAAAAGACACTCATAAAAGAAAGTGAAGACATTAAAAAATGAATGATGATCAATAGTAGTAGATTGGAAGAACTAATGTTGTTAAAATGTCTAGACTACCCTGAATGATGCTCAGATGCAGACAGGCTTATCAAACCTTCAATGACTTTTGTTTGTTTGTTTGTTTGTTTGTTTGTTTAAGAAGTAGAAAACACAATCCTTTGATTTAATGGAGCCAACTGGGACACAGAACAGCTAAAGTTGTCTTGGGCAAGAACAAATCCAGTCATCATATTACTTGATCAAAGTCTACTAAAAATTACAGTCTAGTACTGACATAAAAATAGGCACATACCAATAGGATAGGATACTGGGCTCAGAAAGAACTAATTCAGGTCCACTGGTTTCTAACAAAGATGTCCAGAACATACACTGGAAAAAAAGGATAGTCCATTTTATAAATTGTGTGAGAAAACTTGATGTCTATATGCAAAGGAACGTGAATCCTTATCTCATGCCACAGGGGGGAAAAATCAAAACTGATTAAAGACTTCATTTTAACTCCTGAAACTGCAAAACTTCTAAAAAATTAATGCAGAGAAAGTTCCATGACATTCGTTTGGGCAAAGCTTTTATAGGTATGTCCCAAACACATTGCTATAGGCTACATCGGGTGAGCTAGCCAAGGCAGTACTGGAGAGCTCGCCTGGGTAGTGATAATGAGGGAAAGCTAGCAATCTGACCAACCCAGCTACCATTCAGGCCCAGAACCAGGCTATTGAAGTGGCCCACCTCAACATCCACCAAACCTGTGAACTGTTGGAGCATGTGAAGGGGATGAACCTAC
Source organism: Peromyscus leucopus (assembly GCF_004664715.2). Taxonomy (NCBI): domain Eukaryota; kingdom Metazoa; phylum Chordata; class Mammalia; order Rodentia; family Cricetidae; genus Peromyscus; species Peromyscus leucopus. Next base: position 51,848,456 of record NC_051065.1, on the reverse strand, counting down.
AGATCCAAAACAGCAGAATCTCTGTGACATAGGACAACAGCAGGATATACAGGAAGGGCCCAAGTGAGAGCCCTTTATCATTGGTATAGCAGAAACCAGACCAATGACTCATGAAAATAAACACTTGCAAATAAAGATGAACAGACTAAAGGGTAAACTGTGTGTCTTAAAGGCCAACACTACAGTTTCCATGACAAGATTCTTCTTTCTTTTTCTTTTTTGGTTTTGTTCTCTCTCTCTCTCTCTCTCTCTCTCTCTCTCTCTCTCTCTCTCTCTCTCTCTCTCAATTTGATTTTGTTTTGGGAGAGAATTTGCAAGCAGAGGGCATGGATTTTAGGGGACAGAGAGATAAGTGGGATCACAATGTATGATGTGAAATCCACAAAGAATCAATAAAAGTAAAAAATAAAAAAATAGTAAAATCTCATAAACAAAAAAAAGCAAAATCAAGAGAAGGATAAAATTGGAATAATAATAAAGTATCACATATTTACCTTTTAAAGGAATATCTGAATACACATAAATCAGTATATCAACCTATAGAACATATTTTTCATTTTGTTTTGCTTAAGAGAGGTACTCACTTTGTAGCCCAGAGCTGACCTGGAACTCAAATATCCCAGGCTGTCTTCAAGTTCACACTTCCTCCTGCCTCAATTCCTGGGTGTTGGGATTGCACCTGTGAACCACATGCCTGTCTCAAGAGACTATTTTGATAATTAAATGAGCTGCTCTTTGTAATGTGCATCCAGAAGCTTTTGGTAAATGTTATTAGTTATCAATAAGTTTAAAAAAATTCTACATAAAATGTGAGACAATAACAAAGCCAAGTGACCATAAGTAGAATGGGAGAAAATACTTGGAAACTATACATCTTAGAGGATTGCTATCCAAAACATGTAGAAACTCAAACAACTCAATGCCAGCAGGTGTTGGAAAATGTGCCAAGGAAAGAACCCCCTTGAGAAGCCCACTCTCATGTTCTCATGCATGCCTTACTTTTTCCCCAGGCCTTTCTTTCAGTTCTTCTGTCCTAATCTTTATTAAAATCTTGTAACAAATTTCAACTGTTTCAAAAAATAAGGCAAGGATACCAAGTAGACATTTAGCAAATGAAGACATGATTAGTCAATAAATGTGTGGAAAATGTTGAACATCATTAATATTTAAACAAGTGCAAACCAAACACAGGATTAGCTATCATTCTCAGACCCATTAAGACAACTATTACCAAGATGATAAACTATAGTGACTGATGGATAAGGGGTAACAATGTGGAGACAGTTTCAGGAGGGATGTAGTTGGTATGCCTATTATAGAAAACAGCATGGAAGTTCTTCAAAAATTAAAATTAGAAGGGAAGAAGAGATGGATCAATTTGTCAGCAATACACATTATGAAAGATAAGTTTAGAATATGCTGAAGTTCAGGAAGAAGAATTCAAATGCTACAGAAAGTTACATGTAGAGATTTTATAGAAAACAAGACATAGTCAAGACACAGGCCCATTTACAAATGTTCAGCTTGACTCTGTAGTGTTTTTGAAAGTCAAAGCTCTGTTCTCAGTTGAGTTTGTTCCAGTCATGTGACTTCTAGTTAGTTATTAATGCAGTGCTTCAACACATAGAATATGTAAGAAGTATGCTGGATACTGCTATGAAATAAAAGCACCAGTGGAAAAGCTAACCTGAAATGAAGGGAGAGAGGAAAGGAAGGGGGAGGGAGGGAGGGGAAGGGATGGAGGAAGGAAGGAAGGAAAAGGAGGAAAGAAAAAGAGAAAGAAGGAAAGAAAGAATAAATGTTCTTTCCTTCTTTGATGATTGAAATGAATTATCTCAAAGATCTTTCCAGCATCTTTAATGTGCTCTTCACTCTAAGGGAGGAAAAGTAAGGAAGAGAATAGCTTTTCATTTATTTTGTATGTCATCCTTTTATTTTTAATCCTTCTCCTACCCCCTCACTCCTCACCCCATATCTCTCATTTCCTCAATGTTTGGCCTTATAACCCCCCAGTACATTACCTCTCTACTTCCATTTTACCGATATTTTACTCTCTCTCTCTCTCTCTCTCTCTCTCTCTCTCTCTCTCTCTCTCTCTCTCTCTCTCTCTCTCTTCATTACTGTGTCTGCCCCCAAAGCCCATTGGCTTGCACCAATGGGATCCACATATGAAACAAGAATTAGGTGGTTTTGTTTTTTTCCGAGCTTGGGTGTCCTCACTCCATACAATTTTTTCAGTTCTACATATTTACTTGTAAATTTTATTTTTAGAGCTGCATAACATTCCATGTGTATATGTACCATATTTTTGTTATTAATTTATCAGTCGATGAACATTTAGTGGACTCCATTTCCTAGCTATTGCTAGAAGAGAGCAGCAATTAACATGATTGTGCAAATACTCTGTTGAGGGATATAAAATCACTTGAGTAAAGTCCCAGGAGTGATATCGCTGGGTCATACAGTAGTTCTCTTTTTAGTTTTTGAGGAACATCCAGACTGATTTCCAAAGTGGCTTCACTAGCTCTCACTCGCACTAACTATTCAGGGGTTCCCCTCTCCAGTCATGCCAGCTTCTGTTGCCATTTGTATTCCTGATTATGGCTAGTCTCACTGGGGTGATTTGGACTCTGAGTGGTTTTAATATGCATTTCTCCAATTGCCAAAGATGTTGAACACTTGTTAAAATGTTTACCAGTCATTTGTATATTTTGTTTGAGAATATTCTGTGTGTTTCCACAGCCCATGTTTGTTTCATGCTTTCATGTTTAGCTTTTGCATATTATAGTATGTTCTAGCTATGTTAGAATTTATAGCTGTCAAAGATTTTCTCCCATTCTGTGGGCCACCTGTCAGTCAATTGGTAGTTTCGTTTGATGTAATGGAAGATTTTTAATTTGGTGACATCACCTTTCAATTGTTGGCCTTGCTTCCTGTGCTGTGGGAGTTCTGTTCAGAAAGTCCTTATTTGTGTTTAATAGTTGAAGTCTATTCTGTCTCTTCTCCTTTATCCTGCAGGAGTTCCTGAGCATTGAGTTCTACATGGAAGTACCTGGCCCATTTGGAGTTCAGTTTTATGCACAGTGAGAGATAAAGGTCCAGTTTCATTCTTCCATGTATTAAAAGCTAGGCTTGCCTGCACATTTTCAATGGCACTGCGTTTTCTCCCATTTATGTGTTTGGAGACTTTGCTTGTGTGTTTTTGTGGCTGTAGTGCTAGAGAAGTCAGGGTTTCAGTGAGCACCAGGAAACCTTACAGAGCAACCCGGCTCTGACAGCCTTCCTAAACCTAGTTCAGATTCTAATACTGCTCCCCACTGTAGGGAGGTTTCATGTGAAGAAATGTGGGACCTGCTTCATGTCTGTCTTCCTTCGCCCATCTAATGAGAGAAAAGCATGTGCCCTTGGTCACTAATGGCTTATTTCTGGTGACAGCTGCTTTTGCCCAAAGTAGGTAGAGCCCAGGGTGTATTTTACATCTGATTTGGAGAGGCAGGGATTCAGTTAAACAGCATTCTGTGTGCCAAAGAGTAAACTGACAGAAGTGATGTTTTTCCATCTCCTCCCTGTTAAAAGTAGCATCATATGCCCCCTCCTCAGCTACTTCTCAGTTACTTCCTGACACTCTATTTTAAAATACAGGGACTCTAAAGTAGTGTTAATTCCAAAAGTGCCATTCTGACTTCTGAAATTGTCTCTTTGCTCTCTTAAATTATACAACTTACAAGAAGGAAATCTGTGCTAAGAGACACACTGGAGTTTGTGGAGGCGGGGACAGGGTAGTAGAGAAAAGCTTCCTTCCTTCCAAGTTAGGAAGTTGGCCACCACACTTCCTGGGAGCCCACATGAGACAACATTCTCACCTTCATCTCCAGCCTCTGGGACTCTACTGGTGAGAAAGGAGATTTGCCAAAACCCAGACACCTCCTCAGACTGCTCTGTGACTTTTCCTGCCTGGTAGAAATCTACATCCCTGTCGGCAGTTGCAACCTTGGAAGAAAGATTCACGGAGGCGGCCATCTGTCAGGGAAATGGATGCCCTGTGTTTACCCTAAAACTGGCTCTTGGCCGACTTAGACTTACAATGAGATGATTCCCAGTACAGAATGCTCTGCAGTTCGCTCCTGTGGGCTGCACTCAAAATCCATGTCACTGACTTAAAAGTAAGTAGGATTCAACTCTGGAAGTCTCTCCTGCTTCTGCATTTATTATCAGGATGGACCAACAGTATTATTAGCCTTTCAGGGCCCCAGTACTGTCCTTTGTAAAATGAACTTCAGAATACTGATCTGTATTAGGGCTCAATGACATGCAGCAGATGAAATGACCAACACCTTACCTAGCTTGGCACTTGTTACATGCTGTTTGCTTCCAGACATTTTGTCTGTGCTGATGCTGGCAAGGGCCACCATTAAAGTCATCTAAGGCCTAGAAGTATAGGAAGCAGCTAGGAAATACAGCCTTCCCTGGCTGCCTCTCTACACAGTCATATCTGTGATTTCACCTGGGCCATAGGGACACATATGGCCAGCCTTGGCAATGAGAACAATCCATCATGCAACACTAGCTCTTTTGCTTCTGACTAACAGCACAAGCTGTTTGAGAACTCTTCATATAGGCAGAGGTAGTTCTCAGGAGAATGGATTACTTAGCAGAACTATTGGGCTACTGGACCATTGCATTTATCTTAAGAAAATCCTTGAACATGTACTGATTTGGATGGGGGCCAGAAACCTGTCAGCTGTCAGAATGATTTCCTGTCAAGCAGAGTACACCCTTAAATGCTGAGTGTTCTATATTAAAGATAGACAATTTGGTATATATATATATATATATATATATATATATATATATATATATATATATATATATATATATAGTGTGTGTGTGTGGTGTGTATGTTTACAATGGCCAGGTCTCTTCATCATCGTATTCATAGTCTTCTTTTTGTACTGTGACTCTTCTGTTGAGTGAGGACATACACAAAATTCTGCCTTCTGTATATCTAGCTCTCTTTTGAACATTTGTATTCTAAAGAGTTAAATTATTTAATTTCACAAATTATAATTATTCACTGAGTGCAAATGCTATGCAGTGGTTTGAATATCACATATGGAGTTCAACAGAACTTTAATTGGGAGACTATAGCTCACAGTCTATTTCATATGGGATGCTCACATCCCAGTGTCATGATATACAGGGGCATCAGAGTAGGATACCAGGCAGCACGTTGAGTAACCAGTGGTGACAGGCAGGTATAGCACTTGGATAATGAATGTGGTTATTGCTTTCAAGATTTTACTATTTGAAGACTTGAATCTTTCACAGCTGGATACAGTAGAAATATCTTTTGTGGAAAATAAACGTTCCTTCATTTTCTTAAGGAAATACATAACCAGCAGATGTAAGCTTTTCAAATTAAATGTCTCAGTTGGTATCAGCCAGCCAGCACGTGGGGTAGGCCAAACATCCTTGAATGTTGGCTCCAAATAGCATAGATACATTTAGAATCTTCACTTGCCAATTTGAGGATTGTCTCCTAGGTTTGTAAAACTAGTTGTTGATGTCCTAGCCGGGCAGTGGTGGCCCACGCCTCTAATCCCAGCACTCGCGAGGCAGAGACAAGTGGATCTCTGTGAGTTCAAGGTCAGCCTGGTCTACAAAGTGAGTTCTAGGAAAGGGGCAAAGCTACACAGAGAAACCCTGTCTCAAAAAACCAAAAAACAAACAAACAAAAAACTGGTTATTGATGTTCTAATCTAATCTAGGAACCACCAGAGCATGCTAGTGTCATTGGGCCATTGTGGACCACTCATAATTTCTTTGCACATTGGCTGTCTTGATCAGCTCCCTTCTCTCCTACTTGTTTACTAAGCCACTTACATGTTTAACTATTCTGTCCCTGACATTGATATTAGTAAGTTAACCAGCATATTTATTTATGAAGATAGCTCTGTGGGTTTGTATGTGTCTATGTAATTATATGTTAATGGACTTAGGTGTCTGTCCACCACCAGATGAATGGATAGTGAAAGTATGGTATGTATATAAAATGTAATTTTACTTAACTGTAGAGAAAAGTGAAATTGTAAGATGTACAGTTAAATGGATGAATTAAGCAAAGTTGCCCAAACATGGAAAGATAAAAACCACATTCACTCTCTGTCATACACAACTCTAACTTGAAATGCATACACCTATATATACCTGTTGTGTAAATGGGAACAAGCCTAAAGAACTACAAAGGAGAACAAGATGGGGTTAGGAAGGGTGTTGAGATGTGGAGGTTATGCAATAGGACATCCAGGGGGTGGGAGTTACAGTGTCAGGCAGAAGACAGCTCAGAGGGGATTTGAGGAGCAGGAACATTTACCTAAATGCTTTTCTTTAAATGCCACAATGAGGGGCTGGAGAGACTGCTCAGTGGTTAAGAGCACTTGTTGCTCTTGCAGAGGACCCTGAGTTTGGTTCCCAGCACAAACATGGTAGCCCACAACCTTCAATTCCAGGAGATCTACATCTTTTTCTGGCCTCCACCAGCACTAAGCACACATGTGGTACACAGACATACATGCAGACAAAGTATACTTACTTACTTACATAAAAAAAACTTTCCAAATCCCATAATGATAGCTAATATTTTTATGCTAATTTGAAAAATAAAATTAAGAAGTGGAAATTGCAATACAGATACCAGTAGCTGCCATAATTTTACCTTTCACGTTCTTATTCCCACAGCTCCTACAATTTACCACATCAGGCAGGGTTGTAACTCCCTTCTGGGAGATTTTGGAATGAGGGCTTTTCTTCCCTCTGTTTCCCCTTTCTTTCCTTCTTAGCAAAGTACACACTGAAAATAACATTTAGGAACAAAGAACCATCCACATTTTTATTTCTGTAATTGTTTTTAGGCCTGGGGGAATTCTGAACATCACAGACATATAAATGCTGGCATTACAACAGAATTGAGAGGTAATTTAGCCCTTCATTACCTTCACCGTGACCCAAAGTTTTGCAGACACCAGATGTGGAAGACCTGGTCCTGGAAGAGCCATTGTTCTGGTTCAGCTTTCCCAAGTGGAAGGCTGATCTCTCCACCTCGTCCTGGTGCTTGCTGCTTAGGTGATGCAGGGCACACACATCTAGGTTGTTTTTTACCTATGTGAGGACATAAAAGGATATTTGAATCCCTAACCTTCCTAAGTGTTTCCAGTAATTTCGAGATTTCCACTATTCGCCAGGATTAAAAGATAAAGACCACTATCTGGAAACTTATAGTGAGTACCTAATGGACTAGTCATTTGATTGATTTTTACAATCAACATTCTATCTTTAGAGTCATGGTGCATATCTGTGTTGTTACAAGAAATCTGGGTAGGCATATGTGATTTGTCTAACATTATCTGCTACTAACTGGTAGAATGTGATGAATAATCCCAGTCTTTCTTTCATGGGTCATCTATTAAGCCAGAAGTAAACTATTATGTAAATGTGTTTTCTGGAACTTTCTTCCATACCTGCTTCTTGGACCATGAAATGATATAATTTATTCCTTTAATTTTGTTAAACTGTGACTATCAATCCTTGGATTGAGAAACAACACTGATGTTCACTTGGTGTCAAATTCAGTATGTGGCTCACCGAAGATGCTCAATACATGTTGCCTTAGCCACAGCAACTCTTATAAAAGAAGCATTTCATTGGGGCTTGTTTATCACCATGGTAGGAAGCATGGCAGTGGCAGGCAGACATGGTGCTGGGGAAGAGCTGAGAGTTCCACATCTGGATCCATAGGCAGCAGGAAGAAAGTGAGCCGCTAGGCTTGGTTTGGGCTTCTGAAGCCTCAAACCCCACTCCTAGTGACATACTTCCTCCAACGAGGCCACACCTAAACCAACAAGGCTACACACCTCCTAATCCTTCTGATTACTTCCTGGTGACTGAGCATTCAAATATATGGGGGGAGGGCATTCCTATTCATACCACCACACATGTGGATATTGTGTCTTCAAGCTCCGGATGGATTTGCTGTGCTTGCTTCTCCTCTTCATTAAGTTTTTTTTTTTTCTTTTATAGTTTGTTCTTAAATATTTCCCTCTTCCTAAACTACTCAATTATATGAAGTTATGAAGTTTTCATCCAGTTCAATGAACATCATGGATATTAAAACAACTATAAGTTTAAAAGACCTCAAAATGTGTTCTTTTCTATATTTCTCAGAAAAATCATCATAAAATAAAATATTTGAACAATAAAAATTATGTTGGTAAAATATTTGTTTAATAAACTGTATAAAACACTTTTAGAATTAAATTCTGTTGGAACCAGGACAGTTTAGTGTAGCTAGTTATGTGTCCCACACATTCACAAGTGTCTCTTCTTTGCCAGATTAACAATATAGAAAGAACAGTTGTGGTTATGACATTCAAATTAAATTTTGTGACTCCAGGGAAAGGAGATGGAGAATACCTCAATCGATGATGTAGGAAATGTTATGTCAATGACTGCACCAGTATTTTGCAATAACAGTAAAATGTTGTCAAACAGAGAGACCTTGAGTCAAGAAATGTTTCCTAGAGAAGTCTGCAGGAAAGGGATTCTGGAAACCCAGCAGTGGTAGGTAGCTCCATAGAGAAGGGAGAGGCAAGAAGGAGCAGACAGCTCATGACTTTGGAGCATCTCTCTTCTGAAAATTGCAAGGTTAGCTTAGACTTACTAAAGACTCAACGAGGTCTTTTTCTTTTTTTCCAGCTAGCTTCTTTGAAGTCATGCACACCTATGTACCCCTACTTCTGCTTTCGTTGGGGAAGGACACATGAGTTCACATCATAAATCTTCAAGTTCATATCCCAGTCTCATGTCTCTCTCCCCAACTGAAATGGTGGTGGATTCTGAGTTTGTAATGTCTTTTGTGTTCATTCATTTGTTTGTTTTTACATTTTTAATTAAAGAAAGTTCTGCTAACACAGAACTTGAATCAGTTAACAATGTTTTGCCCAGTAACTATTTATGACTCCACTTTAAAAAAGACTAGCTGTGTAATAAACATGTCAGCTATTGAAAACAGATGATTTATAATCATCAAAAATGATTACTCTTTTTAAGTGGTTAGATGCATTTCCTGAAGCTTGAATAATGCCAAATTTTGTACAAAAATGCCCTCTCCATAAATAAGTTACATGGGACCTTCAGCCTGACTTATCCCAGACGGGATGTTACAAATCATTGGATTCCAGATTTCTGTTCTTTTGCAACACTTTGCAGAATGGAACTTTAGCAGGATTGAGATTTCTAATCTTTAAAATAAAAAAAAAAAAACAAGGAGCATTGGAAATAGCTCTATCTGGTTGAATTCCACAACAAGTATAATTAGAGCCTGTACCTCCATATTAATGTGGAGCCTGGGGTTAGTAATGGATAAGGAACCAGGAAGAGGACAGAAAACATAATAATAATTGATCCTCTTGGCCACAGAATTGAGCATGCCCAGTGAAATATTGTGTGTGTTTTATCTAATACCTACCGGAGTCTTTGTCCACACTCTACCAACAGAAACATGCAGAACCTTAGATATATAATCACCTCATTTTTGCACTCCTCTGAATATTCTCTTAAATATCTTACTGTATATTTCACTCTGGTTTAAATCTCCCATTTGGGCAGGTTTTATAAACAGCAAGCTGAGATTTCCTAATGAACCACAGGATCTTGTAGGATGTAATCAATTGAAAATTAGCCTTTATATAATACAAATGCACAGCAGCAGTGGCAAGCTGATTTCTGCTTTCATCCCAAGTCTATGATATTGGCTGCTTAGAACACTGTACTTTCCTGTATTAAATCTCAGATAGGATGAGTGAGTCTTGGACAAGCCAGACCCAGACTTATACATTTGCATTGAGTGCAGACTAGGAAGAAGAGAGCTAAATGATCCCAAGGCCAATAAAGAATACCCCCCCACCCCCCCCACCCCCCCCACCCCCGCCACCGCTACCAGCTACCACTTTACAAAAGCAAAATCAGAAGTGAAAATGTTCTCAAATATTTGCAGAGCCACCATGTATGGAATGACAGAGGCCAAGGAACACATAAGGAAATGACATATGAGTAAGAATCAGTAAAAATAAATAAATAAATAGATAAATAAAACCAGTCCTACAAATTGCACATTTTAATTGTCAGTCAGCTGTGTTAGTTTCCATTACTATAATAGCAAGGTGACTTAGATAAGTTACTGGAAGATGAAAGAATGTTGATGCACAGTTTAAAGGTTACAGTTCATGAGGTAATGGCCTCATCATTATGAGCCTCTGATAGTGCAACACATCATAAAAACAGAATATGGGGGATACAAATTGTTCATCTCATGGCCAGAAAGAGAGAGACTGTGAGGATGCAGGCCCTCACATGTCTTTAGGGTCATGTCCTCAAGGGTCTGAAGCTCTCTAGCTAAATCATATCCTTTAAAGTTTTCACTATTATCTCATATACCACCCTTAGGACTCAGCTTTTATCACATGGGCCTTGGGAGATGATTTAAGATCTAAACTAAAACATTTTTTATTCCAACGTTTCAAAAAATAAAATATATCATCTCCCCCTCATACTTCTTCACACATCTTCCATGCATGTCTGCCCTCCTCCCATGTCCATAGCCTCCTTTAACCATTCTGGTTACATAAATAAATAAAAGAATAAGCATACACATACAACTTGCCGAGTTCATTCATTGTTGTCTGCCTGTATGTTTGTAGGGCTGAACACTTGCTATTACATGGTCAGGAACTTATCCCTAGAGAAGACTAATTCCCCCTGCCTCCATTGTTCTATTCATGGCATGGGGGACCCATGAGATTTCCCCATCTATGATGGGATGTCAGCTATTGTTAGAATTGCTAAGATCTTGTTCAGGAAGACATGCTGTCAAGATTTCATGGGTGTAGCTCCCTCATCACAGCTAGACGGCACAATCTCATAGCAGACTTACTAGGTCTCTGACTCTTATAATTTTTCTGAACATCTTCCTTTATGTTCCCTGAGTCTTGGATGCAGGAGTTATATTATAGATGTATCCATTGGGGCTAGGCACCATAGTCAGGTGCTCCCTGCATTCTGGTTATTTGTGGCCTCCTGTAATGGTCTCCTGCTTAAAAAAAAAAAAAAAAAAAATGAAAAAAAAAAAAAAGGCTTTTTGGGCTGAGGTATGAGACCTATACTTATCTGAGGCTCTAAGGATACATATTTATAATATATTTAGGAATTATTCTGGCTTAGAAAAGTGGCAGTATTAGGTTTTCCTCTAATATCTGTGCCCCCACTAATCCTGGATATTTGGCTATGTTTTCAGTACCAGGCACGATTTCCCTCTGGTTAACTGGGCCTTGAATCTAATCAGACAGCTGCTGTTTACCACGAAAACACAAGTGCCCCTAGTACACCTTTAGGGATATCTTAACATCCTGGCCCCTGTTCCCCAAAGGCTCATGTCCATCTTACAATGTAAAATGTCCTCAATCTGTCTCCAAGCCTATGAAAGTCTGAACTGTTGCAGAATTTCTCAAAAATAAAAGTCCAAAGTTTTTACTCAAGGAGTTCCTATAAAAGTAAAAATAAAATGTATATTTCTAAAATCAAATGGTGGGATAGAAACAGGACAAATGTTCCTATTAGAAAGAAGGAATTAAAAAATTAATTATGAAGAGCAGCTGCCTAAGGCAAGACTTAAACCCAGCAGAGTGAACATTAAATCCTAATCTCCATGGTTAACATCCAGGACACACTGTGATGAGCTGTGTGCTCCTGATAATTTGGATAGACCCTTTTCTGTGGTTTGGCTGATTACAGTCCACATGTCCACATGAAAGCTGCCTTTAGGTTCCCATGAGTGTATTATGCTTCTGGTATCGTCTACTTACACTTAAAACATTCTGGTTTCACCTTGCTTCACCAAATAAGCTTCTTCACATTGACAAATATACTGCAATAATAAGTAAAGACTGCCCATGTCTTGGTACCAATTTTTAAAGGAGCCCTCTTTAATATTATCTATGATCAATGACATGCAATTAAAAACAAAGAGTGAGCAAAGAAACTGATAAATATATCATTACAGTTTTAAAAAGTCTATACAAGTACATTTGCAATTTGTAGGGCTAACAAAAGGGAAACTTTTTTTGCATTAACAAAGAGATGTTTGGGTTTGTTGAACACACTCACTGAGAACTGTGGGTTTTTTGCAACCATGTGGAATAAAAGATGTGGTGTTCATACTGACCATGTGGGGAGACAGAATAGAGGGTAACTTGAGTTAGACATGTGACGAACTATGCAGTGAGTAAAGGGATTGATTGAAACAAATACTCCTGACTTGAATGAGACACCAATGGAAAATTTATTTTTCTGGAGCTCCCCTAAGAAATAAAAATCAGAGTGTATTTTTATGTTTAAAAAAAGAACTCAAATAAATAAAATTAGCTTTCAGTATCCCTGAATTGATAGCATCCTGGGGTTCCTATCAAAACCAAAATAAATAGGACTTTTGAGAGGTATGCCCTCAATTCAAGTCTCACTGGATCCTCACATCTAAGCACCAACAAATGTGGACTAATTCAATCCAAAGTTACCAGGCTTGCTAGGAAACATTGCCCATTGAGTAAAATCAATATATGTACCAGGAATCGGGAATATACAGCACAATCAGACCTCAGACACTAACTGTATCAGGTAACAGCACACCACAGAGAAAATGACTACATTAAAATGTTAAAGTTGAAACAATGAAAACAGAAGGAAAGAGCAAGGCCTTAGAAAATCTATCAGGTACAGGTGAAACAAGTAAACAAAACGTCCATCAGTAAAAACTGTGGCTATTAAATTTAAGGATAAAGTTAATGCACAAGTAAAAGAAAATTAATTGAATGATTAACCTAAGAAGTTCTGCTGTTGGAATGAAGAATGATATCACTAGTGTAAACAGTTCAATGATAACTTAGAGAGTAAAATATAATCTTATCTTTCAACCTAGTGATCCCAGGGTGAGATGCATACCAAGGAGAATTAAATATACAGATGAGTGGAATAACCTGGCATGATGAAATGATTATGAATGAAGTGATTTTACTTATAATCAGCTTTGTGAAATAGTATACACTAATGGTATTTATCATACCTGCAATGGAAGTTTGCTGAATAAGAGGAAGTCACAAATGATATATGCAAAATTATGCATGAATATCAAATGACTTAAATGAAATGAAGAATACAAGATAATATGGCACAATGTTTATATATATGTAACATATAATTGTGCCATTATATATATATATATATATATATATATATATATATATATATATATGAGAGAATATATACATATGTTCTAGATAGCTTTGACTACCAATTGAGACAATCTAGATTCACTGGAAAAGTGAGTCTCAATGGTGAGGTTGTCCTGATCTGTTTGGCCTATGACCATACCAGTAGCTGTCTTGACTATTCATTGATGTATAAGGGCCTAGCCCACTGTGGGTGAAACCATGCTCTGTGCAGGTGGTCCTGGGTTGAATAAGGCATTTAGCTAATCATGAGCCTGCAAGTGAGCTAATATGCAACATTCCTTCACAGTTTCTTCTTCAAGTTCCTACTTGAGTTCCTGCCCTACCTCTTCTCTTATTAATAGATTGTCTCCTGGAATTACAAGGCAAATAAACCCTTCATCCATTTAAGTTACTCTTAGTCAGAGCCCTTTGTCACATCAAGAGAAAGGAAACCAGAACAGACAACATTCTGGCAAGGAAATATCATTAGTGATGAGACAGGGTTGACTGGAGAGGAAACTAAGGCCGTGTGGGAAGGCAGTGGTGGAAGCTGTAGACATACTGATCATTGATGTGCGGATTGTTTTATAACTACATTTGTCAGCAATCATAATACTTATGGGGAAAGGGTGAATTACATACTTGGAAATTAAGAGTCAAAAATAAAATTTGTAGTATAAAATAAAACAATCAAAGCAATTTTTATAGATCATGTGGCTTTATACCAATCCACCTGGTGAGACTTCATCAAGAAATTTAGCTGAGAGATTGATCATCCATTAATGTACCTAACAATTAAGTCACTATGACTACTAGCTGACTTTTCTCCAAAAATGATTGATATAAAAATGTAATGATACCATAAACAGTTTTAATCAGACAGACATTGATAAAACTATATCCATTAAACTGTAGCAGGAAACAGATGCTCCTTTAGTCTCAGTTAACTGAGTGGCACTGTTGGCAGAGTTAAAGGGCAGTAAGCAGAGGAGATGAGTGTTCTAGAAGCTGGGTACAGTAGATAACCATTACCACACCTGAGGGTTAAGACATGTCCAGGGGCTCATGGTAAGACTTGGTAAACTAATTGACTTGAAAGCCCAAACACTCATGTTGTATTCCCATAACCCCATATCCCCACCTATGTTATATCCCCATAACTCATATAAAACTGCCAACTGTGGTGGCACTTGCTGATAATCTCAACAGTGGGGAGGGCAGAAACAATTGGATTATTAGAACTCCCAAACCACCCAGTCTTGCCTAATTAGTGTGCTTCAGACCAATAAGAAACCATTTCTCAAAAGAAGTTGGCAGTGTTTCTCACCCAAGGTTGTCCTCTGGCCTTCTCTCTCTCTCTCTCTCTCTCTCTCTCTCTCTCTCTCTCTCTCTCTCTCTCTCTCTCTCCCTCTCTTTCTGAATATATTGAAGTATGTGGTTATACTGGTAGATATAGAAAAGAGCATTTGCCAGAGCTGTAGCTTTCAGGAGAAAAATGTAACCATTGCCTGTTGGTGGCTTCACAACATGACAGACCAGAGTTCAATGCTTGACTCTCTCCCTCTTCTTGATGTAATACAAAGACGCCAGTTTCCGTGGACATAGACTGTAACCAAAGGAGAAATCAAAGTAAGGAAAGTTAAATGCTATGCAACCTAGATAGACACACATGGACTATTCAATCACATAAGGCATTCAATATGCTGCATTCTTTATAAACAACTGAGGGGAACTAATAAACCTCTTATCAACCAGATCTCAGAACAATTCTCAAAAATCATTAAAGAATTAATATCATACAGAACTCATTTTTATTGTGATACAAGTTAGTTACACAGCAAAGGTAAAGGATGAGTCTAAACCACACGTAGAATTTAAAATTAAAATATTTTAAGTAATACATGGTTAAAGAAGACAGCCTGATGGTGACTTTGTAATGTTTAAAGTAAATTGTTTGCATAGCTTTAAAAAATGTCCTTTACAGGCATGGGGAGATGGCCCAGAGTTAAAAAGCACTTGTTGGTCTTACAGAGGACTTGGGTTTGGTGCCCACTACCTATAACGATCCAATTCCTGAAGATCCAATGCTTTTTTCTGACCTCCTCAGGTACTGAGCACATGTGTGATGTACAGATGCACATGCAAAAGAACAATTTAATGCACATTTTTTAAATCTAAAAATAAACTTTGGCCTTTGATAACTTCACACACTATATATTCTGGTTACTGACACCCAACAGCCCACCTTCCTGTGTCTTCCTTCCAACTCTATTTTTCCACCTCTCCTCCCTACAACTTCTTTCCCCTCATTTGTGTCTTTGTTTTATCTTGTGACTCACTGAGTTTAACCAAGACCATCTGTATGACCATGGGTTTGAAGCTATCTATTGGGGCTTGCTACACTCATTGATGGACACATAACTAGAGATAATGGCTGTCCCTCTTCTCAAGTCCATCGATGTCTAAGAGTTTTACATGGAGGAATAGAACCCAGAACCCATGAGCCCTTCTCCAGTAAATACTTAGCTGTTGATAGGCCCAGTCTTCTTACAAGCCACTGTAATAAGCCACAACTCCCATGAAATTATGATTATATTGTTGTCTTACTTAGAAGACAGCACTTCATGACCTTTCTCTCTGTCTTCTGCCTCTTTCATTCTAGAAACCTCCTTTGTGCTACTTCTTGAACTTTGGAGGAAGTGGTAGAAATGGCTGATTAAGGGTTGAATACCTGACCATCACATGTTCTCCGTATCTTGAACAGCCAACCATTTCCACATTAACAAGATAAACTTCTATGATTAATGCTCAAAGTGGCATTTGTCTGTGGGTATAAACCTTTATATTTAAAAATCTCCTTGATGCCATGTCCTTAGCTAAACAATAGTGGTAAGTTCTCCCTAGGGCCTAAGGGCACATAAGTGTGGATTTGACTGGGTTTATATTACTATGTTTATATTATAGATTCTCCTTTGTGGACCAGGCCTCACAGTAAACATAAGAGTGGTTAGTTACAACTACAACTGCTGTGACACTACATATGAGTGTTCACATCTTGCCTGGAAGGTTGATATTGTAGTTCATAGGGTGCCAGTTCAGCAGCCTTCATAGTGGCAACCTAATTCCAGCCTTATTTCTCTATCATGAAACCAAGGTGTATGGTTGTGATATATCCCAAGCAAAATCTTCATAACTTTGTGTATATTACATATATCACTTGCATTACTGTATGTGATGGCTGTTATAATCCTTTACACTTCATAGATTAGGTGTTTGAGGGATAAAGAATTTGAAAAACATCTCCACAGTCATATCAAGTAATGACTGTAGGATTCAGCAGTTAGCAAATTTGAACCAACTCTGTGACACCTAGAAAAATATGCCCAGGCTTGTAAATTGATCAAAAAAGAAGAGCACACTTAATTTTTATGTGCGATTAGCATAAAAGGACAGAATAATTTAATTGTGGTTATATATATATTTTTATCTTTGGGCTCTAATGCATCAGCTTTATAATGGTTGGATCTGTTTTCTTTTCTCCAGCAAACTTGATGCTATAGAACATTTGTATTGAATTATGCATTTTTGTGTTGCTGAAGATTCATTATTACTGTTTCTTTATGTCATTTATTGTTGAAATATATGTGTGCTGTCATTTGATCCTATTGAAAGCCTCTGGGGGAAAAAGGCTGAATATATCTGCAAAGGGAAATGGAATGAGGTGAGAATTTTCAGACCTGAGTACAGATTGGCCTTGGAAATGACTTACTGAATGGACTCTTCTGTCCCATATCCAGAAAGAAGCCTCATGAGCAGTTGTTAAATGTAGAATGGAAAAGTGAAGGATCATTCTGATGGGTAATTTCTTCCCCAAAATGAGGTAGTACACATTGGCAGACAATAGTTTTAGTGTGGGAGACAATGATTTAAGAGAACATAAACCAGGATAACACTGAGGGTAGTGGTTTATTTCTATATCTAACAGCAGACCCTGCAGAATAATTTTCCTGACCTGTCTTCTAGCTTCCTGATACCAACACATGTGCTGAGGGAGAGCTAGAAAATCTTATCAAATTGGAAAGGGAAATGTGTACATGTGGCCAGAATGTTCCTTTTTCTCTGTATGGAGCTTGCAGACTGAAGGTATCCCGACAATGAACAAAATACTGATATAATTAATGGAGGGAGAAAAAAGGGGAGAAGCAGAGAGACAAAGACAGAAAAGTTCAGTAGTTAGAATTTCTTAATAGCCCGAAAGTGAGTGTGTCAGATAGGGCTTGAGACAGTAGAATTGGTTAAGTATTGCATTAAAAAAAAAAAAAAAAAAAAAAAAAAAAAAAAAAAAAAAAACCAAAAAACCTGTGTGTTGCATTTTAAAAGTATTGTATAAAATTGTGTAAAAAGTACAGCAGAGGGAACAGTTACATCTTTGAACCACTAAAGACTAAAAATTAGAAGGGAGAGAATAAATTTTCCCACAAGTTTATAAGGCTAGAAGTAAAATATTAAAAGCAAAAACATTTCACATTTCTCCTATGCAGACACAACTTCTGGTATCTGGACTCACTCACTCGAGTTAAGAGATTGAATGTTTTATTTGTGGGAAACTAATCAATAGCAGAGACTAGAAATAATAAATCTGCCTTTGGGGGTCGCCCAATTAAATGGCTCATATAGATCATTCTGTAGTGAAAACAAATGTTGCAAAAACTTCCAAATGGCTTTCTGTCGCTTATCGACAGTTTAGATTTGCCAAATGGGTACACTTATACCATGTATGTACCCTGAAACCAAAGAGAACTCAAATGAAAATCAGAAAAAAAATTGAAGTAGGAGAAAAATTTATGAAGAGAGTAGAGAAGAGGCAAACTAAATTATTTCAAGGCCAGTAAAGGACTCATGTGAGTATAATTATCAGAGATATTAGAATATAAATTCCTTCTATAAAACAGAACTAAATCACAAGCCAGGGTATTCTGACAGTAACACAAAACAGCCCTTAGGTCACCTGAATGTCTTAGAGATTTCTCAACATAATATGTAAACACCACCAAAACTATATGAAGAAATGCTATCACCAATCACTTGAAGCATGTAAATAAGAAGTAACATCCAACTCCACTGCAAATGCCGGCGACTCAGTAGATGAAAAGATCCAAAAGTAATTGATGTGGAAACAAATGAACAAATGGTGCTCCCTAAAATCCTTAACATTGTTGAGAGAAATAGGAATTAATATAGCCATTAAAGAAAATAGTATAGAGGTAAAAAAAAAAAAAAAAAAAAAAAAAAAAAAAAACTAGATGGCAAGCAACCATAAGATCCATCAATCCCTTTGCTGGGCATGAATTCAAGGGAAGAGAGATCAGTATGTTGGAGAGACATCTTCATTTGCATGTTTAATGAGGCAATGCTCACAGTAGGCGAAATGCACAGTCAGCATAGGCACCCATAGGCAGATAAGTGGGTGAAGAAAATGCAGTGAGTACCCACAGTGGTAAGTTATGTAGAAGAGAGAAATGTGCAAGACATTATATTAAATTTTAGAAAATGCAAGGCATGGAGATATTACCAACACATGTTCTCACAGGTATAGTGTTAGGAACAGAGACTTCACAGAAGTGGAGAATATGTTAATGGTTACCAGAAATCTGGCGTGAGTGTTGGAAAGAAAAGATGGAGACGGCTTTGCTAACGACTCCTGGGGTACAGGTGGATAGGAGAAAATTGCTTCGCGTAGTCTATAGCACCGGAGGATAACAGATTGAAAACTGCATGATACAGGGCTTTTTGAATGCTATCAACCCTAATAAATTTCCAAGATGACAGATATGCCAGTTACCCTGGCCTGATCATTACAAACCATATGCACAAACTGGAATTATATTGCACTCCTTAAACACATGCAGCTATTACATGTGGAATATTTTTAATCAGAAAGTAAACATCAAACAAAGCTTAGCTATAGATCACCACTGTCGCAGAGGGTCCCTGCCACTTCTCCCCTTCTCCCATCTCATCTGTAGGTCAGCTGGCTGGGTATAGCTTAGTCTCTGTAGCACATTAATTCTTATTCCTGGGTTTCTGTGTTTGGTTTCCTGTTCTGGTCCATCACATACCCCTGTGCAAACCTTATCTTACACTCCATCAGAAATCACTGCACTAGAAAAAAATGATAAATAACAGGAAAGTAAACTAAAGTTTGAAGATCAGCCCCGAAGCTTATACACTAAATAATAAAGACTTCTGTTGACAGCATTGGAAACAGAGGGCGGAAAACTTCGATGATATTTCAAGGGAAGCACTGAAAACCAAAGTTGTCTGATTAACAGGGCCTGTCAGGTATGCAAGCTCATAACATAAACTACCTACACCTACACATACCGCCGTAAAACTTTTAAAAACCAGAAAACAAGAGACTATTAAAATGTCCAGAGAGTGGTAGAGAAAGAAACTTATATAGAAATTTGACTATTATTAAACATTTTCAAAATTGAAAAACATTGATTCTTCACACAGTTCTATCTCTAATCAAACTATAAGTCAAAGGCAATAAACAAACAAACAAACAAGCAAACAAAAAACAACTTCCTAAGCCCCCTCTTTCTAGGAAGCCATAGCAGCAAACCGTTAGAAGAGATGTAACTCAGGAAGTTGGAGCTTTAAAGCAGGCGACAGTAAAGTCTTCCTGACAGGCTGCCCCAAGTGTGCAACTGGGCCTGGAGAAAAACCAGTCCAGACTGGACCATGTGATCTCAGGACAACAAGGCTCATTCTCTAAAGCAGAGGTGATGTTGATAGAAAAACTGATGTGTTAGCATCTCTTTAGAGAAGGCCAAGAATTCCAAAATGTCCCTGAAAGCACATCCAGAAAAAAAGGTTTTGACCTATTCTCCTAGTTTCTTTTGATCAAATCTGGCCACTTTGTTTCTGCTGAACACTAGATTTTTACTGCTCTAGTTGAAAATAGATGGAAAGATTCCCCCCCACACACACTCCATTTCCAGTACTCCACTCTATCCGAAGTTGCCCGTGTTCATCACTTTCTGTTCTGTAATGGAGAAACAAAAATGAGAAAAGAAAAGCCTGTTCCCAGCTAGCTAGCTGACAAGGTGGGAGCTAAGTGGAACTAGCAGTATATCAACATAGCTGATGTCAACACTAAGAACCCCTGGAAACCCTGCAAACAAGAAGTTACGTTCAGGTATATTCAAAGCTGCTCAGCAGTATGATATTGGAGGCAAATAAAGGAGAGTTACAAGTCATCCCAAAATAGGAATATGCACTATAGCCATCCACATAGAAATACAAGCAAGGAACTGCTATGAGAAACTACACTGGCCTTTCACAGGGACCCATATTAATGCTTAGGACGCTTCATGGCCATCTGTCTCAAAGCCAACGTAGAATCACACAGCTCCAAATGGGAACATCAAAGGAAAATAACATACTCATGTCTATGCCCTTAAGCTACACAAACACAATGTGGGGGACATTTCTTCTTCAGCCAATGAGATGGGCACAAGGGGCTGATTTTAATACGTTCATCTGTCCTTCTGACAGATACCCCAGAACTGTTTCTGGAGTTTCACAAAGAATTGTTTATCGCATCATTTTATTATTCTTGTGTAACCTAAGTTTTAGTTATTAGATCTTTCCTCTTTCAGCCATACATCTTTTTACATCACAATGGTTATTTGTTGGTATGTGAGGTTGGATACTACATGCTCTGAGACACAGGAAGCACAGTTGGAGCCCCTTTCTCTCCATAAGAAATCCAGACTCTGGCACTCACCAATTTGAAGAAGACTTCAAGCAATCCTATTTCATCTTTCCATCTCAACATAAAAACATTTTTACCATTCTCAGGTTTGTAGCCTGAAGGAAGGAGAGCTGGTTTACTCACTCATCATGCTACTAAATAAGATGTCCTATCTTTGAGAAAAGTCAAGGTTTATTATAAAAGGAACCTGGCTTTCTGTCAATGTTGGCCCTAGAACCAGAGGTCTGAGGTCCAAAGGATGATCACTTGGTTCCAAAAGGGTAGGATTGTCAAGCGATTAATTATCACCATCACTATCATGCCACTCCAGAGAGTGAGTTTCATATTGCTTATGCATTATTGCTATTTTTGTGTGAAGTTAATTCAAAGTTAACACAAATGATAATCAAAATAGACAGAGAGCCTCCAATTCAAAGAGGTTCTATCATTTTCTAATTAGTGTTTTCTCCCACACTGCAAGTTTATGTAGCAACATTCTGGTTAGTGCTATCCTTCTGCCTGTTGCAGGTTTCAATCAGAATTAAAGAAAACAAAATCTAAGTTATCTGCTAGGGATGACTGATTGCTATGCATGAGGTCCAAGGCTTGCATTGGATGCTTACTTCTCCATATTCAGACCTCACAGCTTATTAACTGCCATACTGTGAAAACCCCTCAGTTCTCTGTATCTGGCCTGACATTCATTGTTCCCTTCTGAAACAGTTCTCCTTTCTCAAAATTCTCTAAACCCCTTCTCATGAAATCCAATCTGTAGATATCTTTATTAAATAAATACTTTCTTTATAAATAATATGTTGGGTAGGAACACATCAGTTTGGCTCAAACTAGAACTTTTGAACCTGTTCTGACTTTCTGGAACTCTTGCCCCAGGGAAGGAATACCCTTTCTAGCCTCCCCTTGTGTAGTCTCCACTCCCCTACCCTTTCTTCTCCCTTTCTTCATGAAGGAAACCAGAGAATACTTCCAATTGTCCTTCAAAAGTTCCAAGATTCTGTGTGGCTCTTGGTTAGTCTCAGGCTCTTCTACTGAATCTCTGTACATCCTACAGAGAAACCATGGGGATAATGTATCATCACATTTGACCAAGTTAATGAGAATATACTCTAGTTTATACTAATGTTTTAACTCACTGCTAATATTTAATAACTGAATAAGTTCAGAGTACAGAACATCTACAAAAAGTAAAGGTCAGAATGTCCAGTAGAGCAATGCATGCAGATGCATATGACAACCACTCTCCATTTTATTTTAAGAAGTTCACAGTCCCCATGTCCTTTTACTATTGAGGATCCTAGTGACTTTTCTCCATCTCTCTAAGTACTCTGGGGAACAAGTGTTTGAGAATCAAACCATAGCAACACACCAAACAAATGTTGGCTAATAAAGAGGAAGGTAGCCAGAATGAAAGAAAGATAATATGAGTTAAAATGTGTTTTTCAGGGTGCTGGAGAGGTGGATCAGTAGTAAAGAGCATTTACTGCTCTTGCAGAGGATGCAGATTTGGTTCGCAGTACTCAAATGGTGGCTAACAACTGCCATTAACTCCAGTTTGAGAACATTCAATGACCTGTTCTGGCCTCCATAAGCATTAGCATGTACATGGTATACAAAAAAATCATGGAGTCACATACACATAAAAATAAAAAATGCAATATGTTTTCACAGAAAAATGATATTAAGTATTTTTATTTAGAATATAGGACTAAAATTATGAACATATAGAAAAAAAGAAAAATATTAATATGACTGAAAAGCTATTCACTGAAAATATTATAGTGAATGTGCATTAGATAAGGTACTTATTTTTAATGATGAAAAAGGTAGGGATATATATTTTTCAAAGCTCAAGGAATCCATCATACTAGGGGAAAAAAAGGTAAATTAACCCTACATATAGCTTTTGGGTTTTAAAAACAGAGGAAAAGAGGAAGGAATTTCTTTTAAGATGCTTTTTCTACAATTAAAATTTGCTCCTCCAGGATTTTAAAACCTTGTTTTCACAGGTCCTGTAACTTTAGCCAGAGACAAGAGGAGTGACTGTAGCATCCAAGGGATTCATTTGCTTATTTCCTAAGGATTTGGCTCTTTCTGTGAATCCCCATCTTGGACCTCTCTCCCCGGAGCTCCCCAGGGCTCCCAGCAGCACTTCATAGCATTCCTGCTGTCCTTGCTATCCCCTTCCTGTGTCAGCTGCTCCTCTTTCTGCTGGGAACACTGTAGAACATCTCTCCCTCTGCATCCCTACAGCCTGATTCAAGGTATCCATTTCCTAACTCAAATCCCCAGACTAGATGGTGACAGCTAAAGATAGTTAACATGCCTGGGCTATGAGCTGAGGCTTGTCATGTGCCTCAGTGGCAAATGACGGCCTTTGTGTCTGCCGTGCTCATGGGCTTCTCCAAACTGGGCAAGTCTTTTGAGATGCTGATCCTGGGCCGCTTCATCATTGGAGTGTACTGTGGCCTGACCACTGGCTTTGTGCCCATGTATGTGGGAGAGGTGTCACCCACAGCTCTTTGTGGAGCCCTAGGCACGCTGCACCAGCTCGGCATCGTCGTTGGCATCCTCATTGCGCAGGTGTTCGACTTGGACTCCATCATGGGCAATGCAAAATTGTGGCCTCTGCTGCTCAGTGTCATCTTCATGTCAACTGGAGGAAGGCAGGCCTCTTTCTTCCCACAAAGAACTCTCATTTCCCAAGCTGTGTTGCTATGCATTAGTTCCTCCTAAAATCCGTTTACCCCAAAGTCATACCTTTCCAATGCCCAAAGTCATCATATGAGTTGAGGCTGGCCCTGTAACATCCCCAGCACCATTTCAGGGTTCTCTTTCTGTATCCGTTATGTTGAGAGAACGTACTCCCTAAACTATATAATGATTGGAAAAACAAACAACAAAACCAAAAGTTGTTCTTTGAATTTTATATAGGATGGCAATTAACGCCCTAAAATAAAGTGTCTCCAAAGGAAGGGATAAGAGGTTTGGGGCTCATCTTTGGGGCAGCGGTTCTTAGTGCTTTTACACAACTCCCTCTAATGAGATCTTACATGAGTGTCCAATATGTAAATTCCTGGGAACTCAGGAGTTACTGATTGGCAGACTCTGGATAAGTAGAAGAACTCTAGCTAGTCAATCTGCATTTTAATTCACTTCCAAAGCCACTCATACACAGTCAAATTTTAGAATTGGTACTTTATTAAAAAAAAAAGTGTTAGGATGGAGAGATGACATATATTGTATGGACATTGAAAAACAATACGCTTAGAATCCCAACTTCAGCCTTCATTGACAATCAGTTCTGAGATACTGTTGTGTTCCATGAACTGATAGCAAGTATGGGATTCCAGAAATTTAGAAGTGGAGGCTTGGGAGGGTATCTTTAAAAGAAACCCAGAGTCTCATCATACAAGGATCCTGTAGTGGGTAGCCATTCCAGCTTGGATCTGGAAGTTCCAACCCCACTGAGACTCTGGCAACTGTCACGCCTACGAGGCGGGGCAAGGGGAGGTGCACAGAGAGAGCTCTGGCCCATCCAGCTCTGGGTCTCCAGGCACCTCCCCTCGCCCCGCCTCGTAGGCGTGACAGTTGCCAGAGTCTCAATGGGGGTTGGAACTTCCAGATCCAAGCTGGAATGGCTAACCACTACAGGATCCTGTTGTGACAATTTCATACAATCAAGCTGTTAAGTCATTAGAGGAAAGATCCTGAGCACAGGGAAGTGGTCCACCCTTGTTAGAAATCATAATGGAAGACAATGGAATAGGAAAGACAGCTGTAAATAAAAGATTAAAAGAGTTACCTCCATTTTACTGTCATTAGACTGTTATATATGACCATTTTCATATATATATATGTTTTGAACATCTTCCTTCCATTCCTTGTTACCTTGTTCCATTTTAACGTCTTCCCTCTCTTCTGTTGGTCCCATTTGGTCCCTTGGACCTGTGTCTCCTCACCTAGTATGCCATTTGTATGGGTGTGTATAGTTTTATATATCTATATAAAACCTTAAACTCACAAATGAGAGAAAACATATTTGTCTTTTTGAGACCTAATTTGCTTAATGTGATTACTCCTAGTTTCATCCATTTCCCTGCAAACTTGACTCCTCCGTATGGCTGAATCTGTCAGTTTCTAGCCATTGAACCACCAGCAACATTAAGTTCCCATGCCTGCTTTACACTAGGCATCTAGACATTCTGGTTTTACCCATGAGAGGTAAAACCTGGACCAAGAGACTGATGAAAACTTCCCAGGTGATATCAATGCCCAATGCCTTTGATGTCCGTAGCCACAGGTGAGCAGGCACCTTACAGCAGAGCAGCAGCAACAGCAGCAATGAGGCCCTTCAAGGAATGTGAAATACTTTCCTAAACTTCCTGACACTTTCCAGGGAGTTATTGTCCTCCATAAGGGTAAGGGACTCAAGCAGAGTGAAGAACCCTTGAAATACACTTGTGATAATATATGATAACCCAAACTCATAATTCAAGCAGGTTACATCAGCTAATTCAATGTCCTTGTAACACAAAGCCTTCAGATAGAATTTTTAGTATAGGAATTAGGCTCATATTTATCATATTCATATAATGTTAAGTGGATTTTCACATCTTCAGGAAATAATTTGTTGTATTTTTCAAGGCAAAAGCAAAGCACAAAGAAACATTACAGAGCTAATAAGATCTCTAAGGTCAGGAAGGCTCCGAGGATGTGAGCTCCAGTTTATGGCTAGCTTTTATCTAATTGTTCATTTCACAGAAAAAGCTTGTGCCCTGAGGGCATCTAAAATAAATCAATGAATGAATATGAAGACATTTCGAGCACATTCTGTCTTGTCTTATGTTTGTATTATTCTATCATCATTTGGTATTTTGAGTAGTTTTTACAGATTTCACTTGTTATCATAAAACCCTTTCTAGGAAAAAAATGACCATTTAGGCTGTGGAGAAGGCTCATTATTAAAGAGGCTGGTGTGCAAGTAAGAAGATATGAGTTCTGTCCTCAGAAGCAAAG